>NC_082691.1:25780731-26380731 GCF_949987515.2 Delphinus delphis | reverse complement strand
ACAATAATACATGAATATAATTATATTTATCAATAACTTATTGCATTATGTAGCTTTTAAGTCTTTTAAAATATATTACCTCAATACAAAATTCCATATATATGCAGTTGAAGGAAGGAGAAAAAATAAGAGAAAATTAGGATAATGAGGAGAAACGAAGAGCCCAGTACTAGAGGGAAATTGATGATGCCATGAATAAAAGAAAGACACATAAGGATTATGAGAGAGAAATAGGAATGGGAGTGGGAGGGAAGATTGTATAAGAAAGGGGAGAGAGAACATTGGGGTCAGGAGGCGGAAGGAAAGATAGATCATATTTTGCACATTTCAAAGATGGCTCTTTTTAGAAATAGCAATTTGTAAACATACCAATAAATCATCTTTTATGTTTTTTCTTTTAAATGCTAATTGAGGGATTATGGCTTTAATTTTTTTTAGACCCTAATCATATATTTCCTAATACGTTGACATTTGTCCATTTTTACCTTGGGAAAGATCTTTAAAGGTTTAATTTAGCTGAATTCATGTGGTCCCCCCAGGACATTAGCTGTGGAAGCAACGCTGGGCTCTTCTGTGATGTCTTGTTTTTCAGCAAGTGTTTGACAGACAAGCTGACTCACCAAATGATCTCCGAGCCCCTGTAATGGCTCTCTTGACTGCTATGAAACACAACCCTCAATGAAATTTCAGTTTTAGTGAGTCTGTTGCTGAGTTGCTCTTTTTATTTTATTTTTAAATTATTTTTTGACATACAAAAAGCTGTACATAGTTAATGTATATAACTTGATGAGTTTGGAGATAAGTATACATTGGTGATACCACCACCACAATCAATGCCATAAAGCCTATCTTCCATCTGTATAAGTTTCCTCCCACCCTCTTATTTATTATTATATGTTTTGTGATAAGAACACTTAACATAAGACCTACCCTGTGCAGGGAGATGAGCAGCCAGGATGGCTGTTCTCTTGCCCTCGGTCCATCCCCTGCTCAACTAGTCCCTGCTTCACCTACACCCTACTCACCTGACTGACCTTCCCTCTTAATAACACAGCCTAATCAGTAAATGCCTACTTACTTGCCACCAGCCCCAACTTATGACTGTTCTAAGCTTTAGATCAGAACATCGCCACCTGATAGATTACCAAAGGGGCAGTGAGGGGCATGCTTCTCTGCTGGTTTCCCTGGTAACCGATGAGCCAACTGGACGTCAGTGTCAGTTCTCCTTGTAACTGGGAACCTCCCCTCCCCACCTCCACTCCTGTCAAAGCCTGCTGCCATGTTCTGCCTGCCAGCAGCTGTACACGATGGGGTGTCACTCCAGGACCTTGTTTCAGACCCATAAGCTCCCCCATCCATTAAACCATTGACGTCTCTGTCACTGACTCTAGGCTCTTCCTTCTTGCAGCTGAGAGAGTACAGGGCTTGCAGGCCTGCGGGTTGCAGCCCTACATACCCTTTTAGCAAAATTTTAAGTGCACAATACAGTATTGTTACTTACAGGCTCTATGCTATACAGAAGATCTCTAAGGCTTATTCATTTTTTATAACCGAAGCTTTGTACCCTTTGACCGATACCTCCTTATTTCCCACTTTCCCCAGCCCCTGGCAACCACCATTCTACTCTGCTTCTATAAGTTCGACTATTTTAGATCCCTCATAAAAGTGATATCATGTAGTACTTGTCCTTCTGTGTCTGCTTATTTTATTTAGCGTAATATTCTCCAGGCTCATTCATGTTGTCACATGTGGCCGGATTTCCTCTTTTTTAAAGCTGAATGAGTGCTCTTTATGGTAATAATGCTGTAATAGAACCAAATCTCTTTAGCAAAGACACTAAGACAATATTATAATTAAAGGTAGACCACTATATTTCTTTTTATGCTAAGACGTGTTTTCAGCACATTTCACACTTCTTTCAGGTTTAAAGACTTTTTACAGTGAAGTGATTTTTAAAAAATTTCTAGGTAAGCCATACTTTCCTCTCTGATTTTAACCTTGCCATTTTGATACCAGCCAAATTAACGTAGAACAGCTCATCCCTGATTACTGTCTGTTAAAGCAAATATGAAAATAGCCTTTAAATATTGTTAATTATCTTAATTGTGAGTGGAAATAGAATAAATGTTACTTAATTGGATTTTCAAATAACAAGATTTGGGGCTCAGGCTAGAAGCTCCCTACTAGCTGTGAGGAACTGGGTGAGTCTCCTAAACTTTCTGAGCTTTAGTCATCAAATCTGAAAAATAGGAACACCAAGGCTTCAGTTTATCCTCTGAGGGTTGTGATCAATGAGATAATAGAAGGAAAAGTACTTTGGAAAATGCAAAACAGTAGACATTTTTACAAGAGTGAGTATCAACTAGAATAATTTTGCCTAAATCCAGATTTCTCTTCATGTGAGAAATTAAAAAACGTAATTGAGGGCTTCCCTGGTGGTGCAGTGGTTGAGAGTCCGCCTGCCGATGCAGGGGACACGGGTTCGTGCCCCGGTCCGGGAAGATCCCACATACCGCGGAGCGGCTAGGCCCATGAGCCATGGCCGCTGAGCCTGCGCGTCGAGAGCCTGTGCTCCGCAACGGGAGAGGCCACAACAGTGAGAGGCCCGCATACCGCCCAAAAAAAAAAAAAAAAAAAAAAAACGTAATTGAGGTCGCAATCAATTGACAAGGGAGCAGAAGCTGAAATAGAAATGTGGAAGGAGTTCTAGACAGATGACTAAGCAATAATACCTAGCAGTACCTCGACACAGTGGAGTTGGTCAGAAGATGTAGGTTTTAGATGATGACCTTGGTTAAGTCACGTCTCTGTAGGGTGGCTAGATAAAATAACAGATGCCCGGGCTTCCCTGGTGGCGCAGTGGCTGAGAGTCTGCCTGCTGATGCGGGGGACGCGGGTTCGTGCCCCGGTCCGGGAGGATCCCACGTGCCGCGGAGCGGCTGGGCCCGTGAGCCATGGCCGCTGGGCCTGTGCGTCCGGGGCCTGTGCTCCGCAGCGGGAGAGGCCACAACAGTGAGAGGCCCACATACCGCAAAAAATAATAATAATAATAAAAAAATAAAGGATGCTCAATTAAAATTCAGTTTCATATAGAGAAGAATTTTTTAGTGTAAGTATGCGATACTTGGGAAATATTTACATTCAAATGTGTGGTTTTTTAATCAAAATTCAACTTTAACTGGATGTCCTGTATTTCTTTTTCCTAAATTGGTTAACTTTATCTCTCAGGCTCTGAGTTTGTGAGAAAATATGAGAAATCAACTTCCCCACTACCTCACAGAATTGTGAGGATCAAACAATCTATTTCATATATTAATGTTGGGTTGGCCAAAAAGTTCATTCAGGTTTTTCCATATCATCTTACAGAAAAACCCAAGCAAACTTTTTGGCCAACCCAATACAAATGTAGAATTTTGTAATTGTCATTTTTTTAATTCTGTAAACTACCTTTAAAAGATGTTGCCACATTATTGTAAATAAAGTGTTTTGTAGAAATTAGAATTCTCTGACTCACAATAGAGTCTAAAAAAATAGTCTTTGTCAGTGTTAAGATGCTACTTAGAACAGGGCTATGTGATGTGAGCGGGTTAAGCAGGTATATACCCAATAGCCTGGGTATAAATCCCGCTGCCATCAATTGAAGTGGTGGTAAGCTTTGGAAAACAGTCACAGACTTGAGCTGTGAAACGAGGATAAAATGGTTAAATTGTAGAATTGTTAAGAGGAAAAAGGAATGAAATATGTTTCTTATTTGCTAAAATGTGTAGGAGAAAGTCAGTGATGGTTAGCCACCCTCATGATTTCCATTTGGTAGGTTGTTTAAACTGCATGGAGACAACTACTGCTTCCATATAAGGAGAGCTCTAGAGCTGACACAATATAAAGGCACCTCTGCAGAGTGATTCTGAATAGCAGTTTGGTAATTAGTGGGAATTTGTACTCTAACATCTGTCCTTAGACTGAACATCAATAAATTGTCTGTTTTCTAATTTGGTTGATAATGTATGGAAATAAGCTATAAAAATGACTTGTATGTCTTTTTTCTTTTTTCCCCTCTTTCTCCTCTCCAAATTAGAAGGTAGGTAGGCTGGCTGTGTGATAATAGAAGGAACATTATACTGAGGGAAGAGAAGTTCTTGATTCGTATTAAAGCTGCCATCAGCATAGGTGTGTACTTCCGCTAAGTCATGTTCTATCTGTGAACCTATTTCTTCAGCAGTAATTTGGGATGATTGAAGAATGTGATTTCCAGGGCAGACACTATCTTTATTTACTTACGCATTTAGACCTTTAGCATTTGCTAAGTTCACAGTCTTTGTTCTGTAGGATGATAACTAGAGGGGCTTGCCTTAGCTATACAGCTTGTTTCATGGCAGAGTAAAGCTGGAACCCATGTCTGGTGACATCTTCATTGAATGTGTGATGACTGGACAATCAGTTTAATTTATGAGTGCTTTCCTTTAGAAGCCCTTAATTGATTTATATAAATTTACCTTAATGCTGGTAAAACTGCTTTCAAGAGCTATCAACTTTGTGAATTTTTATGCATCATAGAAACGGTACGTACAAACTACGCATTTCATCTATTAGTGTCTCTTGAAATTGTACCAATTACTGTAGTAATTGGGATTGTAATCAGGACTTAGTGGCTTGTCAAAATGCCAATGTAGGCAGCTTACTCTTTTTAGATAATTAGTTGCACTTAAAAAAAAAAAGAAAAAAACTTCCTAAATTTCATATTACATTTTAAAAATATCTTATTAATCATTTGTTCTTTCTTCATCCTCCTTCATTTGTTCATTTCAAAAACGTGGGTTTACAGTACAGGAACCTAACATATGTTGAATTAGTTTTAAATATTCCTTAGGGAGACACTTCCTTGTTCTTATATCTGCTAGGATTTTGGTAGAAAAAAATGCAAAAGGACCTGTGTGCAAAGTATATAGAAGGACAAATTTTTGCCATGCGGATAGCCAGTTGTTCTTGAGCTGCTTAACTCTTTTTTTTTTTTTGCGGTACGCGGGCCTCTCACTGTTGTGGCCTCTCCCGTTGCGGAGCACAGGCTCCGGACGCGCAGGGCTCAGCGGCCATGGCTCACAGGCCCAGCCGCTCCGCGGCATGTGGGATCTTCCTGGACCGGGCCATGAACCCGTGTCCCCTGCATCGGCAGGCGGACTCTCAACCACTGCGCCACCAGGGAAGCCCCTCTTTTTGAAAATACTTTAAAAATGTTTTAAACAGCAAATAGCAGATGACAAAGTAGTCCAAAGAATCCTTTTTTGGTTATTTAAGAAGGGAGCATTTGATAGATTTCTGGTTGATTTGAAGAAAACAAGATAACAGTGGATCTTCAACATTTTGGGGCATTTATAAAAGAACTGCTTTCATTGATCAATTATCTTAAAAAAATACCTGTATTTTTGTTTTTTACTTTGATATTTGTGAATGGATACAAAGTTTAACTATAAATATGTTTAACTACATTTGTTGATTGCTGTATAAATACACTTTATGTTGAAATGATTACTTTATTGGTTTTTTTATGCTAATAATGATTAAAGTCCAGTGTGTCAGTTAGGACTAGTATTAGCTACCAGTTAAAGAAAAGCCAGAACAATGGTGATTTCAACACTATGGAGGTTTGTTTCTCACTCAAGTCAAAGAATATCAGTTACAGAGACCAGGATTGATAAGGAAGCTTCACATATAAGGGGTTGACAACTCCTATCATTTCTCTGTCATCCTCTCAGTAAATTGTCTGCTGCAGTGTCCACCACTGTTGCTTGTGTTTTTTCTTAAGGGACTAAGAGTGGTATTCCCTCCCTTTTTAAGGCACTTTCTGGAAGTCATACAAAACCTTTCACGTGACATTGGCCAGAGTTTAGTGGTCTCATGGTCACAGTTAGCTTCAAGGCGCCACGTACACAGCTGAAAAGCACAAGCTATACCAAGGAGGAAGGAGAGAAGAGATATTGGGAGACAAAAAATCTCTGGCATGGTTCCTCTACTCTTTCTGTGAGTTTTGGCTTTTTTAGATTCTACCAATAAGTGATGTCGTACAGTATTTGTCTTTCTGTCTGACTTAGCCCTCATAAAAGTGTATCAAATCAACACATTGTACACCTTAAACTTACAGAATGTTATATCTGAATTATAGCTCAATAAAAAAAGATAAAATGAGAAAAACATAAAAATGAATACATGAATTTAGTGACAGACATAGGATATAAGTTAAGATGACTAATTTTTTTTTTTTTTTTTTTTTTTGCGGTACGTGGGCCTCTCACTGTTGTGGCCTCTCCTGTTGCGGAGCACAGGCTCCGGACGCGCAGGCTCAACGGCCATGGCTCATGGGCCCAGCCGCTCTGCGGCATGTGGGATCCTCCCGGACCAGGGCACGAACCCGTGTCCCCTGCCTCGGCAGGCGGACCCCCAACCACTGCGCCACCAGGGAAGCCCTAAGATGACTAATTTTTTTTTTTTTTTTTTTTTTTTGCGGTACGCGGGCCTCTCACTGTTGTGGTCTCTCCTGTTGCGGAGCACAGGCTCCGGACGCGCAGGCTCAGCGGCCATGGCTCACGGGCTTAGCCGCTCCGCGGCATGTGGGATCTTCCCGGACCGGGGCACGAACCCGCGTCCCCTGCATCGGCAGGCGGACGCTCAACCACTGCGCCACCAGGGAAGCCCAAGATGACTAATTTTTAATTTGGATATGAGAATGCTTACTGAAATAAAATATCAGAAATATTTTTATTTGGGGACTAAAATGATGAGTTTGACTTAGAATAGTAAAATTTGATGTATTGACAGGAGAGTCCACAATAATTCTATTTACACCCAAGCACAAGGTTTATATTCTGAATTCCATGATTTGCTTTTCTATACCATCAATAAGTTGTGTTGTCTGAGGGACACATCTTATATATATACAAATTAATGTATTATTTTGAAATTCTCACATGATGCTGATTTACAGAGGTAGCCTTATTTTTGTTTCCTTTTACATAACCTCATCTCTTACCTGAGTCTGTCTTATTTTTCTCATGTAAGGGTTGCAGAGTTGCTAACTTTGCAATCAACTATGGATCCAGTCACAGTTAAACTGATGAAATGATTTCATAGGTGAGAGCAGTTAAGTAGGATGCTAATATGAAAATGGAAGGTGCTCTTAATTTGATGGGGGATAACACTGTATATAAAATATGTGAATAAGTTTAGTTTAAAAGCTTTAGCTCTTTGTAACTTCTAAAATATCTCATTCTGTTCCTTTTTCTTTGATATATTGCTAAATTTGTGTACCTTATGCTGTCCATTTTTAGATGTATAGAACCATCTTTGATATGTAATTCATTTTATGTTCAGTATATTTTATTAAGAAAAATTAAAAACATTTTTGTCAAAAATTCAGACTTTTTAAGTACTTCTCTCAGATATACCAAATATAAAATTTCTAAGAAATATATCCTTACCCCATTATCTAAGAAGATTTACTGACATAAAAATAGGAAATTTGTTCCTGTAGAATCATTGTTTGTTTTTATAAATGTGTCATTATCATCACCTAACTGGATTTATTTGCTTGCAAAAACAGAAAGCTTTTTCTCTGTTGGAGTTCACATTTTTCTCTATGTAGCACACATCTGCAATTATTTTCCAGTAAATCCTTCTCATCTTTTACTTCATAGAACTTAATGTGTTCAAGTTTATTTTTGAGCCACAGCTAATAACTACATATGGACCATCTAAATGATTAAGTCTTTGTGTACCATTTACTTTATGGAATATTTCACTTAACCACACAACTTGACCTTGTTATCTGTTACTTCTGTTGACAAACAAATATCCCTTGTTAAATGGAAATGTTTTACCTGGTCTATCTGACATCTACAGAATTACCAGAAAATCACTTTGTAATAAGTACTTTAATTTTTAAAACTATGATCATTTATCCTTGGCTTTAATACTGTGTATCTGTATGTGAGTTTCCAATGCTTATTTTTCTATAAATTAGAGAAGTGTTCTGGACATATTACAGTGGAGATACCAAAGGTGCTCTCAAGCCAATATAACAATATCATTGAACTTCAAGTCTCATTGTTCAGAAACAGTATTAAAATCTAAAAAGAATCTGATTATGTCAATATAGTCAAGTGTGAGTTGGAAGGAAGGAAACTGATAAGAACAAGCAAAACTGCTGTTTCTGAAGAAACTGAGGTATCCTAAGGATTCAAATACCAGTAGGAGAGAATTTTGCTCTGGAGGAGCTCACAGGTAGATGAGACAGAAAAAATATAAAGACATTAACACACAATGCAAAGAAACATCTAATAAATTTATTAAAAAGTTATCTGGAGTTAACTTAGATTATCACTTCTCCAGTAAAATTAAACAGTCTGGAACTGTTCACTTAATTCCATTTGACTCACTTGCTGTGGCCTTGAGGCCATCCAAAAACTCTAAACCAGCCTACATTTTGAGTTTTGTCTCTTACTGTACAGTTAAACCTTCACCATGTACCCCAAATTGCCTTTTTTCCCCCTTTTTAAACTCTCAATTTCATTTTATTTTCTACAACCTGCCCCCCCTTTTTCCTATCTCTATATGCTTTGATCCCAGACCCCCATTTCTGGTCATATGCATCTTATCCATCATTCAAAATAGAATACAGACATGTGAAGGCTTTCCTAAAAGCAATCTTTCTTTATTTTGTTCTCTCAGAGAACTTGGTTTTTATCTAGATTACAATAGCTATCAAATTTTTTCTTCCTTCAGAATTTATTTTCATATGCTCTTTTTTAAAAAACATGGCAATATAAGTAACTGCAGGTAAAGAGGTATATAAATCTATATCTATACCTGTATCTATATCTATATCTAATGTGTGTGTGTGCGTGCCCCGTAGCACCTAAGGCAGAGCCTTGCATATAGTGAAGAATAGGGATTTGCTGAATTAAGCTAGATAAACAAGTCAGGATCATATCAGAGCTGAAAACAAGTTATCACAGTAGAACTTCAGAGAATCAGTTTCTAAATAAAATGAAACAAGGGGAAAAATGCAGATAGGAAACAGAGTTACCATTATCTGTGTCCCTGCCTATACACCTTTCCCATCCTGCCCTCTTCCTTCTGCCAGTATTCTCCAGGGGTTTCTGGGGTAACCTCTTGAAGTCAGTTTTTAGATTCCTAGGAAGTTTTTTGACTGTGTGACACCAGCCTGCATCATGGGGAGGGGGTAGGATGGGAAAATGGTATGAGGTTCCAAGCCCTAGTCAGAAGACTATGCATTTACGTAGTTAAAATCTAAGCACATTTTATAGTGATCTATTATTTTAAAAAATCTACAACCTATGATAAGTAGTTCCAGTCACTCAGTGATGCTGTTTTCAAATATCCACGTATGGAGTACTTATTATTGTGCCACCACTAGTTCTAAATGTTTACGTGTATAAATAATTGAATCTTAACTATAACCCTTGGAGGTGGAAACTGTTACCCCCCTTTTACTGGAAAAGGTTAAGTAATTTATCCAATGAAAATCTAGGTAGACTAGCTCTAAAACTTATCTCTTAAGTGCTACACTAGGTTATTTCCAGTCAGAGAAGAAAATTTTGAAGGGACAAGGGAATAGGCTCTTCTTACTAGCATTTACCCAACTGGAATGACTGCCTTCAGCCTGTGGATCCCACTGGTGGTTCTACGCTGTAAAGCTTCAGTTGTTCAGGATTTGAAAACCTGATCTGGGAATGGTTATTGTTTGGGGACCAGTTACTGTTCAGAAACATATGTGTACCCTGAAATTCATCATTGATCCATGAAAGATAAGACAGTCATCACAACTGCCTAGATTCTAGCAATACAAATATTATATAGCAATAAGCAGTTTCCTAAGGCCAAAATAATCCTCTCCTAAGAAGACAATATAAGAAAAAATAGTGAAATAGATTTCAAGCATTCCATGAAGCTTTTGCCTCTTGCACTTTCTCCGAGCTTTAAAACTTGACTCGGGTCTATGTCACTGGGTACAGTTCTGACCTGTATCAGGCTATTAATTCAGTTCCATACACAATAGCTAGCACAACAGAGATTATAAATATTTCTCTCAGGTGGAACTCCTACTTAGTAGGTAAATCAGTTGGTTGGGGTAAGTCTGGTCCATGAGGTTTCCAGAGACTGAGGGTTCCATCTATCTGCCATTCCTTAGGTTGTTGCCCTCATCTGTAGGATCAAAACTGGATCAATACTACTATATCCACAGTTGAGGCCAAAAGTAAAGGGGAAAAAACTGGAAGGCAAGAAGCATGACCCCCAAATTGTACATGTGTCATTTCTGCTCACATGCTATTGACTAAAATTTTATCACAAGACCCCACCTTGGCAAAAGAGACTGAGAAGTACAGTTTCTTGTGGGCAGCCAACTAAAACTTTAGGGTTACTTTTACCAGAAGGAAAAACAAAAGTGTATTTTGAAGGCCTGTCACAGTCTGTTCCTCTGGGAGTGTAAGTATCTGTGCACACTTTCCCATACATAGAACATACTCACTTCCTTTCCACAGGAAATGTTCCAAAGTCCCAACAAGTTGGTACCTTCAGCTCAAAAGTCAGGATCTCCAGGTCACATGCAATTCTCTCCATCATGTGGATATGACTTTTCCTAATTTGGCTACCTAACAACGCAGCAGAATACCCGTTACTTTCTCTGCCCTATTCCCATCACTGACCAGATATCTAATAGGCAATGGTGCTGTCTTCTGGATGACAATAAAAACTTCCATGTGGAAAAACTGAGTGGGAAAAAGAGAGCAATCACTGGTCCATGATATGTATCATAATCCTCCAGGCAAGGAAATATAAAGACCTCCTACTCCTGCATAAAGTTTCTTGGTTAGCCCATCTGACTGTTCCCGGTAGTGTTCTGTGGTTGCAACTCTCTTGTCTGTAACCCTTTCAAGCACATGTGAAGGGGCGTGCTTGGGGTTAAACAGCTTTCATACCTTGCTGTTTCTGGTGCAGGTTTAGAGCTCAAAAACTGCTTTAGGGTTCACAACAGTTGCAGGATTTCTGCAGACTAGGTTTGTGCTTTCTTTGGTAACACAAATATCAGTGACAACACGTGGTTGGCTTCCAATTTTTTTCTTCTAGCAAATTTCTTGTGCAAGCAACCCCAGCCCTAGGATTTAGTCTAGAAGTCATTCTTAAGCTCAACGTGCTATACATTTACTGGGTTCTGTATTTAGCCCTTTCTTATCTCTCTCATCTTAAAGGTGGCTTACTTGACAGCATTGCTGAGAACAGAACATTTGATGTTATCATAGTAGTGGACATTATTCATCTTTACATTGTCTATTTGTACCTGTGGCAGAGGCTGCTGGCTGTCTACGAAAGTTCTGTCCTCCCGTTCCAGCCTAATGTTTTGCTTTTGGGCATGACTGCCTAGCCAGGACCACTCTTGCATCTGTGTAGGACCATGTGACTAGTTCTTACCAGCAGAATATGAGTGAAAGTGAAATATGTGTCACTTCAAATCTGAGGTTGTTAGGACTTGGTTGTTCCTTCTCCTTGGAACTTCCTGCCTCCCTCTGTCAGCTGCATGTCACTGTCCTAGGTGACCTTGGAAACCAAGCATTGAAGAATGCAAAAGCTGCACCAGCTACAGGTCTCTGAATACCTGTTTGGAGCAGAATCTATGCCTTGTGACTAGTAGTATCTAACTTAATCTGCTCGATGAGACAAATAATCTTTACTGTGCAGAAACAGAAGATTTGAGATTGCTCAAGTCACTTTGTGTTACCATAGCTAATACAGAATTCTCTTTCTATGTTTAGGGTTTCCCAGGTTAAAAGTTTTATTGGGGAGCAGAGCCTATCTGCTGCCTCAAAATCTGAAGAGGACAGCTATTTGCTTTCCAAGAGGCACTGACACCTTGATAACGTGTACATAACCCTCACTCTGTTATGTACCTGACCCTTGATGGGGGAGCCATGATGCAAATAAATTAGGGACTGTGTAGAATCCATACTGAGACGGTAGTAGTTGCTCAGCAACACTCAGATTCCAGGAAATTTTGTGAGCTGTGCAGTACACATTTATTGAATTAATTTTTCCTTAGAAGAACAGTCCAAATTCATTATCTTGGCTAGCAATTCAGAACCATGACTAATACTTCATAGGAGATGATTGAGACAAGCCTAAAAAAAAATGATTCACATAACATAAATTAGATCCAGGCAGGAGAAACAGGGTTGGTTTTTATAGGCATTTTTGAGTATGTGAAATTTACTTTTTTTGTCTTTCCATGAGACTAAAAATTGAAGTCTTTTAGAATTAGAAAATGCATTTTAAGTTAATTGGAAATGCAATTAGATGTCATTTGAAATAGTGTTTCTACCAAGGGAATCAGCCCTCAATTCATCATTTTGTACTTTATTGTCTCCTAGCAGAAATTTTAAAAATTGATACTCTATTCTTTTTAGACCATATTAACTAGAAAATGCCTCTACAATCTGCATACTTTCTCAAGAATATTTCAGCATCCTAAGTTAACGTACAGGTAAACACCTTTTTTAACTCAGTGGTTTGATACTGACATAGCACACCCTAAATGTCATGTGAAGTAGAAATGTCATCAGATAGATTTAGTCAGATACACCCACAGTTCATTTTTTGTCAGGAAAAAAAAGCATAAATGATCATTATCACCATTAATGATGGCATTCAGAAATGAGATGCCCACATTGTAGGCTGTCATTTCCACTCCTTTCTCCTGTCATTCCAAAATCTTACTGGAAAGCAAAAGGGACATTTAAAATGAGTGACATTTCACTTTTTACAGGGACTTGTAGAAGCTCCGATTTCCTTCCATGGAGCCTTTATTGTACCTCATTATGAAACTGATTATTTCAGGGAATTGCAGTGTATGGTTATTATCTGTTTTTACTTTTTGACCTTCCATATTTCTGAGCCTATATATATAATGTACCATGTAAGTACCACAGTGGGATTTTACAACAAACTAATTAGTAATATCACAGAAGAAACTACATTATTTAATTTTAAAATAATATAAATAATTTAATGTAACCGAGGGATATTTCCTAATAGTAAATGTCTCAGCAGACTTCTAAGGGAACATTATTAATATTTTTAAATAGAAACCATCTAAGATTATAAAACATGTTAAAATGTAATGGTCTGGCTCCTACTGTAAATTATAGCCCTTTTTTCTGTCTTTAAAGAAATAAATTTTATAGAACATAGTAATATATATCACAGTTCATTTCAATTAGCAGTTATACTGAAAACAGATCCTAGGTGAATGTGCTCTGCAAAAAATTCAGAAATCTAATTTAAGCGTGACTTTCAAATTCCAATTTTTTGACCACTTTCAACTCATGATGGCAACTATTATATTGGCGGCGGTGATTAATCTCACTTCTCAACTCATCAAAACTCAACTGAGTCCAGTCAGGAGAGAGATAACACAATGTCTTGAACAGGAAAAGTTAATTTTTTTTTAAGGATAATTTTATTTTTTTTTAATTAAATTATTTATTTTTGGCTGTGTTGGGTCTTCGTTTCTGTGCGCAGGCTTTCTCTCATTGCGGCAAGCGGGAGCTACTCTTCGTTGTGATGCGCAGGCTTCTCACTGCGGTGGCTTCTCTTGTTGCGGAGCACGGGCTCTAGGCGTGTGGGCTTCACTAGTTATGGCTCACGGGCTCAGTAGTTGTGGCTCACGGGCTTAGTTGCTCCATGGCATGTGGAATCTTACCGGACCAGGGATCGAACCCATGTCCCCTGCATTGGCAGGTGGATTCTTAACCACTACGCCACCAGGGAAGTCCTAAAAGTTAATTTTTTAATAAAGAATTATTAACTACATCAGGGATTAAGGAGGGATTGGCTAGAAGTATAGAGAACTCTAAATAATATTGGACTAGCAGGTGAAATATTATATAATTTAATATAATAACTACCACCCATAGGGCAGAAATAGCCCAAGGAAGAGACTTTGGTCCCCCAGTGCCCCTGGATTGAGATGCAGATCTTTTTACAGAGGACATGGTCGTGATCCGCCAAATGTCAGAGAAGGTACTACAGTGTCACACTGGTAGGACTTGCTGGAAGTTCACCCTCTAAAAGGTTCCTGGTGTCTCATCAGAGGCTCTCCACTACAAAAATACCCAGGGGTACTGCTGGAGAACCAGAGAGCTCTCCAGAAGCCTTGGTCTGGAGAAGCTACCCACGAGCTCTGGAGAATACTCAAGCACTGCAGGAGCCAAACACCAGGAAAGCTACATTTGCTGCCAGAGCGTTTGAGCAAACAAACCAGACCAGGAATCAAAAACCACTTTCTCATTCAGCGTATTTCTTTCTTCATCTGCGGACAAAGCTTAAGATTGTGCTTGTGGGTAAAAGAAAAATATTTGAAGGACCCAGAGATATTTTCATAGAACAAGATAAATGGGTGAATTCGGAGCTGAGGCAATAAATGTACAATCAGCATAACAGTATGCTAAAAGAAGAATAAAAGTTATTTAAATATGTAGTTATTACAAAGACCCTATCTTGAGGAGCTAGATAATAGTTGAAAGTGAACTGATATGTCTGCCTGCATGCTTGTAGCTTAATTCTAGTGCTACCACAAAAAAAAAAAAAGTCATTTTATCTCACTGGCTCTAAGTTTCTGCAAATGCAAATGGAAAGAATTAAAGTAAATTTACCATTTCAGTTGCATTGACTGTATCAGTAAATGGTTGTTGGGGGAGTGCTATATTTAAACTTAACTGTTTCTTATAAATGTGATTAGTCATTTAAAATGAATAAATTGTTTTATAATATAGCTGCTAATAAGAAAGAAAATTCACAGTCAAGGAGAGGCTCAGTAGTATATGTTTTTGACATATCCTAAATGGCCGAATTATCTTAGTTGGCTAATAAACGTGATTCTCAGAAAAGTTCTATGTAATTTTCATCATTTCTCAATAAATAAAATGGCAAAATAGATTGAAGGGCATAAGTCATATGAATTATTATTAGGAATTTTCCAAAGAGTCATATGTTTAAAAGTGTTCAAGGAGAGGAGGACTTCAGCATAAAATTATCATCCAGTTCATCAGCATTTATTGTTCTCCATTGGGTCTAAGGGGTGCGTGTGTGTGTGTGTATGTGTGTGTGTGTGTGTAAAGCTTTGTAAAGTATTTTACAAAAGTATTTTAGATTTAATTAGAATAGTGTAAATTAATTGCATTTAAAAAGCAATACAGTTAGATGTACTATTTTTCTGTTTACTGCAAAATGATAAAGACTCTGAAACGAACAGAAGATTCTTTTGTTTTTAAGTTTATTATTAATTTTTAAGATTTATTTTGGTTGTGCCAGGTCTTAGTTGCAGCAAGCAGGCTCCTTAGTTGTGGCTCATGGGCTACTGTAGTTGTGGCACATGTGCTCCTTATTGCAGCTGCTGGGCTCCTTAGTCGCGGCTTGTGGGCTGTGCTCCTTAGTTGTGGCATGTCTGCCCCTTAGTTGTGGCCGGCGGGCTTCTTAGTTGCGGCACGTGTGCTTCTTAGTTGTGGCTAGTGGGCTCCTTAGTTGTGGCATGCAAACTCTTAATTGGGGCATGCAAGTGGGATCTAGTTCCCTGACCAGGGATCGAACCCACATCCCCTGCATTGGAAGGCAGATTCTTAACCACTGTGCCACCAGGGAAGTCTCCTAACAGAAGGTTCTTGAATCTGTACTTGAATTACTTCAGATCATTCAAATAAATATCAGGAAAAGTTTTTGTGCAGTTATGTTAATTATAATGTAACTTTTAAATGATAATTTCAAATGGGCTGGCCATTATCAAATATGGGAATAATAAGGTTAAAAAATTATGCTATTATGTGATAACAATCCAAGAAAAACAATCTTTTTGTAGACCAAGATAATGTAGCATTGAATGAAAATATAAGGATCAAATAATTGTAAGTACAGTTTTCATTAGTGGCAAATAAATTTTCTTTTAAGGTAAATTTTTCTGTTAGTAGAGAAGAAAGAAAATGTATAACCTCTGGACACCTGGTAAAACATATTCATTGTCACCCAGAAAATCCCAATTGTGAACAAGTTATTTCTGAAGTAATATGAAAAAGAAATTGACTTATACAACTTTCTTTTGTATTGCTGTGTTGTTTTAAATTTTAAAAAAGAAAAAGGTTAAGGGCATAAAAATGGTATCTCCCATTTTAACATTACTGTGGATAAGCAGAATGTGTCCTTGGTGCTTTGTGACTTTTAAAATTATTACTTTCCTAGATAAAATCTAATATTGGGTCAGCCAAAAGGTCTGTTCAGTTTTTTTCTGTAAGATGGCTCTAGTAGCACTTAGTTGTCTTTAACTTCATTTGAAACAATTTTGTTAGACAGTATGTGACAGCTGTCATATCAGCGTGCATTTAAAAAAGACTTATCAAAATTGGTGAACTTTTGTGTAGCCATTTTAATACTGATGATGGAAGGAAAAAAAGCAACATTTTTGGCATCTTCTTCATTATTTCAAGAAAGGTAAAAACGCAACAGAAATGCAGAAAAAATTGTGCAGTGTATGGAGAAGGTGCTGTGACTGATCGAACGTGTCGAAAGTGGTTTGCGAAGTTTTGTGCTGGAGATTTCTTGCTGGAGGATGCTCCAAGGTCAGGTAGACCAGTTGTTGATAGCGATAAAATCGAGACATTAATTGAGCACAATCAACATTATAACACGTGGGAGATAGCCGACATACTCAAAATATCCAAATAAGCATTGAAAATCATTTGCACCAGCTTGGTTATGTTCATCGCTTTGATGTCTGGGTTCCTCGTAAGTTAAGCAAAGAAACCTTTTTGACCATATTTCCGCATGCGATTCTCTGCTTAAACGTAATGAAAACAAATTGTGACGGGCAATGAAAAGTGGATACTGTACAATAATGTGGAATGGGAACAGATCATGGGATAAATGAAATGAACCACCACCAACCACACCAAAGGCCAGTCTTCATCGAAAGAAGGTGATGTTGTGTATATGGTAGGACTGGAAAGGAGTCCTCTATTATGAGCTCCTTCCAGAAAACCAAACGATTAATTCCAACAAGTACCGCTCCCAATTAGACCAACTGAAAGCAGCACTCGACAAAAAGCGTCCAGAATCAGTCAACAGAAAACACATAATCTTCCATCAGGATAATGCAAGACCACATGTTTCTCTGATGACCAGGCAAAAACTGTTACAGCTTGGCTGGGAAGTTCTGATTCATCCGCCGTATTCACCAGACATCATACCTTCGGATTTCCATTTATTTCAGTCTTTAAAAAATTCTCTTAATGGGAAAAATTTCGATTCCCTGGAAGACTGTAAAAGGCACCTGGAACTGTTCTTTGCTCAAAAAGATAAAAAATTTTGGGGAAATGAAATTATGAAGTTGCCTGAAAAATAGCAGAAAGTAGTAGAACAAAAAGGTGAATACGTTTTTCAACAAAGTTCTTGGTGAAAATGAAAAATCTGTCTTTTATTTTTACCTAAAAACCAAAGGCACTTTTTGGCCAACCCAATAGTTTGATTTAACTTCTCTATTTGAAGTTTAAATTCTCTCTCTCGCTCTCTCACTCTCTTGCTGTCTCTCAATCACTTTCTCTCTCTCTCTCTTTTTTTAAGCTTCTCCATGGGTTGATAACAGTAGAACTCCAAACAAGATTGACCTTTACGATGTACGCAGGAGACCATGGTAAGAATTTTGGGGTAGCCATGAAAAGATGAAAAAGACAAAATAAGGTTTCTTTTTTTTGTTTGTTAAAAAGTTGCAAGGGATCTTTCCATTATTAGGATGAATATTGTCTGATTATTTCAAAACCTCTTTTTTCCCTTTTATACATTTGAATTTTTTATACATTTATACTTTAAAACAGTTAAAGCTAAATGAAGATGGTGAGTTCAATGGGCAGTGATAATGAAGTTGTTGAAATGAATCATCAAATGCATTTCAAATGGTTTTAAGTTTTATAGTCAATGTCATTTCTAAATCTCTTTTAACTGGTGGGGATTTCTATTGAAAGTCTCCCAGTTTGCTTGGAGTAGGGCTCTAATAATCAACATCTAGATAGAGTAGAATATAGTTTGCCTCTGGTGGTGAACTAATGAGAACTAGCCCCAAGGTAAGAGCTGCCCCTAGTTATAGTCATATAGCTTATGTTTCATTTTTCAAAAAAAAAAGTTTACTTGTTCCTTACTACTAAATAAACTCATTTTCCTAACATATGAATCAAAAAATACCAAATACATCATAATTACACTCACTGGGAAACAATTATTAAACTCGTGCATTTTAATTCAGTTTTTGAATGTGTTTAATCGTGTGGTTCTATATTTTTTAATGAGTTCACATGTTATATAATATAGTGCTTTGTAACCTACTCTTTCATATCAATATCTTTTCATAAGAGACACAGTACCATCATTTTAAAAGAATGACCAGATGGTAACTTATTTTAAAAATCCCCTATTATTGGACATTTAGGTTATTTCTGACTTTTTACTAGGGTTCAGACAAATTGTAAGAGACATAGTAGTTGATTCAAAGAAACGTATTTAAGGCTTTTAAAATGCCCTATTAAACGTCCCAGTAGCAATTTACATAAACACCAACCATGTATAATAGTACCAGGTATTATTAATCCACATATTATTCTTGATAATATTTCTCTCTCAAAGTTAGTGGCTTTGGAGCCATGGGTTGTTGAGTGGAGGCAAAGCCTATGACATCACATGATTTGGGTTCAGGAACCAGTTGTTTCGGCGGAAACTTAGAAACTAGGTCCCAACTAGAAGAGGCAGACGATATCCTGTCCTCCGTCTTCCTCATGGAGAGGCATGTCAGGACCATTTGTCAAGATGCTAGACATGAACTAGATTTGCCTTCCACTGGAATATCCACTGGAATATCCCAGCAACCCTGCCATTTTACCTTCTAATAGAAAAACAAACTTGAGTGCAAGCTGTAAACTCTGTTTCATGAACATATAGTGCTGAATAGTTACTAATTGTGCTGAATGTTGCCTGAAAACTTATTGGCAGGTTATCTGGCAGGCTTCTGAGAAGTTAGATTTAGAATCTTGGACAATAAGTAGAACACTGAGTTCAGATGCAGCTCTTTTTGTTGGGGAAGGCAGGTCCCCACTTCCCATCAGCCTGTGGCCAGGCAACATGAGTTTTCGGGATCATTCACCTGTAGTTAAGTTTATCTCTACAGTGGCTGAACTATTCTCCTTGAGTCTCTTCACGTGCAGAGATTCTGAATCTGTAGGGCTGGGGTTGAGTGTGGAAATCAGCATTTTGAACTGGCTCTCCAGGTGATTTTTAAGATACTATAAAGTCTGAGAACCACTACTTGAAACTCTTGGAAGTAACATTATATATTGTTTTTAATTACTTTATTGTCCCTTTGTCAGTCTTTATTGTCCCTTTGTCAGATTAGACCACTCATCTATTTTTGCTGGGTTTTTTTGTGTGTGTTTAAATATATGATACAATCTTATTATTTGTTTTTATTATTATTATTCTTTATTTATGTATTTATTTAGTTAGTTAGTTTTGGCTGCATTGGGTCTTTGTTGCTGCTCACGGGCTTTCTCTAGTTGTGGTGAGCGGGGGCTACTGTTCGTTGCGGTGCGCGGGCCTCTCATTGTGGTGGCTTCTCTTATTGCAGAGCACAGGCTCTAGGTGTGAGGGCTTCAGTAGTTGTGGCAAGTGGGCTCAGCAGTTGTGGCTCGTGGGCTCTAGAGCGCAGGCTCAGTAGTTGTGGTGCACGGGCTTAGTTGCTCCGTGGCATGTGGGATCTTCCCGGACCAGGGTTCAAACCCATGTCCCCTGCATCGGCAGGCAGATTCTTAACCACTGCGCCAGCAGGGAAGCCCTATTATTATTCTTTAGAGTGAGTTTTAGAACCTGTGGTCAGCAAAATGGAATTTAGGATAACGTGTTTTTTTTTTTTTAGGGAAATGTTCTTCCAGATGTTAATTTCTTTTGCTCCTAGTATCAAAGCACATCTCTTATTCCTTTGTTATAAATATCTGTAAAACATACCTTATGTATTATGCCTCTGACATTTCTTTTATGTTAAATGTAGCTTTTCTAAAGTTGATGTTACAGAATTGTGAATAAAAGAGCATCGTCTACCTAGATAGAATGGAAGTAGGGCCTTGCTTGGAAAATATCTCAGAGATTAGTAAGTAGCAGTTCAACAAATATCAATGCTTGATATTTTACAAGAGAAAAACTTATTCGTATGATATTTGTTACAGGTACATCCAAGGAGCCGCATCTCCTAAAGACATGCTTATTCTGGTTGACGTGTGAGTAGTTAAATATTACGTAATTTTCATATACTGAGAATAGTGGGAGGAGTTTTAGATAACAGTAGTAGGTTGGGACTAGAAAATAGGTTGAAAAAAAGACAAGGAATAATTATGATGGCTTTTATATCCAGACAAAGAAATCAAATTAAGGCAGTAACAAAACAAACAAAAATTCTCTTATTGAAAATGAGAGGAATCTATGTCAAAATTGAAAATTATGGCTTGGTTCTAAATCTGAACTTTTTGAAAAATTATTGATTTGCTTCCAGTTTTTTGCTTTATATTTTAAACAATATTAAAGTACATGGTTGCTAAATCCAAGCTGTTTCTGCTTCCATAAAAAGTAGAATAATTAGTTGGCACTTAGTTATTAATGATTCAGATATCTTTTAGGGATTGACCACAAAATATCAATAGATAAATATTACATATATTGAATGTCAATACTAGGCCTTTCTCAAGGGCAATGCTGAAATACAAGGAAGAATTTCATGAGTTTTTATATTGGTCATTTTATTTTTTTGTCACATTGCTTCAAGTTAGGGTGTGTGTGTGTGTGCGCATGCGCGTTTGTGTGTACTCTTCCAATAAGATAGAAGGTGAAACGGTAGAACATAGTGAAGAATATATCCTGCTTTGGAGATTTAGTTTTTAAGAGCAATACCAAGGAACTAAAAACGTGAGGTATAAAATGCTTATATTATTTTCCCTGAGAGAACAGAAGTATACCCTCATCTGTTCTTTGCCACTGGAAGAAACAGAATCCAATGTTTTATAGGCAACTAAATTCATTTCACAGGATAGTGTCAGCGTTTGAAAATTTCTCCATTATAATGTGAATTGAATAAGTTTAAAATCTTATAACCTTGCCTGAGAAAGAGAAGATAACTGAATTTGACAAATGTAACAAATATTAAATCTCATTTCATTTGTTACAATGCATTTAAACTTCATCTTGTTTTAATTAAGTTATTATAGTTTGTACATATGCTAATCCTTGATATTCTTCTGAAATATAAATCTGAATGGTAATGCAATATGTTATAATCCTATTGGATATATGCTAATTTCCTGAAATAATTTCTTTTATTAAAATCTTTGGAACCCATGTCAGATACCAAGTGGGATAAAAATGAAGATGAAGTTGTAATGCCATTTTTAAAAATTATTTCAATGGAAATGTGTTGAGGGTATCCTATATACAATGTGATGATACAAAGATGATTAAGACATGGTCCCTGATCTCAAAGATGATTCAGATGTATTAGTGAAATTAAACCATATTCACATCAGTAAATTAAAACAATTGTAGGAAGTGAGAGATATAAAGTATGACACAGCACTGAAGGAATACATAGATGAGAGAGCACATTTCATTTTAAAGTGTCAGGAAAGACTTCATTAAGGAGATAAAATTGGAATTGAATCCTTATAGCTAAGATTTAACAAGGCAGGCATGGGAAGGGAGAGGAAAGAGTGGAATTTCAGGTGGAAGGATGACAGAAGCAAAGTGGCATAGATGAGACATCTGATAACAGCTAGAAAAGTAAAACTGGGAAGAAGTTGGGAACTAGGGACATAAAAGTGGAAGTTAATTGCCTAGAGATGAGCCCTGCAAATAGATGTGGTCCTACAGGATCATAAAATATGGAGAGACAAGAAAAATGAAGACTAAACCCCAAAGAATATCTACTTTAGGGTATAAAACAAAGCATTGCATTTACAAATCTATTATCAAATTATTATGCTGCTTCATAATTATTGGTTTAATCAAGTCAAACAATGAGCTCCCTAGGGCAATGACTGTATCTATTAACCTCTGTAGCTCTCACTACTAACTTGGCTAACAGAGCTGGTATTCAGTGTATATTTCCTCAATAAGTGAATATGCCATGAGTATCCACAGTTTCTTAAAATTGTCACTTGATGTGTAATTTTCATCATTGTAGTTAGAAAAATATACATTCTGATGCTTGTTGGAAAGAAAGACAAGATTTTTTGTAATTTATTTCTACTTGCTATCAAAAATAGGACTTTTTCTACTACTGGTTTTTTGAAGACAAAATTATTTGAATATTATTATCTAGAGTCAGTGCATAAGTTGCGTTTCCTTAGGGTGTATGATGTTAATTAACTACATGGTCATTAACATGTGTGGACTCATTTTTTTATAGGAGTGGGAGTGTTAGTGGATTGACACTTAAACTGATCCGAACATCTGTCTCTGAAATGTTGGAAACCCTCTCAGATGATGATTTTGTGAACGTAGCTTCAGTAAGTATATGATGACTGCATTTTTGCTGAGTAAAATCTACAATTTTTATCTCCCTCTGGTTTTAAATACTTTATAGTGTTTTGTCATAGATAGGCTGAGATATTTCTGGTCCTATTATAAGACTGTCTTACGGAGCTATCCTCTCTTGTTACTCATTCTCCCATACTTCCACACAAAGGTCCTTTCTGAATGTTTGAGGATTTACCCATGAATGGAGTGATTGAAGCAATGAACATGAAGGAAAAACATTATATATATTCTCTTTGACTCAGAGGTGCTTAAACAGTTGACGTGAACCCCCGTACTCATTGATATCATTGTAACTCCCAATAAATAGTGACTCGGCAGTGTAAGCGTATGGCAATTTTCTGTTCATTGTAATGCTCCTTTTTCATACTGGACACATATCCATAATGTATTATGTTTTTAAAGGTTTTTTTTATTATTAACATGAGAACCAATAGATACTTGAATGTGCTTTCTTAAAATTCTTGTTTCCAGGAACCATTTTAGACTTTCCTCCTCATAGCTAGAGAGCATTGAACTCTGAAGCAAATAAAACAGGACAAAATGAATGTTACTGGATCTCACTTTAATTCATAGAATTTTGGCAGAAAATTTCATGGCCATGTACTGGTTGATATAATTTCACATTTGAAGTGGTTATATTCATAGAGATGCACGTGAGGGAAGAGGTATTGGTGGTAAGGTCATTTTGTACTGAACATAGGAGAATGGACCTACCTCTAAAACCACATGGGAGGAAGTTAAAGCAGCTGGCCTACAGTCAGTTTACTCCCTTCACTGGAAGGGTACCCCCTGGAAAAAAGTAGACAGAGGAACTGAATATAGTCTCTTGTCAACCAGAGCCTCAAGTAACTAGATAAATCATATTTACTAAGAGGAAGAGGAATCACTCCAAAAATGCTTTTAGCAGGATATTCCCTAGCTAAGGGTAACCGTCATAAATAGAACCCAAGATCAATGAAGCAGGATTCCTTTAAAACTATCTAGTAGGTAATATAACTCTCTGGGTAATAAACTGGAGCTATTTCATAGTTTAAATACTCACCCTGCAAAGCTCTTTTTGAGACCGCTTTCATCTGGGCCCAGAGGAATGTCTCCAATACAGTAACGTAGGACCTGGTCTATTAGTTTTCTGAGGCTGCTATAACAGAATAACACAGACTGGGTAGCTTAAACTACAGAAATTTTTCTGTCACATTTCTGGAGGCTGGAAGTCCAAGATCAAGGTGCCGGCAGGGTCAGTTTCTACTGAGGCCTCTTTCCTTGGCTTGCAGATGGCTGCCCTCCTGCTACCACTTCATATGGTCATCCCTCTGTGCAAACTAGTGTCTCTTCCTCTTCTTATAAGGACGCAAGTCATAGTGGATTATACCCTCACCCTAATGGCCTCATTTTTAACTTAATCACCTCTTTCAAGAACTTATCTATGATTACTGTTACATTTGGAGGTACCAGGGGTTGGGACTTCACCATAGGAATTTGAGGGGGACACAGTTCAGCTCATAACATCTGGGGAACTTCCCTCCATACCCAGATCTTTCTATGCTTTATCTGAACGTTTAGCAGTCCTTTAGCTTGTCCTCATCCTTGATACTATTAGTAAAATTTGATACTGCTTAAGAGCTCTGATTAATGTCAGTCTGATTTTATAATCTGACCCTGGGTGTTAGCTCACGACTTATTCAACAAAATGAGAACAAGTAAAATGTAATGCTTGGTCTCCCAAATAAAATGATCAAAAAGATAACCATTTAGTTTAATTTGTACATAAAAATATTGTTTATTACAAAGGCATTGGAAAGGTTGCTAACAAAATATTATCTTTGGCAAAGCAAAAGAGAAAGTTGAAAAACATTAAATTCAGTACAGATTTGGCATATCTAATGAAATTTAGATAAAACCAGCAGACATTAAATATGGTTAATGTCTTAATCTCGCTTCCTCCTGATTCTTACTCATGGATTCAAGTGTAAATGGTTTTTTTGGGACAGGATCCCAGGAAACACAACCAATGAAAGGAAATTAGGCAAGGGAAGGAAGGAAGAATGCCAATTAAAAGAATTTAATTTAAAGTGATTTTAATCCTATTGAGGTATCCTAGAAGCTGTATAGAATATGAACTTCAAAGTTATTCTGCCTCAAGGCCAAGTGAGCTGTGGTTTAAAGTACCAGCCTTCCATATGTGTGGGCAGAATAGACTCTGACCATAAGAGAGAGAAATGTAACAAAAAATTGCAGGTGATGGTAGTTAGAAACCTGTCCAGTATGTCCACTGTATCCAGTTAATGATCCTTAAAGATGGCGTCTAACATTTAAAGCCAGTGTTCCCTTATTGATTTTCTGTCTGGATGATCTATCCATTAATAAAAGTGGGGCATTAAAGTCCCCTACTATTATTGCACTACCGTCAGTGTCTCCTTTTATGTCTGTTAATATTTGCTTTATGTGTTTAGGTGCTTTATACTGCATGCATAGATATTCGCAAGTATTATATTCTCTTGTTGGATTGATCCCTTTATCATTTAAAAATTCCTGAAAATGTAACATTGCTTTTTATGAGTGGATACAGTCTGATGCCAGCACATCAGTGGACTTAGCACCATGATTCAAAGAACATACTGCCCCTTGAAGGACAGCATTCCTACTCAAAGACTGTCATCTGCAAGCTGGAGCTTTAGTTGCACACTTAAGAGACTATTCCAGTGTTTTATCAGGCTGGCTGTTTCTAAGTGATGCAGTATATGGTAGACCCAGTGGATCCTGTGGTCATTTGTTTGTTGTTGGACCTCCTTCACCATAAAATAGATTGCTTGATTTGAGGAGATATTATGTAGGATTCCATGATGGTATCCCATGATGATAAATCAGACAGTGTGTGAATCCAGAGGATTAATGATCCTGCATGAGGCATTGCAAACAGGAAAGGGGAACTCTTACCTGAAACATGTATCAATAGCAAGAAAAGCAAAATTGATGCCACCCCATTCCAGAGGGATAAAATCGAATACAATCTGTTTGAAATCAAGTTGTTGAATGTCTTTTTGAAGAGTGATACTGTATTAAAGACTCAGCATCGGACAGTTTCCAATGGGTTAGCCATTCACTAATCGCGATAGCTATATCCCACTTGATGAGAAAGAGCCCATGTTTTTAGGCCCACATATATCCCCTCTTTCTCTGCTACCTGGCTGCTGCATTTATGGACAGTTGCTGCATACAATGGACAAATCCTCCTCTCCACTCAGTTGTTCAGTACCTCCTCTGTATGAATGTTCTCTAGTGGGGATTGATGTGAGACAGAGATCTGCACATTTCATGCCTACTCCCATAGGTCCATCCTCACGCTTCCTCTCCAGAACTCTTTGTCTGGGGAAGGTCTTCCATTCTTGCTTCTTCAAGGGCATTGGCCAACCAGCTAAGCCATTTGCCCCTATGTAGGAGTGGTGTTGTCTTATCTCAGGCTAGTTGCTCCCTCACACCAGGTTGATAACCAGGTGTTTTTTGCCTCAAGATCCACCAACATCCATCCCCTGGCATGTTCTCCCAGTATCTGCTGTTCATATTAGACAGATCTTGCATCTCTTTTGTTGAATATTCTCTTTTTCTGTTTTCCTGGAACAGAGACTATTTTTCCAGGTAGGCCATGTTGAGACCTGGTCTCTTTGTTGCCTAGAGCCATGAGGGGAGATGAGATCAGATCTTAAGGGAGAGCATCATCTTTTATGGTCTCTAGGAATGGGAGAAGCTACTACGAGGAAGAGATTACTTCTCCGTACCCAGAGGGTATAGGGGAATCTGGAAGTTCATTGTTCTCAATAGCATCTACCCATGTCCCCATTCTACTCTTAAGATCCCATTCTTTGCCTATCAGTACGGTGACTTTTGCATAGAAACCTGCCATGCGTGTGGATGCGGCCTCGTTATGTGCCTTTCAAAAGCGAATTCTGTGTCTGTTTCTAGCACACGTAGTCCTTCTCACATCAAAAAATTAGAATCTCTTTCTTGACTCCTGTATATCTTCTGGCTTTCACACTTTGCCCTTAGTTGGTAGTTGGCTGATCTGAGGTTGTCACTTTTTTCATTGAATTTAACAACCAGCCAACTCCAAGCCCCTATAATTACTGTTGTCACCATATTTCTCAAATGCTAGATGCCTCCCCTTTATTCTGTATTGTGTTCCAGTCACTACAGGTAAAAATCTTAGCAGTTTTGATGCTGTAGCCTCTGAGGGGTTTTCTTTACTCCAGTTATCACTGATATATAGCCAATTACCAAAGGAATCTTTATTGCCACATGTCTGGTGAATGATTTAATTCTGGAATCCCATCCTGACCATGTTTCCTAAGACCTCTGCTAGTATCAACTTATATTGTCTTTCCTCTGAAATGGTTCATGAGATAAGGATTCAAGTACAAATGGCTTATTTGGAAAGTAATTCTAAGAAAGATTGAGAGAAATGTGAGAAGTAAAGCCAAAAAAAGAAGAGAACTGATAAACAGTGGGTTATCAAACAAGTTACCACTGTGAGTGAGTAGAGCTTAATCCTCTGGGCAATTCTGTGAACCAAGGTAGATTGCATGAATTGAAATTATTCTTTCCAAGGGGACAGTGTGCTGTGGTATTTGAAGTTAATGACTGCTCCCAAGGGATGTTAATTCCCCAGTGTTCCCAGGCCACTATGTGCACAAGCAAAAGGCTCCCAGAAATCTTGGACAGTTAAATTTGGGCTGATATGTGAGGAAATATGGATGGGGCACCAGTAGCATCTGCCTCAGTTAGAAACTTAACAGTGCTATTAAAAAATATGCTTCAAAAGATTTTCTGACTGAACAGTAGAAATGGCTTTGAATGAATTTTATGCTTTCAACTTTTAGGCAGCAATCAATGATTCTTTCCTAATTAAAATAAAAACCTTAGATGGGATTGCCTTTGAGATTCGTTTTTTTTTTCACACACACACACACACACTGTATTTTATTTTTACAAGACATAAATCAACTGACACCAAGCATTGTAAATGGATGACCACAACAAAAGCAACGATGATTGCAATTACCAAACACAAAACACACTCACAGTATGTCATAATATTGACATTCAGTCCAGGAATCCTCCACTGTAACAGCTCCTTTACTTTGCAGTGAAAATTGATTTGTATATTTTTTGCCTCCGAGTCCTTGTGGGATTTTCTTTTTTATTCAAACAGAAAGTCACAAAAATTATAATCATCCTCATCAGTTCACTCAGTCCCATGTAATTAATTTTTTTTCATCTTGATCTTTTGTTAGCACTTTTATGAATTCATCAGTTTTCCATTAGAGTTCTGAAAATGCTTCATTCAGTTCAGCAGTGTAGTCAGTTACCAGACACCTGTACTTGTCAGAGTCTTTTCTGTGAATCCGTGAAGATGAAAGCCTTTTATAGGAACATTTTTGCAAAAGCATCAGACACCCAGAACTCTGGAAATGACAAAAGACTTAAAAATGACCACAGTTAAAGATTTGATGAAAGTTCATAATAATGGGAATTGACAAGGAAATTTAGTTATTTCTGAGATATACATTTTAAAGTAATAACTAGAATTATGACTTATAACATTATACCAGAACACGTAAGATTATACCAGAACACGTAAGATAACATTATACCAGAACACGTAATGTCTGAAACATTTATATTAACATATTTCCATACAAATAACCCAAAGAAAGTTTAGTATTAGTTCTTTTTGTTTGTTTTTTCATACTGCAGGTTCTTATTAGTCATCAATTTTATACACATCAGTCATATACATGTCAATCCCAATTGCCCAATTCAGCGCACTACCATCCCCACCCCACGGCAGTTTTCCCCTCTTGGTGTCCATACGTTTGTTCGCCTTTGAGATTCTTAATGCCTGACAAGTTTTAAGGACCTTTGCTTCTCCTAAAAATATTATGGTTGTTAAATGTGTATTTCTTTTTTTTTTTTTTGGCAATACATGGGCCTCTCACTGTTGTGTCCTCTCCCGTTGCGGAGCACAGGCTCCAGACGCGCAGGCTCAGTGGCCATGGCTCACGGGCCCAGCCGCTCCGCGGCATGTGGGATCTTCCCGGACCGGGGCACGAACCCGTGTCCCCTGCATCGGCAGGCGGACCCTCAACCACTGCGCCACCAGGGAAGCCCAAATGTGTATTTCGTTAAAGAAAATTGTTAGCTAACTTCTTAAGAAACAAAACAGCAAGGTCTTTCCTTGTGATTTCTGTGAATCAGGTGAATATAAGCTTTATTGATGCCTTGACAGCTCTTTGTAAATCCTTGCTGGGGCGTCCTCACTTGATGTAACTTGAATATGTGAACTGAAAGCACATAGGCAAAGTGAATATGTTGTTTGTAGAAAGAACTGGGAATGCATTTGTTATGGAAGTAATGTATCTCAATGTGTCGAGTTAAAAATTATGAAAATATCTCAGTTATGTATTCAAAAATAGGGAGAAAGTGATATTAAAAGATGTAAATTCTAAGGTGAATATTGCAGAAGATGCTTCATCATACACTATGATAAAGTCATAGTGATATCCCACTCTACTCCCAGAGAAATGTTTTACTGGTCTCAGTCCTAGTATATTGGCTTATTTAGTTGAGGTTCATTAATTTACTTTGTGGTTTATGGTCCTTATTTACCATAAGGAGATATTTTTGTCAACTATACTCTGATATTTTTTATTGACTATATATTTTTGTTTAATTCTGTTATTTGAGAAAAAAACATTAGTACATTTTCATGGTTGAAAAGTCACTAAATGATATTGGCTGATCATATTATTCCAGGCATAGATTTACCCTTCACAAAATCAATACGAACAAGATCTAAAGTAGGTATGTGTTCATTATTTATCTAATTTGTGTATTAATCTTCAATTTAATCACATTATAGTGAATTATTAGAGTTAATTTTTTTTAACACTGCTCATGAGACAGGAACTGTTCCATGTGTTTTTCAGAGTAACTCATTGATTCTTCACAAGAACCTTGTGAGGGAGATAATATTCCTGACCTAAATTTTATAGATAAAGAAACATAAGGTGTAGTAACTTTTCTAAGCGAGAAGCCAGGATTGGAGCACAGCGGTTTTCATTTATTAGTCTAGATTTATCCACAAAGTTATGTGGTTGGATCCTGAAGGAAAATATAAAGTAAGTTTACTAATTTTAGTGCATAATCTGATATATTTAAATAAAATTCCAAGCTATTCGAATTCTTAGAAATTCTGAGATAAAATATGATTAGGTTATAATAGCAAGGAGAAATGCTTCTTTTAAATCTAAATTTATTATTAATTTTTGAAGAAGAAGGTTATTTATGTTTCAGTGGAGGACTTGTTTTAAGAAATCTGCTGTATTTTGGCTTGAAAAAGCATATATGAATTGGATTATTCTTAAAATTACAGATAAACACTTAAACATTATATCTGGATTATACATTTTTGCTTAGGTAATGTGTCTCCTTTTATAAATTTATTTACTTCCTTTATCATGTGTCCTTTTGCTTCTATCAAACTACATAGATTGTTATTTACATTTATATAATATTTAATGTCAACCACATCAACTTCATAATTTAAAAGAAATTCTTCATTTTTATTAGTTGGGTGAAAAAAATACCTGAAAGTGATACATTTAAAGAGACTTAAAACTAACACAACATTGTAAAATAACTATACTCCAATAAAAATTAATTTTAAAAAACTTAAAAGAATTAATTCTTATGTAACATTTTGGTCAAAGAAAAGTAAAATCATATTTTTGTCTTTAAAAGATAGGCCTTTCTCATTAAATAGAAATGTAATAACTTAATGATGTAGAGAGTCTATGGAAAAAAAAAACCTTCTAATCTCCTGGGCTTTATGTGTGTGTATGCACGCAGATGTGCTTGTATATTTTTCTCTCTGAAACTGCTTGGAAGTCTAGGAAAGAAGCAATATAACTTTTAGCTTTTGTAACTTCAGGGAGGCATAATAATAAGGCACTGAGGAAATCTGGTAGTGATTCTATAATTAATTCTGACAGTAATCTTCCCACAAAGCCCTCATGCATTTCTCTTCATCCTCATAACCTAAGATCATGTCTGTCATCCAGAGTTATGATGCAGTCTGTATGAACGCTTTCCCAATGTTGCCTAGAACCATCAGACAGAAAAATTAAGCAGCTTCTCACTTTTAGGCTTATGTATCTAAGTTTCTTTATTTTTTGAGAACGGTAATTTTTATGCTTCAATCACACATAAAACGTCAGAACAAATGTTGATCATTTCCTAGTGTTTCTATAATCTCCAGGGCTGTTCTTTGTTGCAGACAGGAAGCCTGCTGTTAGGCAAAGCTTAAATGCAGGCATAATGTAGCTGTTTTCCCACTAATCCAGTTATATACTTTGATAGAACTAAGTGGTAGATGATAAGAGCAGCAATTCAATCACAGCATGTTCTGATTTGCAGGCAAAATTTCAAATGTTGACACAAAGAGTGGTATTTGTTTATGAAAGTGAGGAAGTTTGACGTATTAGGAGAAAACTACTGCAAGCCAGTGGAGGATGAAAGGAAAATGTATGCTGATTATGGACAATATATGAAAAGTTAACAACTGAAGAAGATGGTCTTGTGTTTCAGTAAAATCACATATTTTTATTTAAGAATTAGATGCAAATGTTAGGATTTCGTTAATGATCTTTGAGTCAGTTTTCTTGCGGGAAGCTTTCCTAACTTGTGGTCATTTTAAAATGCTATCTTTGATTATTCATCAGAAAGAAATAATCAAAATACTCCTTATAATATCTTTGCTATTAGTTGTAGGAGATAACTTTAAAAAAAAAAATCAACTCTACCCCTTGCCGCAACTGTAGTCACTAAACAACAATTCTAGAGGTGACAATCTCTAAATGCCAGTGCAAAATGAGGAGTGAGGATCCACAGCCACATAGGAGGCTGGGAAGGGATGATCATGATGAAAGGATCTGGTGACATTAGTCAGGCTAAGTCTGGTTAAGTGCCCTACTTCCCACTCTCCTCACAATCCTGCCTCTTATATGTACTCATAGAATTGCATAGGAGTAATGCGCAACCTTTGAAACTGATCTCAGGTGGCCTTGGCCTGCAGCGCCTTGAAGCAGGGTTTCAGCTCCCAGGCAGAGATTGAGGTCGGGTCGCAGGGGTGAGAACACCAAATCCTAGCCACTAGACCAGTGGCCAGTGACGAGGCCCTGGCCCTTCGGCTTTGCAGAAAAGAATTCCCACAAAGATAGAAGGTAGTGAAACAAGTGAAGTATTTATTAGGAGGGAAAGGAGTACAGTACATGTGGTTAGACACATGGGCGGACTCAGAGAGAGAGTTGCACCCTCGCGGTAGTTTGAATCACTCTTTGGGGCATTTCTTCCAAGTTTCCTTTGGCCAGTCATTTGATTTGCCTAGTTCTGAGTCCGTATTTGCTGTATCTCAGGATCCTGCCACGTGTGCCTGTGTATCTCTGAGCCAAGATGGATTCTAGTGAAAAGGCCTATGGGTAGTTGACATCACTTACTATGGGGTGGCGCCCCCTCCCTTTTTGACCTCCAAGAAGCTTTCTAGTTGGGAGGGTCTCCTTGACTTCGAGAATGGAAATACGTGGTCTGTTATCTTCTATTTGAGCAGCACCCAGCCTTCTCTCTCAATTGACCTGCTATTCTCGTCTTGGAGTATCGGTCTACAGGGAAGGAATCTCTAGTTGCTGGTGGGGGGCGGGGTGCCCATCTGCCTCCTGCCTCGAAACTACTAGTTATGTGAGCTTATACAAGTTACTTAAGGCTTACAGATCTGTTTTCTCCTCTTTGAAATAGACAGAACCATATTTAACTTGCCTTTAAGTTATTGAGCACCAAATGGAATAACACATGAAAAGTGCTTATTTATTGTAATCATTTTTCTGGTTATTATTATTGTTGCTGTTGTTGTCATCTTCCAACACTTTCCTACCAACTGTTAGGAGACAGTTCTTCGTGAATGTGTCACGTTGCTTCAAGTCTGAGCATTTACAGTCAGTTTGCCCAGATTTATGTACATTCCAGGATAAGTAAAGATAGAGATGTCTCCTTCCCCAGAAGAGATTTACATACAATGCAGAGTAATTAAGATATTGTCTATCTGGAGAGGAGGATGGGCCAGCTGCCAGCAGCCCCTGTATGAGATCAAGGCCTTCCTCATCTTGGGATTCCTTGCCTGAAACACACCTACTGCCTATGCAGGTGACCCCCGGCCCTCTTCCCATCCTCCTGTGGGAATTGAGTTGTGAGTGTGAGCAAAGGTGGCAGTCTGGCTCTTGGTACTGCTATTGGTATTGCTATGAGTAGTAAGCGGCCTTTTCTCTCTGACCCAAAGGGCTTGTATTTTCCTGCCAGTGTCTATGCAGCTGTAGGTGGATTACTCATTAGCTTGCAAGAAGGATAAATCTCAGACACTTCCCAGTTCTTGGCTTGACAGTTTAACACCTACTAATGTCAGAGTGGGGCTTTGTTTAAGTATCGAATTGCACTGTATATGCAAGAAAGACATGATTTGGATTGTTCCTTTTCCTATGTGCTTTAAATTTCAGTTTCCTTTCTAAAATATCCCTCATGTGTTCCTAGACAAAGGCATGGTTTTCTTAGCTTAGGAACTTTCCTACTCTGCATATGATAATGAGCACATTTGTAAGTTGTGGCACAATTTAAATTTAAAAGTGATTTCTCAAAATCACTTTTAAAAAGGGCCTTGCAAATCACTTTGCAAAAAGGGCCTTGCAAAACAGGCCCTTTTGCGAGAATTCAAGTAAAATAAAAGATATGTGGCACACCAGTACAGTTTTGTGACATATGAATTCTAGGAGAGTAATTTCATTTCATGTCTTATCAAATAGTCATCCATCTAGAGTTCAGGAAAACTTTATGTTGATTCATATCTCATTTATGTCAACGAACAAGAATATTGCAGTTTATGCCCTTCCTTCTTAAGGTGAGGTCTGTGGCCAAGCAGCCTGAGCAGCACCTGGCAGCTGGTTAGAAATGCAGAATCCCAAGCTCTACCCCAGACCTGCAGAGCCAGAATCTGCATTTAGCAAGTCTCCCAGGTGATTATTAAGCAATGAGGAAATCAGGGTACCTTAGGGAGGTACTTTTAGCAAAGTCCAGCAGGCATCTGTCTGGGGCTTATTATAACTGATCATGCATATCATTGACTTAGATTTTAAGACCTTTTAATTCATAGAATTGCTAGTTTTATGGACGTTTATGAATATTTTATTTTGTAGCCATTTGCTTTTTGGAGGGAGGTATTAAAAAAGAGCAGAAGGAAGGAGTAGAATTAAGTTCATTAAGAGAGCCAGAGTTTTCTCTCTCTTATATACTTGTTTCTTTAAGAAAAAAAAAACTAAATCACTATTTGTACACTTGAAGTTAACACAATATTGTAAGTCAGCTATATTTCAATTTTTTTTAAAATACTGTTTGTTAAGGCAAAAAAAATCAGTGCTTCTTAGAATTATCTTCATTTAAAAGAAATAAAAAATTACAGACTGTGAAGAAAAGAGTCTGAAATAATGGACAAATTTAGTAATTATATTACTTGCAGGGCAAGTAATCAAGGTTATTTAATTTTTCAAAAGAAAGATTGCCAGAGGATAACTTAATTGCTTTGCAAGTATAAGGAAAGTTTATAGGAAGGTGTTGACAAGTATGATAAATATTTTTCCATTAATTACATGATGCACTCAAGATAGTTTTTTATAATTAGAAATTAACTGTATTTGCAGTTTTTGAAATAGCAAAGTAATTCTTAAGGTGAGGCAGAGGGAATACTTGCATTTTGAATTGAACTATAGTTTTTAAAAGTACAACAGTTATTGATTTATTTGGTGGGTCTATAAGGACTATGAAAAGACTTCACGTCCAGTAAACACATATGAATAACTGCACCTAACAGGTAAAATTTTTCAAAATTCAGGGATACCTCAGAGATATTACCGGTTCAGTTCCAGACAGCAGAATAGAGCAAGTTTCACGAACTTTTTAGCTTCCCAGTGCATATAAAAGTTATGTCTACACTAAATTGTGGTCTATTAAGAGTGCAATAGCATTGTCTTTAAAAAATGATGTACATACCTTAATTAAAAAATACTTCATTGCTAAAAATGCTAATCATCATCTGGGCCTTCACTGAGTCTTTTTTTTTTTATAAATGTATTTATTTTATTTATTTTTGGCTGGGTTGGCTCTTCATTGCTGCGTGCAGGCTTTCTCTAGTGGTGGAGAGCAGGGGCTACTCTTCATTGCGGTGCATGGGCTTCTCATTGCGGTCGCTTCTCGTTGTGGAGCAAGGGCTCTAGGTGCGTGGGCTTCAGTAGTTGCAGCACGTGGGCTCAGTAGTTGTGGCTCACGGGCTCTAGAGCACAGGCTTAGTAGTTGTGGTGCATGGGTTTAGTAGTTGTGGCTTGCGGGCTCTTGAGCGCAGGCTCAGTAGTTGTGGCGCTCGGGCTTAGTTGCTCTGCGGCATGTGGGATCTTCCCGGATCAGGGCTCGAACCCTGGTCCCCTGCATTGGCAGGCAGATTCTCAACCCCTGCGCCACCAGGGAAGCCCCCTTCACTGAGTCTTAATCTTTTTGCTGATGGAGGATCTTGCCTTGATGCTGACCATTGACTGATCAGGGTGGTGATTGCTGAAGGTTGGGGTGGCCGTGGCCATTTCTTAAAATAAGACAACAGTAAAGTTAGCTGGGGCAGTGGGGAGAGTGCTATATAGATGTCATTTTATAACAAATTTCAGTCAGTGATAAAATATCTTTGTGTTTTAAGTGACCAGAGTTATTCTCACTCATATTGTCAGTATGACAGTATCTCTACTCTGCAAACACATTAGGTGTTGTGTATCTTGCTCATTGTGTTCTTTAGGCAAAGCCAGCCGTCATCACATTTTTTTTTTTCAATTAGGGAAGATGTTCCAAGTACTCAGCTTCATGTACCGTGAAAATATTAGACGTATTGGTCAGCTCTGCATCACAGTGTGGGTGAAGAGGAAGTGATCACAGAGTATGTGATCATTTGGTCATTTCAGTAAAGCTTCATCTTTGGGAGCTGGCACGCAAATTTCCACAGGGCTATGAGAAAAATACTTATATTAGGAATAATACTGATAGAATTATTATATCTCGAGAATGATGGAGAGAAAGCTGCCCATATTTCTAGTTGAATGAGTGCTCTGGAATCAGAATTGCACACTGGTTGATTAAAAGATGGTTGAGAAAATATAAATATCAAGTTGATATGAGCAGGGAAGCGAAATATAAATTAATTCTGAAGCAAAAGAGTAGCACACTCTCAATTGCTTGAAATTCTTATAAATGCCTATAATTAGAGAGGTTTAAAAGTTTTCTGTACCAACATGTAAATAGAATATATTAAAAAAGATACTTGGGACTTACTCAGAAATTCTTTCAAGTTTTTGACAAAAGTCAACAGACTGAATTTTGGGCATGTCATGATTCAAGTGAATGGGAATATTTGTTTAAAAATGACAACATTTATCAGAAGTTTTGATGGGCCATGATTTATAATTAGAGGCAAACATAAATTGTGTCTTAATAATGTTCTCAATATTTTCACTGTTTACTGATGCCATTTTCTTTTGGTCTATACAGAATTTATTATTCCTATGCATTTATGTAATTTTTCCATCATAGTTAAAATTATCAGATATAAATATGATTTTAGAATTTGAGGGGCTTTCCAAGTGATCTAGCAAAGGCTTTTATTTCAGAAAGAAAAACCTGAAGCTCAGAGGAAATGATTGAATCAGCCATGGCTGTGGGTGCTTGTTACAGGCAGGGCCTGGCCTAGACCTGGTTTTCCTAAACTAAATTAAAAAATGGTCAATTCTTTATTAAAAATTTTTTTCTATAGGCCAAGGAAACTGTAAGCCAGCAGCCAATGTTAGGGGACAGCAACATCAATTTGAGGACAGGAGTGGTCAAGTCCCAGAGTGCTATTAGCAAAGATACTTGTGGCACCTCTAACCATGGGAGGGTGACCACATGGCTGGTTTTCGCTGAACAAGGATTAATAATAGAAATTAAAATCACATTCACAATATTAGCAAGAGCCATGAATTACCTAGCAGTACTTTTACTAATATATTTAGGACCTGCGTTTTATTTTATTTTATTTATTTATTTTTATTGAAGTATCTTTGATTTAAAATATTTTACCAGTTTTGGGTATACAGCATAGTGATTCAGTATTTTTACAGATTATACTCCATTAGAAGTTATTGCAAGATAATGGCTATAATTCCCTGTGCTGTACAATATATCCCTCTTGCTTTTTTTTGTGTGTGTGATACACGGGCTTCTCACTGTTGTGGCCTCTCCTGTTACGGAGCACAGGCTCCGGACGCGCAGGCTCAGTGGCCATGGCTCACGGGCCCAGCCACTCCGCGGCATGTGGGATCCTCCCGGACCGGGGCATGAACCCGTGTCCCCTGCATCGGCAGGCGGACTCCCAACCACTGCGCCACCAGGGAAGCCCTTGCTTATCTATTTTATACACAGTAGTATGTACCTCTTAATCCCATACCCCTATCTTGTCCCTTCTTCTTCCCTCTTCCTACTGGTAAGCACTAGTTTGTTTTCTATATCTGTGAGTCTATTTCTGTTTTACTCTTTACATTCATTTGTTTTCTTTCTTAGATTCTACATATAAGTGATATCGTATGGTATATGTCTTTCTCTGACTTACATCACTATGCATAATATTCTCTAGGTTCATCCACATTGCTGCAAAGGGCATATTTTCATTGTTTTATGGCTAATATTCCATTGTAAATATATACCACATCTTCTTTATATATTTGTCTGTTTATTGACACTTGGGTTGCTTCTGTCTCTTGGCTATGATAAACAGTGCTACTGTGAACATTGAGGCGCATGTATCAGTTAGAATTAGTGTTTTTGTTTTTTCTGGAGTGGAATTACTGAATCATATAGTAGTTCTATTTTTAGTGTTTTAGGAACCTCCATACTGTTTTCCATAGTGGCTACACAAATTTACATGCCCACCATTGAATATTACCCTAACTGTGAATTTGTCATAAATGGCCTTTATTATGTTGAGATATTTTCCCTCTGCACCCACTTTGATGAGAGTTTATATCATGAATGGATGATGAATTTTGTCAACTGCTTTTTCTGCATCTATTGAGATAATCATGTGGTTTTTGTCTTTCCTTTTGTTAATGTGGTCTGTCAAATTGATTGATTTCCATATGTTGAGCCATCCTTGTACCATGGAATAAATCCAACTTGATCATGGTGTATGATCTTTTTTATGCACTGTTGGATTAAATGTACATTTGAAGTAATTATAGGTAGGTATGTACTTATTGCTGTTTTATTACTTGTTGTCTGGTATTTTTTATAGTTCTTCTCTGTTCATTTCTTTTTGCTTCTTCCCTTGTGGTTTGATGATTTTCTTTAGTAGTATGCTTGTGTTCCTTTTTTTTATTTTTTTCTACGTCTGTTGTTGGTTTTTTATTTATGGTTATTATGGGGTTCATACATGTTGACCTATAACTGTATCTAGTTGTTTTAAATTGATAGTCATTTAAGTTCAAACACGTTCTAAAAGATCTACATTTTACTCTCCTCACCCACATACTGTGTTTTTGATGTCATATTTTGCATCCTCATGTTTATCCCTTGTTTACTGTAGTTATGGTTCTTTTACAGTGTTTTGTCTTTTAATCTTCATACTGGCGTATTTAAGTGGTTGATCCTCAGTATGTGCAATATATTTGCATTTCATAGTGGGATTTCCCCTTTCATACAGATTCTTACTTCTTTTTCACTTAGAGAAGACCTTGTAACATTTCTTTTAGGGTATGTTTAGTATTGATGGACTCTTTTAGTTTTTGCTTGTCTGCGAAGTTCTTTATTTCTTCTTCTATTCTAAATTATAATCTTGTTGTGTAAAGTATCCTAGGTTGCAGGTTTTTCCCTTTAAGGACTTTGACTATATCATCATGTCACTCTCTTTCGACCTGCAGAGTTTCTGCAGAGAAATCAGGTGATAGCCTTATGTGGATTCCCTTGTATGACTCTTTGTTTTTCTCTCATTGCCTTTAGAATTTTAACTTTTGCCATTTTTATTATGATGTGTCTTGGTGTGGGTCTGTTTGGGTTCATCTTGTTTGGGACTCTCTGTGCTTCTGGATATCTGTTTCTTTCTTCAGGTTTGGGTAGTTGTCAGCTGTAGTTTCCTCAAATACATTTTAAATACCCTTTTCTCTCTCTTCGCCTTCTGGGACCCCTATGATGCAAATGTTGGTATACTTGTTGTTCCAGCAATCTCTTAAAATGTTTTCATGTTTTTAAATTTGTGTTTCTTTTTGCTGTTCTGTTTGGGTGGTTTCCATTATTCTGTCTTCCAGATGACTTATGCATTCTGCTGTATCACTTGGTCTGCTACTCATTCCTTATAGTGTGTTGGGGTTTTTTTTGTTTGTTTTCTCCAGATACTGAATTCTTTATTTTTGATTGGGTCTTTGTAGTATTTTCTAGTTCTCTGTTAAAGTTTTCACTGTGTTCATCTATGCTTTCCAGTTAACATTTTTATTACCAATGCTTTGAATTCTTTATCTGGTAAATTATTCCTGTTTCATTAGCTCTTTTATTCAGGGATTTTCTTTTGCTCTTCTAATTGAGAGCAGTTCTTCTGCCTTTTAATTTTGCTTAAATTTCTCTGCCTCTATGAATTTAGGTGAAGCAGTTACCTATCGCAGGTTTTTGTTTTTGTTTTTTTTGCTGTACGCGGGCCTCTCACTGTTGTGGCCTTTCCCATTGCGGAGCACAGGCTCCAGACGCGCAGGCTCAGCGGCCATGGCTCTCGGGCCCAGCTGCTCCGCAGCATGTGGGATCTTCCCGGACCAGGGCACGAACCCGTGTCCCCTGCATCCGCAGGTGGACTCTCAACCACTGCGCCACCAGGGAAGCCCTGCAGTTTTAAATGTGTGTGCGTATGTGAGAGTGTCCCTGTACAGACTGCATGTGCCCAGTGCCTTTGGTGGGAGAGCTGGATTTGACGTGGATGTAACATCTTTCTTCAGGACGTGCTGGCATCTGTCACCCTGGTACGGGGTGGGACTGCACACAGAGGGGTAAAGCTGAAGCTGGGTGTGAGGCAAGACTTCCCCTCTGCTCACTGGGCATCACTGCCCTGTTGTGGGTGGGGTCTGATCCCAAGCTGCTGGAGCAAAAGCCTTGATGGTGAGGCCTGAGTTGGTTCTGTTCTCTTTAAGTTTGTGTTTTCCTCTCTCCCCCAAAATAGGATCGTTGCCCCAGAGTGGGGGGTGTGCTGAAGCCAGGGGGCCCCATGTGAGCTCTTGGCTCATGTTGTCCACAGACAGGAGTCTGAGCTGTCTCAGATGAGCTGCTCTTTCAGGTGCCCGCAGTTGTTTCCCTTGCTCTGCTCAGACACAGCCTTGGGTGCCAGTGCCTTTTGTCCCTCACAGCTGATCACAGCCCTAAGACTCTGCTGCCCCCACTCTGTGGTAGAGCCACACCACGGGGCAGGCAGGGCCCACATGGACTCTCAGCATATATTGGGGCATGAGCTGTGATGGAGCAGCTGCCGTCAGAAATCTGCGCTTCTTCTGAGGCGCTGCTTGAGTAAGTGCCAACAATGGCCACTGCCAGTCCACCCAGGCTCCGCCCTGGGATGGGGTCGCCTCTGTGTCCCTGTGTTGAATCTTCTTCCCAGTTGTGGCCACCCCAGAACCAGTGCCGCACTGTGACATGGAATGAGTGGGACCAGGGCGTTCTCTCAGGTCGGGCTGAGCCAGGCAGCAAGGTGGTCGTGGGCCACCAGCAACCGCTAGAGTAGTCTTCTCTTCACCCTGATTTGGGAGCAAGCCAGCGCATGCATGCACCCCTCACAAGAGACATCCAGGCTTCCCGCAGCCCTCCTGTTCATTGCAGAGGTCCTCCCACCAGCCAAAGGGTGCAGGACACCAGCACTGGGCTACCCCATCTGTGGCTCACACCGCACGCTCCCCAGGGACGGTCTCCATCTGTGTAATCTCCCTTTTCCTTTAAGTCCCCTCCCAGGGGCACAGGTCCTGACCCAATCACTTTTCTTCCCTTCCTACCCAATTACATATGTATCTTTCTTACAGCCTTGGTTGTACAGGAGTCCTGATGACAGTTTCCAGTTAGTTTTCAGTGAGAATTGTTCTACATGTCGATGTATTTTTGATATGTTGTGGGGGGAGGTAAGCTTCACATCCTCTTACTCTGCCATCTTGATTGATCTCATTAGGACTTGAAGTTTAAGAAAGAGAAAAGAGTATATGAGATATATGTATAAGAGATGAAATGGAGGAACAGATGTGGAATTGATGAATAATTCTTCCTGGAATGAAAAGCTGACTCATGTGAAGATACCAGTTTGTCCCAAAATTATTGGTAAATGTGGTTTTAATTTGACAAAAGATAGTTCTGAAGTTCAGTAGGAAAATAGTGGTGGAAAAAGTAGCGTGACAGAGTATGGCAGCTTATTCTTCTGGCATAAATTAAAAGTGATTAGACACCATGGAGAAGAGTTTCAGGGGTTTGGGGTTGAAGTAGAGTCCTGACCTTGGTTGTTGAGTGACTCTGAACACTTTCCTTGACACTCTAAGCCTCATTTCCTCAACTGTATAATGGAAACCATATTACAGCTAAGACTTTAGCTTGGTCAAGGTTAAGTGAATTAATACATGTGATGTTCTTAGATAGGCATAGCTGTGATTTTCAGTACACGTTAGCTAATATTTTTATTATTAACATTAAAAAGTAAGAAGCTGGTGAAATAATGGGAACAGTAAAGGAATATGTATCCAAATAGTAAAGGAAATGTATCCATAATCTGAACTTATTATACACAGTGGATCAGGAACCAATAATTACTCAAGAAAAGGGAAAATTGGCTATTTGAAAAAAAAATTGCTTAATCTAATTGTCCCCTCATACTATTGGGGAAAATAATTTCCACCATGACTAAACAGCAAAATGTAAAATAAGCAAACAAAACCATCAAATATTTGTAGAAACTGTAGATGTTTATTTACCTGAATAATGGATGGTTTTCTAAGCATAAAAATATTTTTAGAAATCATAAAGAGCAGGAACAAAAGTTAAAATTAGAAGGTAAGCAACAAACTGGAAAAAAATAGGACTTAAAATTCACAGGTTTATATGACAATATGTGAGAAAAACTTTCACTTCATTAACCACTGAGGAATTCAAGTAATTATTGAATATTGAAATATTATTTTAAATTACAGTTTAGCAAATAAAAATGTAGTGTGTCTGAGAGTGCAGTGAGACTCTCACACATATTTAAATTGGCGCAATATATCTGGAAAGTAATTTGGCAATAGATAAAACCTTAAAATCATTCTTAACTAGGAATATGTACAAATGCATGTGGGTAAATGCTATAAGCTATTTTCTCTGGATTTTAGAATAACCATTTTGTTTCTTTATAATATTTCCTGGTTTCCTATGAAAAACGGGAAAATAAACATAAATAACAAGTATTTTAGTAGGAATAAAACAACCAAGATTTTTAAGATCACAGCCTCTGTCCACTTTCCTTTTACTTTCCTTCATTGCCATCTGGTGTCCAAAATGTAGATCGCTTCTGATACCACAATTTGTAACTACTGCCTGATATGCAGAATTGTTTGCAGTTTATTTAACTTAGTTTATCCATTTAAATTACTTTATATAATATAAATTTGTTATATAAATTATTTACAGTAGTTAATTATGTAAAGTAGTTTACTTATATTTTATAATTTTAAAAAATCCCATGTTCCAAAGCAGGTCAGTCTGAATTTGAGTTGTTTTTGCTGATCATCTACACAGCGGGAGCCCATAATTTCACACTGTATTTCTTTTTCATGGCAAAAAAAAAGAGTTTGAAATACATGGATGAGGTGAGGGGGTGGAAATTAAGGACATACTGAATGGTCAGGCAAAGATTAAATGGGCCACTTTTTCTCTGCAGTTCCAAGTGGAAGAATATCACCTTTGGATTTATTTTAACTTTAATTCTTCAACAGTCTAGGGGAAAACTACTTGAGCCCACCAACCTCTTCAGTGGGAGCCTTGGTACTCCATGAAGGTGTATTATAGGTGCCATTTCTAGACAAGGTTGTTTTTCAGGAACTTGATGCCTCTTTGACTTGCGTATATCAAGGCAATGTCAGCATTTCATCGTTTGTATCCCAGGTTAATCCAGTGAGCAGCAGAGTGTCCTCTCTCAGAAATATTTTGTGGATGATTTCTTATTCAGCACAGGACATCAGAACAAAAAATAGACCTTGCCTTTACAAAACCAAGAGTTTAAGTTATTTCATTTGAGAAATTAACAATTTGTTTGGATCTTAAATTATTTTTTAATTTGATATGTGTACTTGATTGTGATATTTAATAGGAAGGTTCATTGGAAGCATTGAAATTTACTGTTCATGGTTATTCCCAGAGACTGTTTCAAGAACTAAACTGATGTTTGAGGGCTACTTGTACCATCCCAGTAGTGAGCTTTATTTAAGGGTCACTAAAGCTGATATTGTTTATATGAATCTTTCTCATGAATCTAGGAATCTATTCTTATTTCTTATGAAGTATACTAATGTTTTTACTAAAGTAATTTTTAAAACAATAGAGTTGCAGTTGATTTAACATTTACTGTGTGCCGGGCTCCATGCGAGGTGTTCTGCATGCATCTTCATTTGGATATTTTAATAGTGTCTTTTTGGACAGAGTATTTATATTTATAAACGTACAAATTTAACAAGGTATTGCAGAACTAAAATACAGGTTCTATACTTAGAAGCCTTTAGATAAATTATTGATCAGTATTTGTGCACTGTCTTCTAATTTTCTTAAACTCCATACATTCATTCAGTAAATATTTATTTTGTATGTTTATTGTACACCAATTATATGGAGACCTATTAATATGTCAAGTACAGTGGTGGGATGGCTATTTTCTTTTTTGGCCATGGCTTTTAATCCAGTCAAAGAGTCTATAAAGATATCATACAAAGAAATATAGAATTATGACTGTGATGTATTCCATAAAAAAGATATATCTAGGCCTATGAAACTTTTAATGGGGTGATTTGACCTAGTCAGGGAAGATCATGAAAGCCTTTTATAAGGAAAGAATGTTGAGGGACAACAAGTGTTGTAGGCGGAAGGAGCAGGGTATGTGGAAGAGGAAAACAAAAGAATGTGCAAATGCTGGGGCAGAGATAGAAATCCCTCCTCATTGCTACCCCAGATGCTCACATTAACCCACACACCTTCCTGTCTCAGCGTGCTAGCAGAGATTTTTCTCAGCATTTCTGATAAGGGACCTACTTGGTTGAATTTTCTAGAATTGGGAAGGAATGAGCGGGACGGTAGTTTGGATTTGGGGCTCTGTAGGATTAGTTAAGTATACATATTTAAAAGAAGTATTTTCTTAAGAGATTACAAAAGCAGGACCCCTTAAATCTATTTTCAGTCACCATGTAGTATTTCAAAGCTTTATAATGCTATATTATTAGACTCTTGCCCTAAGTGGTGGTTAATGTATTAAATATGTGGTTTATAAATTACAGTCTGGACACATGTCACCAAAGACAGTAATTTCAGTTCGTGAAAGTAAATCTGTTCTTTTTTTTTTTTTTTCTATTCTAAAAGCAAGTGAGTCTAAGATGTCTGTGAAATATATACTTACCTAAGTCAGAACTTTTCACATTTCTCATTCCTTTCTTGGAGAATAAGGTTTGCCATAGGGACTTACACTTTGTAAGTTATTCCTTTCTCTGCATTATTTATGAGTTTTGTTATGAGTATAATTGGAGTATTTCTGTTATACACCGCTGAATTTGTATTTAATGAATTGAATTTACATTTAATCAGTTTGTGTTAAAGTGACTTAATGAGATGCTTCACTCTTCTGTGTTAAAAGCAGGTTAAGGCCAACCAGAAGACTCCGGGCAATACATTATCCAGTGTTCATTTTCTGCATAACTTGTAATTTTATCAAGTTTCATGATTTAACTAAATCACATAATAACATTTCCTGTAATCATTTCTAATGATTCTTTAAGGTCAGATGTTTTACCGTTAATATATTGGCAATCTATTTTTTATTTTTACTTTATTTTTTTACTTTCTAACACGGGAATTCTCATATTCTTTTGCTTTCAAAACGGGATGTGTAGCATAAGATTGTGTCATATTATCAAATAATGGGGGGGGGGAGGCAGTGGGATTTGGATCTGAAGATACTGACTTTTCAGTGTTTGACTTTATTGAAAACAAGTATATTGGAGCTTTGTTCTCATATATATGATGTACCCAAAAGTAGTGTTCCAAGTAAAAGTGAGAGAGAATTCAGTATTTATCTTTGCAAGACATTTTACTTCCTGTTTTATCTATACTCTCTCCAAACCTTCCACCTCCTGTTTTACTTTATCCCGATGACCTTGCTTCATGGTCCACTGGAGACAAAAGCCACAGGCAATAATATCATTTCCCCACACCAAATCTCTGTACACCCAGCGGCGGGACTCAGCCCTCGCTCTTCTTTCCCAGTACAATGAAGTGGATACATGGTTTCTTACAGGCTTGTTCCTCTAGGAGCATCTTGTGTCCCATCCTTCCCCATCTTCACAAGAGCTTCGTTTTTCACCTCTGTTCTGTTGCCTGCAACGTTTTCTTCCTTCTCTCTTCAAGGTAAACCCTCTCTTGCTCTAGTGACCCTTCACTTTCCTGGTGGCTCAGTGGTTAAGAATCCGCCTGCCAATGCAGGGGACACGGGTTCGAGCCCTCTTCTGGGAAGATCCCACATGCCACGGAGCAACTAAGCCCGTGTGCCACGTCTGCTGAGCCTGCATTCTAGAGCGCGCGTGCCCCAACTACTGAAGTGCACCCGCCTAGAGCCTGTGCTCCGCAACGAGAGAAGCCACCGCAATGAGAAGCCTGCACACTGCAACAAAGAGTAGCCCCCGCTCATCGCAACTAAAGAAAGACCACGTGCAGCAATGAGGACCCAACACAGCCAAAAATAAATAAATAAATAAAATTAAAAAAAAAAAAAAGAAACCTCTCCTTGACCCCCGTCCACCCCTTCAGGGACCACCCTGTTCATTCTCTGCCTCCCAGCCAAGGTGCTCTGAAGACTTGCCTCTGCACGGGCTAATCCCTCCCATTGTTGTTCAGCGCGCTCCATTGTGTTCCACCCGCACCCCCGACCTCCAGACACTGCCTGTGTAATGGGGATGAGTGCAGTGGGTGCTTTTAAGTCCTCATCTTTCCTGTCTCTGTCCCGCAGTGTGTTCTTCTTGAGACTGTTTTCCTCTCATCATCTAAGGCAGTCCAGTCTCCTGACTTCTTTCCTGCCTCCAAGGAATCTTACTCCTGCTCAGTTTTCTCAGAGACCCCTCCTCTGCTTCACTTTTAATCACATGGCTTTAAACCAAATTTCTCTGCTGAAGCTTTCCGTGTTTTTTATATTAATCAAGACTTCTTCTGAGCCTCTTGCTTTCAACGTTATTTCTTGACATCTTCATTTACGTATCTCACATACTGAAATCTCACCCGCGCTTGAACTGTGTGCTTCTCTCCCCTAATCCTCAAGTGTCCCTGAACCCGTCCCTCCTCCGGCCACACAGATGCCCATGTCAGAATTCTCTTCTTACTCAACGCAGACCCAGTGCACCATCACAAGCTAGTGATTATTTCTCCAAAATAGGTTTTGAACCCCTCTTTTCGACCATCTCCATGAATAACAAAGCCACTTTGTCTGTTCAGCTGGGTTACCGCAATAGCCTCCTAATTATTTTCCATCCTTTGAATTTTGCTCACCTTACATCCAATTCCTAAACAGCAGCTAGGGCGAGCTGTTAAAGTTCTAGATTAAATTATTTTGCATTTGGCTTAAAACCTTTTGTGACTGGCCGTTCGACAGAGAATACATGCCTAATTGTCTAGCATTTCCATTAGACCCTGCCTCCGTCCCTGAGCTCATTTCATGTCATTAGTCCTCATATGAAACTGAGCTAAACTCTCCATCTTTATGTTTCCCTAAGAGGCTTCTTTTCTTTTTGTCACATCAGGGCCTTTTTACATGTTGTTCTATCTGCCTGGAATGTTCTTCCTCCTCCATAGTCTTCAAGGAAACATTTCTGTGGAATCACAGGAAATGCCATTTCTTAGGGAATTTTCCCCCCAACTGCTTACAGTCCGAATCAGAACCCATTCTCCAGATATTATCTCTTAGAGATTAGGATTACATTGCTTTACATAACTCATCATGATTTATTGTATATTGAGAGGCACTGAGGGAGTAGTTAAAATCCCAGACTCTTGCTACAGTGCTAGTCTGAATCCTGACTCTCTATTACTTATTTGTTACGTGACTATGGACAAGTCATTTAACTGTGCTTAAGGTTTCTCATGGATAATACTACTACTTACTTGCAGCGCATTTTCAAAGAGGAAATGATTAATATTTGTAGAGCAAATAGTCAATGCAGCACAAAGTAAACACGTATAAGTGCTTACATACATATATAAGTGTGTGCATAATTTACCTCATGTCTGAAGGCACAGAGCTCTCACCTACCACAACTCTGGACATACAACAGGCCGCTTAATATTTGCTTAATGGATTGATGAATTGTACAGTGTACCTTATCACTAGGTTTCAGGGATCTTCAGAGAAAAGAGAATGATGCATTATATTTATGAGAATAGATAATCACTTATGTAAAAATATATTTTGGCTTGTGATCCACCTGTTAAAATCATTATGTGCTTTTGATCTGAGAATAGCTTCAACATTTGATCTGGCCAGCCCCTTTCCTTTTAGCAAGTATGTTTTTATTATCATTCTCATTTTGCTTTTGCAGATGTGACAGTCTAGGCCCCAGGAGCCTAAGGGGCTTGTACCCATAGCAGAGTTAATAAATGATAGGATGATCCCATTCATTTTAGCGCCCTGACCTTCTTGCTGGAGTCCTATTCTTATCTTTTTGGAAATATACAGTGAACTGTGTGAATACTTTTTATACGGTTGCTGAAATTACTTTGGTGATCATTCTTAAATTTTCAGTTGGGGCAGATATTATTGGAGTTTGTTTTCTCCTCCTACAGACTCTTTGTTGTTCAGGCCCTTATCACTCACAGCAGTAACTCTGCCATGACCTGCTTGCCCTTTCTCTTGCCTCTGTGATTCTACTGCATTCCCTATATAACCTCTAGAGTGATAGTTTTGAAAGACCACTCGTTGTTCTTGAGTCTTTCAGATTACTTTCCTGTTTTAACCCCCATGGAAAGTCTACCATCAAATTTCAAATTTACTAACCGTCTGTTCCTGTCCTTCTGTGTACCACTTTTCCATTTAGCGTTTCCTCATGCGAGGCGAGTAAAATGCTCAGTTTCTCCCTGTATTCTGTGCAGGCATCATCATATCATTTCTGCATTCTGAATATATTTCATTGTTTGTTGAGAGTTTTGTGTTGTTGTTGTTGTTTGTAATCTAAATGCTCATAAAATTTGAGAGCTGGGAGGGACCTCACATAACTCAAATCCCAAATTTATAATCAGGGAAACCAAGCTAGGTTCAGGAAAGTGTCAATAAGCGACAGGCTAATACAGTAGGGGTTGGGGCATGGATGAAAATTACTGTTTGATCTTTAGTGCGCTTCTGTTACCAATCTACTCACTTTTCTTTTTGAAAGAGAAAGCAGTGCAGAAGGATTGAGAAGTATAACACAAATTCAGTAAAAATTACATGATTGATTTTAATGTTGGTTTATACATTTACCTTTTTATCTTTTGCAGTTTAACAGCAATGCCCAGGATGTAAGCTGTTTTCAGCACCTTGTCCAAGCAAATGTAAGAAATAAGAAAGTGCTGAAAGATGCAGTGAATAATATCACAGCGAAAGGAATCACAGATTATAAAAAGGGCTTTAGTTTTGCTTTTGAACAGCTGCTTAATGTAAGTATTAATACTACCCCCTTTTGTCTTTTATTATTGAATTGTAGGATCTGAATTTCAATATCCTTGTAGTTACAGCTCTGTAGGGTTAGATAACTGTTCTGTTTGTCATTCATTTAGAAAGCAGATGTGTCTCGGCAGTAGAAATGTTTGAACTTTTTTTATTTTTAAATCCAAAATTCAGAAAGTATACAAAATGTAGATTTTCTTTCTCTTTTAGATCTTTTCTTCTACCCTCTTTTTTCAAACTTTGTTTAAAAAAACACATTTGTAAGGTAATTATTTAATTTAATTTTGAAGAAGCACTGGAAACTTAGTTGGCACATTTAGAATATCATCTCTTTTGTCTTATCTCAGTTAGTACTGTATTTATTTGGAAACTTGTGCTGTCAGTCATCAAATGGTTTCTGGAAATATTTCAGTTTTAAACATCTAGTTTGAATCTTCAGGTTGTTCCTAAATGTACAAAAAGGTCCAAATGGTTAACATCAAGGTAGACAGGAAGAGCAGAAATTCCTTCCAAAGAGAAAATTCCCTTGAGTGAATCATCGATGTCTATAGTTAGGCTTTTAAATTCTGGCACACCTACTACCCGTCCCATATCATAACAATATTATAACACGAATCTCACACTGCAGACTAGTATTTTCAAATGGCCATGTTGTCTGTTTCATTTGAACTATTTGAAAGCAGGAGCTATCATTCAGGTTTGTATCTCTTCTGAAGCAATATTATTGCAGTGGTTCAGAGTATGGACCTGACATCTCTCTGCCTTGGTTTCCTAACTGGGGTTGTGTAAAGAATGTCCACAGAATCGGTGGACATAGCAAACCACATAGAAAAGCACATGAGACTGTAGGCTGTTGAGTTGGTGTTATAATTAATTAATAACTAGCATGTGGCTGGGACAGAATCAGCACATAATTCCTATCATATTTGCTGAGTCACTAAATAAGCCCTTATATTTGGACTTTTCTGCAAACTTGATTTCGTTGTTCCCGAAGTAAATCTTCTAAACAGTTTTTAAGATCTCTGATTGGGTGATGACTCATTGATTTGTTCATTCAGCCAATATTTATTGAGTGCCTCACAATTTATCCTGTCACAGTGCTATTGCTGAAATTCCAGACATAAACAAAACCATTTGCTCTCAAGAAGGTCGAGCATAACATGCTAAATCATCATTTCTCATATAACGTGTTAGTGCTGTTACAGGGTGTTCACGGTGTGTTTGCTCGGAGCAGCTTGGGGAAGGGGGCTCAACTTACCCAAAGGAGGTCAGAAAATTGTTGCACTTTCTTGAAAACAGGATTTTGAAGAATGAGCAGAATCTAGGTAGGTGGTGAGGGAGAGAAAATGAACAGCATCGACAAAGGCACAGAAGCATGGGGTGTCATGCTCATTGAAAGAATTGCAGGTGGATTGGTATGGCTGGGCCATAAGCAGTAGGGGAGAGGTGATGGAAATGGAAAGACCATGAGCTGTCTTTAAATGAAGTGTGTAGGAGCAAATGAAAAGTTTGTGGTAGGAGGAAGACATCATCTGACGAGTGTTCTACGTTAAGAAGCTATTGTAGAAATCCTGGTGTTGGACTAGACGTGCAGAGATGTTAAGGCGAGTGACCTGATTGGGTGGGTAGGAGGGGTTGCCGGGAGGGGGAGGGGGTGGTGATTCCAAGTTCTCTGAACTGGAAAACTAGGTGGATGGTGGCACAGGAGTCTACAAAGAGGGAATGTGAGAGTAGAATTTTCAATTATTTAGAGTTTGAGGTAGTGATATTTTTTTTAGATACCATTAGATAAGCAAGTAAGGAGTTAGAAAAGCAAAGAAGTTCCACACTGCAGTTTTCAGGGGAAATTATCTTTGGTAAAATGCATATGATTATTAAATAATGTATGTTTATTAATAAAAAATGAAAACTCAAAACTTTGAAATTCAAGCATAATTGATCATTAGAGTGGAATATATTCTTTCTGTAGTAAGTAAAGGAATGTGAAAGGTTTTTATATTAATTTTTTTCTCTCGAGTCAATAATCAAGTTTTCTAGATCTTGGCATTTTAATTATTCCTCTTAGTGTTGTTAACTGGCCTCACTCATTCCCTCCTATTCAGGTTTCCGTTGTGAAATGATGATGAGTCTCAAGCCTAATGTACTATTTCAGAGGCAGTCATGTAGAGGGGCCACGTTAACTCGCACGTTCATTATTAGTTGCTGATAAAATATGATCTAACTCCTATTGGCCTCTCCCACTGCCTTTACCAAAGTTGTAAATGATTTTTAATATGTCCTCCATAGTAAACCTCATGTGTTTTGCTTTCCACATGTCGCTTAGATATTGCAATTCTTCATTTTAAAATAATTTTCCCAAATGCCATGGCTTGCCTTATTGAGCTGAAGCATGTTCTGTTACCTCTTTCAGACACTTCTAGTCTTTTTCTCATCATGCAATGCCATTCCTTCTCTTTTGTTTGTCCCGGCAAGGTTTACCCTTAAGATCACTGAATCAAGTGTCAAACAGAATTAGACATTAAGATTTGAATTAGTCTTCAGTTAGCATTTCATAAACTACTGACAAATATATTGAGATGCATTTTTCCAAAAAAATTATATTGAGTGCATATGATAGATGCTGTGCTATATACTGGCCACACAGAGATACAACAGTGTGTCATGAAATACCATATTAACATAAATTACCAACCCTAGCTGCTGTATTTTTATTGACATAATCAATTTCTTTCCTTGGCTTAGTTCCTTCCAAGCCAGTTATGTATACTTCTTGTGACTGTGTGATTCTTTAGATAGCTGCAAACCCAATGAAAAATTGCTGAGATAGACTCTGCTTTCCCACAAGTCCTGAGGAAAAATGATGTTGAAAACACATTTCTGCGTTCCTCTTTTTGTGGGTGTCTTACGAATGATCAGCAAGACTCGATGTGCTAAAAGTAACTTTGATACTTGTATTTAGTGATAATAATAAGAATACCTCCACTACTTCAAAAAATGAAACCAAGTTCTGTTCTAAAAACTTTAGTTACTTTATCACTTTTCTGAGACAGTCCTTTAGGTAAATATTATTTTGCCCATTTTACATACGCAAATAGAAAACACGAGTCATTAGAGAAACTAATTTTAGTTTGAGGGACTTCAAAACCTTTCACAAAATTATTTTGATGATAAAATATGTAAATTTTTGTATGGTCAAATTTTCAGATAATTATCTTCAAAAATAAGAATGGTGCTTGAATGTGATAAATTGTATTAGTTAATACTTGAGTTTTCACAATGCTTGGTTAAAAGCCTTAACTCCGCATGGTCTAATGGCCTAGTCAACGGGGTAAGAATATATGAAACAGGATCTTTTCATCAGTAAAGCACAATGTTGTCTTCATTAACTTTTCCACAGGAAATGGGATTTCCTTTTTTGACAAATAGGAATAGGGACCTTCAATAAGCTTAAATACTATAGGAGAATTAGTGATTTTTTAAAAAAATGTATTAGTCACTTAAACACCAAAACTGTGCTGTCCAGTGTGATAACCATGATCACAAGTGGGTGTTGTGCACTTGAAATGTGCCTGGTCTGAACTGAAATGTGTTACAAGTACACACTGAAATTTTAGTACTTATTATGAAAGGAAAAAAAGCATATTATCTCAGTAACTTTTATATTATTTGATGTTGAATTGATAACATTTTTGAACGACTGAGTTAAATATGTTATTAGAATTTCAGATATTTCTTTTTACTTTCTTTAATGTGGCCATTAGAGGGTTAAAATTACAAATTAGGCTCACATTGTATCTCCTTTGAATATTGCTGAACTAGAGGGTTGACATTTTCGAAGAAGCTGAGCATTCGTAAATTAGTGTGAATCTTTTGTTCTCAACACTTTCACAAACACATTTCACAACAGTAGAAAGGCTGAGATTATAATTTCAGACCTCAAAGAAATAACAGCTTTCTAAATTAATTGTGCATTTTCATGGCCCTTTGATGCTAATCCATTGTTTACCTAAATCCAACTCTTTGGGGACCTTAAAGAAAGTGTAAGAAAGGATTTTCCACTGGAATTGAGTCTTTCAGGATTAGAATATGTGTGGCTGCTTGCGAGCAGATAGGAGAATATTCTGGAAGTAGCTGTCGACATTTACAAAGATATGAAAGAGCACTGGGCATTAGGGATCAGCACTGCAATTTCAGAAATGTAAAGTGAATAAAGTGAGATGAAGGAGGGAAGGGAGGAACAAATGTTTGTGAATAGATTGAAAATATATGTGAAAAGCTATGCACATTTTATTAATATTATTTCTTTGTTTCTCGTGTAAATTATAGGGGTATACAATTGACATCATGGCCATTAATTAATTTAAAACCCATTTATTAATTAACCACTGAGAGGTTATTATGTGCTAGGCATTCATCTAGGCAAGGAAACAACACTGAACAAAAACGACACAAGTTTATGCCCTTTTGGCATTTAACATTCTATTGGGAGAAGCCAATAATAAAAAGACAAATAAAATATATACTACATGTAAACAAATGTGAAATGCTATGGAGAAAAATACAGCCTGGGAGGGGAAAGTTGTCAGGAAAGTCCTCACTGGTAAGGTGACCTTTGATCAGAAGCCTGAAGGAAGGGAGACCCGTGGGTGTTGGGAATGAGGCAGAGCCCCTGTGTAGGGATGCGTAGGCCTGGCTTGATCCAGGAACTGGTTCTTAGAATTGACTTATTGAGCAGATACTTCAGTCATTACTTGCAACCTGTGCATGCTCTTTCCATATTGCTTTTATACTCCCTACCTTTTATTATGAATGATACACATTTTTTTTAACAGTATAATGTGTCTAGAGCCAACTGCAATAAGATTATCATGTTGTTCACGGATGGAGGAGAAGAGAGAGCTCAGGAGATATTTACCAAATACAACAAAGACAAAAAAGTGAGTGTAATTTTTCCAATGTTTTAAATTTAATAGTAATTTAGGTGGTTTTTAAAGAGAGAGTGGCGGGGGTGGTGAGGGAAGACATTTTTGGTTAAAACATTAGTGTGCTGATTATAAAGTCATACAGATGGATTATAAGCTAATCACTGAATTAAATGTTAGTTATCTTCTGTGAGATTCATAAGTACCTTATGACTAATTCATTAATAAAATAATTTGAACTTATAGAAGCCTATATAGGAATATATTTGTTTCTTTGTTTGTTCTACTGCAGAGGAAAGTATTGTAGAAAGACCTGTTTTGAAAGTTCACCCATGTGGCTGAACCTACTGATAGTGTGGAAAATATCAAATGTAACTATTTTTTCTAGCACTGCTACTATCAGCTTATTTCAATTTTCTGACTGACTCTCCATATTTTATAAAAGAACAATGATTCTCAACTTGGTTTCTTAAAATGCTAAGGATCCATAAATAAGTAATGAAAAATTATAACCTATGTCTTGTGTTTCCAAAATTTCAACAGAAATTGTATGTTTCACAAGGGGACTCTTAAGGGTAAAATGCCAGTTTACTTGGCTTTTAATTGAAATTTTTACCATTTTGAGAGGTGTGACTCGTCATTAACTCTAATGAATTGTTTTATATGTGTGTGAGGCATTAAAAAGAGAAAAAAATGTATATTAATACATTTAGGTAAATATATATGTTATATATCTTGGCAGGCAAAATATTGTGAATAATGGGGTAGAGTATTGATGAAAAAATCTGGGACACTTTGAAACACCCTTAGGAACTTTAAAAATGATTGGAGTTGAAAACATAGACATACTGGGTTGGCCAAAAAGTTTGTTCAGTTTTAAGTAAAAATAAAAGACACATTTTTCATTTTCACTAGGAACTTTATTGAACAACATATTCATTAACCGAGTGACCTTTTTGGCCAACCCAATACACATACCTTCAAATTATTCACAAAATTTTTTAATACTCAACTCTTTGATATTGCATATGCTATTAAAGTATAATGTCATATGACATAAGTTTAATGCAAGGGTTAAGTTTTTTTAAAACACCTGGTGACTTTGATTATACAGAAGAGCCGTTCCTTTTGAAAAAGTTGATAAATGGACTGAACTGTTAATAGACTGAATATTTTCAAATAGTAACTTGATTTTGTGAACATTTGTTTCAAAAACATCAGTAGAATGAAAAGTAATGGGAAGATACAATGTATTAATCTAAGATGTAGTGTGCATTACTTACTTTATTTAGTAACTGCTACTCATTGTTCAGAATCCTGGGCAATCATCACCCCCTGAAGGACGTTCCTGACACTTTTCTCCCACTTCAGGCTCGTGCTCTGATCCCATATAGCACAGTGTATTCAGCCCTACGCGTCCCTCACACTGTATTCTACCCACAAAATCTCTTCTCTGTTCGCTCTCTAGATGACAAGGTCCTATAAGACTGGGCCTTTGTATTGTTTAACTTTGAACTCTCATCATCCTGCAGAGAGCACAGATTCAGAGATAGTTCTCAATACATGGCAGTAAGTAACTTGAGTATGTCTAACAAAAGTTGGAAGCATGATTTCTGTTACAGAACAAATTCATAATTAAAAAACATAACCTGGAGTAAGGACTATTTCACTTATTTAAATATTCTCAATAATGTAACATTACCATGTTTTGGAGAACTCAAAGGTAATAAAATAAATTTAGCCCAAATTGAACTCTATTAATATAATACATTTATCTCAATATTCTAATTAATCATACACTGATAATTTGGAAGAGACTTCTTAGCATCTTGTAGTCATAATTTCAAGTATATTTTATAATTTTGTGATAGAGATATATAAGTGGAAGCCCCACTACTTTTCATTTTTTAATGAATGTAAGCTTAGATAAATCTTTTCTTTAATTTTGATATCATCTGAACCAACCAGCAGGAATATCATTCACCTCTGGATATTTTTCTTCAAAAAGGAAGAGTTTCTTAAACAAATATGGCAATGAATGTTACAATCTATATCATAATTTGTGCTTAAGATATATTCTGATTTCAAAGAGTAAAAAAAAAAACTTCACCAGGTTTAAATAAAAGAATTTAAATGTATAAAAAGAGAAGAAATTTTCATCTAAACTTGTCTTCTTTCTCTCCCCAAACTCTGTTTGTATATAGAATTAACACAATAATATGTCTTGGAGGCATATCATAAGTTTATGTTTTTCCTTTTTTTAAAATATAAGAGGTTTTATGCCATAAGGAAAACAATTGTATTCTACCCTCTGTTTTCACAGATTGTTCAGTTGATTGAATATATGAAGAATTAACTGGTTGAAAATCATTTTTCTATGTATAAATCCTAAAAATGTCCAATCTAAGTATTGTTATCTTGAAACACTACTTCTCATCCCCTTCACCTTTTATAGGAACTCCACGTTTTAAACAAAGGCATTTTGCAACATGCTAAACCACATAAGAAATTACTCATATTGAATTCATTTTTGTAAAACTGATGAATCTAATCTTACTCAGCAATCCTGCTGTTTGCCTATGAATGTTGCTGTGCTTTAAGGACACACACTTCTCCTAAGGACATATAATTTTTGTGAATTCCAAAGCAACTTTGAAAATTAAGTAGTCAGTCCTTAGTTTCTGTGATTTTAAAATAAATGTATGATTAGCTAAGAAAAGTTAAGATGTCCTTGGAATTAGGTACTACATTTTTTATGTGAGTCTAATTTCGGTGGTGTAGCAAAGTTCTGTGATACACACTCATACATGTATACGTGCTTACATACACAGATATATGCACACATATTTATATCTGTTTTAAATGGACATTCCTTCTGTCCATCATATTTCCAGGAACAAGGGACCATGTGTGTAACTTTGGCTTAGCTCTCTTATGTAAAGTTCAGTGAGTAAATTCCGACAGGTAGTTGAGAAGTGCTTAAGGCATGAGGACGTAGAAATCTGAACATAAACTAATTTTTCTAAAATCTTTGCAAATTTGCTAAGAAATACTAGGAAAAAAATAAGACAGTCAATTCTGGGTGAAGCTGTGCACACACACATATGTGCATGCATACATTTTGTTTTTTTAAAGATGGAAGAGCCAAGTCATTATTATATGTTAAGGTTAGTAAAGGGATACCCAGACAAGAAATCTTATAGTTACAAAACAGAGGAGAACCTTGAAAGAGGAGGGATTGAGAGAGATACAGAGCACAGATATCTGAATTGGACAAGTAGGAATTATATTTCTGGAAATATTGTACCACATTTCATATGCACTTTACTTCAAGTTCAGTGGCTTTTTGAATTTCCTAATGTGGGAAAACCACATTAAACACAAAATTTGTCTCTTGGTATTTGTATGTTCTGTGTCCACTAACAGTGAAAATAGATGATGGCAGACAACCACTTTTAATTCACTTATATTTTTGAGTGTATTTGTACTTTGTGAAGACAACATTTACATAGTTAATTGTTTATGCCAAGGGTGTATGTGTGCAAATAGTGTGTAAAGGTACCTACTAAAAACAGTGTGTATATGTATAGGAGAGGTTTTTTCCACCATCTTCAAACATGGCTTCAAACGGTTTTGGGTGAATTGTCAAACCCATTCTAACTTTCCCTCCTTACTCAGACTTCTCTATATCTTCCATTCATCCACCCAGTCTGAGAGATTTGCTGCCACAGACACTGATATGGAAGATCATTGTCTATCTTTGTCATCTAAGGATGGGTATGGGTATGACAGACCAATTCTTTACCTGCAAAATTCATATATTACATAATAAGTTTATCAACTCAGAACTTCACTAGCCACATTATCTTTCAAATGGCTGATGTATAAAACTGAATTTGATAGAGTTAGTAAAATAAAAACTTTCAATACATTTAAAAATTCTATATTCGATTATAACTTTATTTTAAAGCATGCTTTTCAAGATAGAAGTTCACTGGTAGCTTAAAAATATCAAAATTGCAAAGTCACAAAGTTTGGAGAGCTTTTAAAGAAAAAAAATCTGGAAACTACTCTTTGAATCCTACTTCCTCCCCAAGCCTCTTGCTTGACATTAATGTGGCTGCTGAATGATTCATTTAAAGTCATTTTTCATCCAGATGACATTAGAAATCATTCAGAGCAACCCAGGTAGGTGTGATGAGGTACATCCATAGAGCTGACGAATGAGGCTGCAGATATACAGCACAATTTAATGAGGCCAAAAGGTTTAAGAATTAGAACAAAATGTTTGGGTTCTTTTGAAATGTATTACTCTTGGGAATTAATCTACCTGATTATAGATAGGTACAGTTTAAAACTGAGTCCATGGTAATCTCACACAGCTGTTCCACATTAAAATGCATTCACTTTCTAATCTTTACCTGCAACTATGCCATTCCTTAGGGCTCACCCGTGTGTACAAGACTTCCTTAAAAATGGTGCCAAAACCAAAATGAACTCTATCATAGAGTGCAAACAAATGAGTAAAGGAAAGTAAAACCAGACACAGAGTTGAAAGATAATTCCCAGACCTAGGAAAATTAAAAATATTTGATTTTCTGTACAATAGCAAAGGGATTTTGGTTAGCAGTACACACTTAAGATTGTCTAGCCAGCTAGAAAATAGTTCTCGGACCCTTAGGTTAATTCTCAGAATTAATCAAAAATAAAAAGGCATTCAAAATCTATAAAATGAAAATTTCAAAATAACTAGTAAATCGAAAGAGAAGAACAAATGGGAAAAAAACATGATAGATGTGGAATAATTTTTAAAATAAAGAATGCATAGCTAAAGTTATAATTGCCTGACAATAGATTCATTATTTTTTTTAATTCTTTAAAAAATGATTGGCAGTCTTTTCTATTTTGTTGTCAGATCCAAAATAGAAATAATTTATAGGCTACAAAAATCTAAATCAAATCACAAATGGCTGAATCTGCATATGTGTTTTATACAATAAGAGTGAAAACTGTCAATTACTTTTTCAACAGATGGTAGGGAAAATAATTCATGGCAAATAATTCATTGCCTTCTCAATTGTCTCTGCCTGGCTTCTGCATCAGGAAAGAATGAAGCCTTTGGAAGGAATGTTCAAACATGTGATAATGAAGGGCATTGAGACTTGTAGAATATTTAATACTGTTTAACAAATACACTGCTTCTGAAAAGTTTCATTTCGTGTATTTTGGCACTTTCAACAGTTTCCCAAAGATTTTTCAGCTTTAGATTAGGAACTGTACCTGTGTTCTAAAAACCAAATATATTATTTATGCTGGACTTACGGTATAGCTGAAAACAATAATTACAAGTAACACTGGCCCAGTAGAGAGATGATCAATTTAAAATGCGTGTGTGTGCGTGCATGTGCATGTGTGTATGTGTCCTTCTCTCTGACAGATTTATTTACATTTGCTTTCTTAGAATAAAATTAGTGTTGATAATTTATTGTCTAAACTAAGGAAAATATTATCAGGTACATTCTCTTCAGGTCTGAGTAATATTACTTCCATACATTTTACAGAGTCCTTAATTTAGTAGCTAAAACAAATCTAATGAAAAATGAGAATAAGTATTATATTAAGCACAAAATACATTGCAAGACGTAAGCCATAGAGTGCAAAAAACGCACTCGAAATAATTTCTAGGTAGAATTGTGCCACCTAAAATTGGGATTGCCTTTGGTTTGTGTGAAATCATTCTACCAGGAGAGGCACTCTGTTCTGCTTTTTCTGTGGCTGCCTTCTTCTCAGATTGAGAATTCTGCTTGCCACGTATCTCTGCGCAGAGGTCTTCCCTGCTCAGTCTTTCTAGTGTGGTCTCCTTTCCCCACACACCTTCTTTACCGTTCTCTATTTCAGCACCATCTTTCCTCTTTGTTTTCTTTCTCCCAGATTACCATTTTTTATTATTTTAATTATGTATTTATTCACCTGTTATCTTGAACTCTCCTCTATTAAAAGCTCCATGAACTAGGGGTTGTGTTAGTTTGTAAACCTACCATTGACTCCTTAGAGGCTAGCAAGGGCTTGACGCACAGCGGTTGCTAAGTATATTTACTGAGGATGCCCAGCATAAATAAATATAAATATGCAATAAATAAGCTCGAAGATAAATTATAAAACATTCGTAAATGTTAAAAAACTCAATAGCTTTGCTCTTTTAAAAGCAAATAATTTAAAACAATTTTTTCCTTATAAGTGGAATGTAGAGTAAAATGTATGTTCCACCTTGGATATGTCATTTTATAAGTAAGTAGGGAGGGCTTAAGTTTATATAAAAAAACAATTGTATTGACGGCACCTCTCCATTCACTCTCACCAGTCCAACACATAGTTCTTCATGAGTATTCTCATAATTAGTGTCAGTGAAGTATTTAGCATTACCCAAGAAGAACACCTGAAATAAATCAGTATATTGCTTATTTCCTGACCTCTGCTGACAATAGTCTTTGCAGAGCTATAACTGCTTGGAAATGAAATGCGTCCATAGCTTATTGCTTCTGTGTCAAGTACTATAAATGTATGCAGAGGGAAGGGAAACCCAAAATTACTTCCTTATAATCTGATAATGCAAGGGTGATTCATTATAATGGTTAAAAATTTTAAAGACCAACATAATCCTGAGGCATGTATCTGTGTTACGTACGCACATGCAAGAAATGTGAGAGAAATATCTGCTTGGTGCTGTAAGATCACGTAGGCAAAACCTACTGCATTTTGTTTTCCTTTTTTAAAGTTGCTTTGTGTGTTTTACTCAGACTAATTCAAAGGTCACTTGTGAAATTCTTGCGTTTGTCAGACCCTGGGCAATTCCATGATATATCTTATATGGACACAATGGCATTTAGACAGTATTGGCTCATTTTCTTTGGAGTTTATTGCTAAATGCAATAAAGCAAGCCAAATTTGTTCCTTTGGGAAGGTGTTACTTCAAGTTATTTTATGTTCTTTTTAAGGCACGAAAGCCTAGTATCCCACTAATGGAAAATGTTACCTCATTGAATTCTGATAGCTTGACGGTAGGAGACATTGTAGTCATCATCATCATCATGGTCATCTTTATTACCATAGATAATATTTATTGTGCTTATTATTTTCCATATAATACAAAAGATTTTCATATATTACTTCATTCACAATTGTAATAACCATATGACAAAAGATGTTTATTACCATCAACATCATCCGCATTTTGGAAATAAAACCAAAATTTGAGACGTTAAGGAACTTGTTGAAAGTTAAACAGCTACTAAGTGGCAAAGTCAGTCATTTAAACGATCTACAGTCCAGATTTCATAACCTCATGTGGAATGCACTGTCTGGTTGTGTGTGTGTCTCTCTCCAGGGCAGCCTTGTGGCCATGCCAGTCATCATTTGCCCACCCAGGATCTTTCCTTCTGGTCGAATAGCAAGGCTTTACTGCTAAGGGACATATTTCTCACAGCCTTAAGAGGCTAAGATGGATTAAACTAAGCCATCAGATATTTGCAGGCTTGTAAGAACCTTTCAGATCACTGGGCTTTATAAAATAAAGTGTGAAAAGTGCATTTGGACACTTTTATTTATTTCATAATGTTATAAAACTAGAGATGTAGGTTATTTTAAATGCTCTGGATTCTGGTACACTTGTGAATTATGGAAACCACTGTAGAATTTTCTCCTAAAATATTCAGTCCAATCTAGTATTTTTATAGGCTTCATGCCAAAAATTTTAGTACGCACAGTAAATTAATAAAACCCATTTCTGACATCATTTTTCTAACATGAGTCGATAGCTGAAGTTTTTATTTTAGTTTTATTGGCTTTCTTTCTTCATAGTCTCATTTCCATTATTCCTTGGAGATTTGCCTATTGTAAATTAAACTTGAACTCTGGGTAACTGATAATTGTTGAGGTGACAGTTTCCAGTAACTGGGTTCTGCTGGGAAACAAGAAATTCCTATGGCTTTTAAAAATAGGTTGACCCTGTGGTTTTGGAAAAATCTTAATTGAAGACAAGTATGTTAGTCTTCAACAAACAAGACAAAATAAAAACCAGAGTTGCGGAAGTCTAGAACTGAAGAATAAATCAGTGGTGTATTGTAAGAAACCAATCAATAACCCAATTTGCTGTTAATTAAAAGTTTTCTCTGATCAAGTAGGTCAGGCTTGACATGTCAAATTTACATCTTGGAATTATAATGTTCTGTTCAGAGAAAAAATGATTTTTGAACCAACTGAAGGCCGAATTATATAAATTTGCAACTAATAATAGAGACAGATTTTTTAATTGTTTTAAGTTTAATTTTATTAAATACACTCTCAAATTACAATTTATTTTGTGAATATTCTTATATAACTAAGCATGAGTCAATAATTATGAGTTATTTTCATTCTCTAGGAATAATACAGCACATAAATGGTTTAAGTGTATTATACATACTTTAATTTGCCTGAAAAAGTTTGCTCATCTCCATTGAGCAAGTCAGCGTAAGAAAAAGATTATGAATTTACCGTGATATAAGTATATGAAACAACCCAAATTATAAAATGCTAGACGTATATCAGTCCGGTTTTGGCTCTATTATAATAATGAACTGATTTATATGTCAGATGATATCAAAGTTTGTCTTATGTCCCTCTGGGAAAACGTTAAGACCACTCATTTAGCTATTTAATTTTTCATTTAATATTTATTTCTATTTCTATATAAGGCACTATAATAGATACAGTAGTGCAATCTTGGAACTGTTTTAACCCTAGCCAGCATTTATTCAATACTACCTTCGCACATTATTTCTGTTAGAGACCTAGACTCCAGCATTATGAAGAATATTTTTCAAAGCCATCTATAACTGTGTATGTTTCATATATGACCCTCACAGAGCTGAACATTCTGAAACGTGGCCTAAAATCAACCAGTTCAGGATCATTTAGCAAATTTTCTAGGAACATTTCACTTAGAAGTCTCCAGTATGTACTTGTTACATGGATCTCATATTGTAATTATCAATGTAAAGTTAACTTTGCTTTAATGAAGCCCTGATTTAAAGTAATAATTTGCTTAATGGAGACTTCAGATGAAATATTTCTCTTGTGTGACTGCACATTGTGTTTCAAGTTATTTTATATGTCATTTTATTTGTTTTTATGTAAGACCATGTAAATACACTAATAAGAAAAGAACTCTAAAAACACACATCTTTGAGAATGTAATTTACCTTAATTTCTAAATCATGCCTATTTCAAGGAATCACTTTATTTTTTCCTTTCCCCAGAATTATAGCTAAGGAAGAATGGTACACTTAAAGAAGTGAAAAACACCAGAAGAATGAGGGGATAGCAATCATCTCTGTGGATTTGGCATCTGGAATTTTAGTTAGTTCATTAACTCTTCCACGGGGTGGCAGTAATATAGTGTGGAATAGGAAGAGCGAAACTATCTAAAACTCCAAGTGGAAAGTTAGGATATAAAAATAATCAAACTTCACCAATTCATTGTGAATGAGACCTCCATGGAGGTCTCCATGGAGGCCAACAATGGGGGTCAGGCAAAACTTTTGTAGTAAAACAAATAAAACAACAAGTTTTGTTGTTGGTGGTGGTGTTTTACTAGTATGTTTTTTGGCTGAGTTGTGTCTATTTGGACTATTTGATGAATAACATCAGTCAAAATAATCACATGGTGTGTGTCTAAGTGTAGCCTCTATATTATTAGAAATGCTTGATTTCTAGGGATGTAGATATAATAATTCATTTAGTCTTATTATTTATTTCTTTGTACTGAAAAGTATTCTATGGAAAACATTTTACTGGAACGCTGTCGTGGTAAGAGGAGCGACCAGACAAAGCAGTGCTTTAAACTGAAAGTGTGAGACATGCTTTCAAATGTTAATTATGAAAGCCATCCCCAAGTGCTTTCTGGAGCATCTTGATTGTTTCCCTGCCCTGAATTCACGTGACAGTTTTTTAAGGTATGGCAGTTAAATTGAATTGTTAGTAGGGTTGCCAACCTGTTTATAAAAATATTTCCATTTAGGAGTAAATTTTACGATGTAAGTAGTGATGCTACATTGAAATACATAGCCCCCAAAATGAACCAGTTGAAGATTTTAAGGAAATGAGACTGCATTTTGCATTTTGAGGGATTGAGAGAGAGAGAGAGGTAGGTGTCACCAGTTTCTGTTAAACTAGAGCCAGTCATTTGTCCTTACAGTTTGAGGTGATTAAAACTCTGACGTATGGCTTCTTACATAACTAGCCGAGGCAAACCCGGATGACCTAAGGGTGGCTCATGTAAAACTTTACAAGTGAAACAATATCCCTGATGTACATTTTAGGGCAAGGATTGTCATGATGTGATCTCGGTGCAGTCAAGACCAGCAAAAGAACAGAGAACAGATGTGAAATCTCTTTTGAGATATGTGCTCTGCAGTTGTGCAAAAGATGAAACAGTTAGAAAATGTCAATTCAAACAGTCAGTCGACATGAATTAGGGAAAAGCTCTGAACATAGTTCAAACCAGACCATAAATTCATGGAAAAGTGATTTTGTGCATGTTTATCTTCAGAAAAAGCTAAAATGATCAACTTAGAGTACCTGTTTACTTAGATTACTAAATTGGTAAAAATCGATAAGTCAAATAGCTATTTTATTAAATACTTATTGACATCATTGAATTTACCTTCTATGCTTTTATACTATTTAAATTCAGTGGCTTCCAATGAATATATAAATTACTATAATTAAATACTATCTCAATTAAATTTTTAAACATTTGCATATTATATATTAGAAACAGTCAATATTTTGATTCTTTTTAAAAATGCTAGGAGCTTAAAACATTTATCATATATGCCAGTCATCTTTTATAGAAAGTAATATGACTAACATCATAATCATACACGTGCATCCTAAATATTTCTATGACGTGAAAGTAGTGAAACCATCATTAAGTGTAATGCCCTAAGCAACTAAAAGTATCATGACCGCCTTTCTATATACATTTTTATAATCTCATACCTATGAAATAGGACTTTTTTTTTTTTTGCAGTGACTAAATATGTGAATAATATATCTTAACCAAGTGAGACAGGTGAAGTTGGGTTGAACCTGAAAGATGCCATTTCTACTAATGAAACCTTAGTCATGATCCTGCCACAGGATTGACATATGGTGCGGAGCACCCAAGTACTAACTTAAATTTAGTAACTGAAGTCTATATTTACAGTAGATTATGTGGTTTCTCTCTGGTGCCTTCCTGAGTGATTTAGTGGCCTCAATTTTTCTTGTCACATTAATTAACTGAAAACCATGCTTTTACATGTTTTTTTAGTTCTTTTGTTTTGCCTTTCAATTAAATTTTATGCAGCCTAACAGATACCCATTTTTCAATTCACCAGGTACGTGTATTCACATTTTCAGTTGGTCAACATAATTATGACAGAGGACCTATTCAGTGGATGGCCTGTGCAAATAAAGGTAACAAGTCTGTTTACTTGACCACATTTTATTATAAGAAGAAGAATTGGGTAGTTGTTAGTTCTACATCTTATCATTTAAAATACTCTAAAGTTGTAGCTAATTTTTTTATAGGAATCAAGGCAAGAATAAGATGCTGAAGGTGTTTTGTATTAAAAAAACACACACATAAGCAACTTTGATATTAGTGTTACATTACATAAAAATGCAGACATCTGATCATATTGTACATTTATAAAGGAATATATTTTATTGCATGATACTAATGATGCTTATCAAATATAACTTGACATGAAGAATTAAGAATGAAAGAATATCTGAATTATGTAAGTTAGATATCAGGAAGTGTGACACGATGTGCACTTTTTTTTCTCTGAGTGGTTAAATTATTGTTTTTTTAAATGTCTTCTTATACATTCCTAGATAATTCAAACTTTGTGTAGTGAACCTATATTTCTTTTATACTCAGACAAAAAAACCCATGTTATTTGAAAAATGCCGCATGACAATAAAAAGAACGTAGATTTATTCTGAAAGCTATTTTTAGGCAGGTATTTTATATGAATATAATAATTGTTAGATACTCGTCATTGTGTATTTTTAACAATTTCTTCAATGAAAAAAATTTTAATGATACCAGGTTCCCTACTGCTTTGTAGAAAAATAACATTTGTTTTATACAATCTATGAAATGTAGTGAAATTTCTCATAAAGCCTGTGTATTTGCTATGAGAATACATTCATCAGACATTTTACAGATTTATCAGTGGTGTTGACATAGTGTTTGCTCAGTTAGAAGTGGTCAGTGTCTCCTACAAAGCCATAAAATAATTTTGTGGTCCTTTATTATATTGTAACGTTTATATGTATAAATCTGTATATATATATTTCAGGTTATTATTATGAAATTCCTTCCATTGGAGCAATAAGAATCAATACTCAGGTATGGTTTTTTAAGACTTGTTTAAAGTATTTTTTCAAACTAGGATATTTCTTGCTGCTTTAAATATGCTCAGTATGGAGAAAATGGGTGAAAATGAATAAATGATTCATACTATTCCATTTTTAATAAAATGATGAGTATCATGGTAATGTATTAGTTTTCATTTCATTAAGGTTCCAAGTGTTTTTAAACATCCAAAACCCAGGCAAAAATATATGAGTATTTTTTCTTCTCAGATGTTAAAAACATAATAGAAAGTAAATAAAATCAGTTTACTAACAATCTCATCATATAATTTCAACTTGGTTCTATTGCAAATTATTTAAATGAGTTTCTCCAAGTTGTAGGTACAACATAGAAAATTAGACAATAATTATTACAACTTACAACAAGGAGATGATTTTTCTACAACCATTCAGTTGAAAACATGCTTGTTAAATAACCAGGGAGATTGAAGCAATTAAGTTAATTTAAATATGTATTATTTTTAAATATTCCTAAATTGCTATTTAAACTCATTAATTCTAAACATAACTGAGGGTCTACAAAATAAACTAAGTCAAAATTTAGCACAGATAACGTGGCATTTGTGGAAACGAATACTGAATACATTGAATTTTGAAATGAAACAGCAGCTGCATTTAAGCCTGATGTCTAGATTTGGCACAGTATTTCATGTATTCTTTGATATGTTTAAATGTAGTTTTGAATTTCAGCCAAATAATCTGTGATATGAAAACAAGTACGTGGCTGCTTTATTATTTCAAATTTGTGCAGTTCCATCCAGTAAATCACAGAGCCTTAAATAGTTTAGATTAACATAAAACAATTCACAAGGAACCTATTTCACTTATTGTTGGCTGAACCTCAGAAAGAGAATATTTTGTTACTAGAAAAAAAACTGGGGTAGATACATTGTATAAATAATGTAAGTCAAATATTGTTGACTCTAAGTACGCAGACATACCATTTATGGAGTACCCAAAGTAGGAACTGAATGATTATATGCTTAACTTTCTTAATAATTTTGATCCCATCTTCATTTTTAACTCTAGATAATTTTTTCTCTGTGGAGTTTTTTTGGGTTTTTTTTAGCACTGCATTTCTAGTTTTCAACCACGTAACTCTTTTTTATGTATATGTATATATAGGAATATTTGGATGTTCTGGGAAGACCAATGGTTTTAGCAGGAGACAAAGCTAAGCAAGTCCAGTGGACAAATGTATACCTGGATGCACTGGTAAGCTAGGCTGTTCAACCAAAAATTGTCGTAACAAAAGCACACAGCTGACTTCTGTTTCTTTGTAGCTTCCATTTCTCTTTTCCTGTTCATGAAACCCTTTCAAAATTCCTTCTATCACAACATTCTTCGCTAGAATTTAGATAATTTACATAAAAACGTAGACTTATGTGTAGTGGAGGACCACAGATGTAAAGTGTTATATTTCAGTTGCCATTGAGGATGTGGAATTTCAAACCTCTAATCTTGAATTTAAGACCATTTTGATAACTTTTTGAATTTTTATGTAAAATAATACTAAAGTCACATAAATTAGTACCTATTACTGCAAATTTTGAACAGGAATTGTGAAGAAGGTATTTTTAAAATACACTTCAGCTAGCAGAAGCATGTATATCCTCCATATCTCAAACCAGACAACAAAACTCAGAAAAGTACATGCAGTTAAATAGAAAGTATCTTACTCTACCCTGGAACAATCACAAACCTAACCACCTCTTCATATATAATTTCTTGCTTTAGATTCAACCCCAAATATTTATGGAAATAGCCATTGAAGTGATCAAATCTGGTGTGAAATAACAAATAAAAGCATGTTAATCTGTCCACTACACAATAGAAATTTTAGTACAGGTATGCCAAATTTCAAAGCAGTGGTTCTCAACTGGTGGTAATTTTGCCCCTCAGGTCATTTGGAAATATCCATAGGTATTATTGATTGTCATGACTGAATAGGGAGGGGTTGCTACCAGCATCCAATGAATAGATGCCAGGGGTGCTGTTAGACATCCCACACAATGTACAGAACAGTCACACACACCCCCAACACACACACATACACACACACAACAAAGAATTATCCAGCTCAAAATATGAATAGGGCCAAAGTTGGGAAATCATGTTTTAATGTAATTTTTACTTTCCTGGTATGAAACTTACCAATAGTAATTATCATATTTAAGATTTACTCATACGCTTAACTTAATTAGAGAAGACTTTATTAACAATTTTACTAATGTAATATATTGGAGAGACTTAAAATATTAAGCCCTGAAAAGTAAATGCTAATTCAGTAACCCCTTTTCCTACTTGGAGTTCAATTATATGCTGATACTACTTTTCTGAATGCAATGATGAACCCAAAGGGCAGAATGCAATCCATTTAGAATTACTTATCATTTGGTTCTTGTAAAATAAACATACACAGGAAGTTAGAAGAAAAATAGGCACTATTAGCAGCAGCCTTGCGTGCTGAGAAAGATAAAGTGAAGCTTGCTTACCTCAAGCCCTCGCTAAAATTACTGTCCAGTGTTCCTCCTTGACATCACATATTTATTTAAGGTCACATGGTCAACTAAATCTATGGTCAAAATGTTTCACGTATCCAAATCCATCACAGGACAAAGTATGATAGGAGGAGACAATAACTATGCCCTGTTGTATTTCCTATGACCAGAAGTTCATTAACCAGCATGTCTGCCTTGTTGGTGAGGTTCCTACTGATAGCACAAATGACTTTAGGAAGAGATTTGGGTTCTAAATATGCTGTTCTACCAGCTGAAACTAAGTGTAAAAAAAAAAAAAGGAAACAAATGAAGCAAATGAATTGTCTAGTCAGTGGATATACAGAGCATTCATTTTACTGACTTGAGAATAAAAAGTGACCCGTCTTTCATTTCTAAGTATTTGTTTATAATCTCTGCACATAGCAGATTCAAAATATATGCTGATCAAATTAACAGTTATTTTAAGAAGAAAAAGGTAAAAATAATCCAACACAAAATGTAATGAATATAATGAGAAAAACGAAGAGAGCTCTGGAAATCAGAAGAAAGAAGGCCATATATTTGGGGATAGAGTAGAGTGAGGTTAAAAAGCTGGTGTCATGTTAGCTAAATATATGAGTCTAGGTAAGGTTTCTAAAATTGGTGATGAGTAGTGAAATCAGAGAAGGGAGGTGCAGTATGAAAATTGGAGAAGTGCTGGGTATATTGAAAGAATGATACCTCAGTCACTTTTGGAGATAATGGGAGATGAGAACAGAACCAAGACTGGGACAAAATTGTGGAGGGTTCATTTTATTTGGGAGACAAAGTAAGGTTCTTTATGTTAGAGAGATGAAAACATTTGCACCCTAAAAACTAAACATCAAATAAATTCCAGGAGGCAGAAATCTTATTTTATTTCTCTTTTTTAGAGACTTGCACAGTGCCTTGGAATAGAGTACAATTTTTTTGGTCTGCTTAATGAAGGAGGGAGAAAATGGAAGTCAGGCACAAATAAGTTCATAAATTTGTCTAATATGTTAGAAGACTAGTATCTCATTTGGGGAGCACATATTACCATATTGAGAAGCAAATTATGGTATTCTCTGTAAATATAAAAGTTATGCAAAGAAAAAGAGTGCACCCATATATACCTTATCTTATACCATGCTACCATTTTTAAAACTGTGCTTATACATATACGGTCGGTCCTCCATATCCGAGTGTTCCATGTCTGTAGGCACAACCAACTGCAGATTGAAAACATTCAGGACAAAAGAATCTCAGAAAGTTCTTAAAAGCAAAACTTGAATTTGCCAGGCACTGGCAACTGTTTACATAACATTTACATTGTATTTACAACTAGTTACATTGTATTAGGTATTATAAGTTATCTAGAGATAATTTGAAGTCTATGGGAAGTTGTGCATGGGTTATATGCAAATACTACCCATTTTATATAAGGGACTTGAACATCCGTGGATTTTGGTGTCTTTTGGATACTACGTTTCTGAATTATCTGTAATCTGCCTTTCTTTGAGGTAGACAGTTTTCATTGCAAATATTAATTTGCATATTCAATTAAGGATTTTTCATGGTCACATGTTCTTCCTTAGGATTAAGTAGAAAGCCAACATGTATATATCATACAGCCAACTACGTGTAGTCATTTCCTTAATTTTAATTATTTTTATTATACTAAAAGGCTTCATGACTGTACTTTCATATTTGATGCTTGCAGTTGTCTTGTCTGCATCATTTCACTTTGTCAAAAATCACTATTAATTTTGGAGAGCATTTAGAAGCAATATTGCTTCTTTTGAACATCATAGTATACTTACCTAGAATATGCCAGAGATGCAGTATCAGTAGCATGTTTTTTCTGTTTATAATGTTATTCTGCTACACATCTGTGGTTTAGCATGCAGCCTTTGGCTTAGGGCATGAAAAAAGTTAAGAATGAAGCAAAAAGAAAGGAAGGTTAAATAAATCATTTGAAACAATATATATATATATTTTAAATAAATTTATTTATTTTTGGCTGCATTGGGTCTTCGTTGCTGTGTTCTGGCTTTCTCTAGTTGTGGCGAGCGGGGGTTGCTCAGCAGTTGTGGCGCATGGGCTTAGCTGCTCCGCGGCATGTGGGATCTTCCCAGGCCAGGGCTCAAACCCACGTACCCCGCATTGGCAGGCGGATTCTTAACCACTGCGCCACCAGGGAAGTCCCTGAAACAATATTTTAATATCACTCTGCTCATGGTGGTCCCAGGTATTAGGTGAACTATCACTCACTATGAAAAAAAGAGTGGACGGGCAGGGTTACTGAAATGCTTAGTGTAATTTGATTTTTATAGTTATTTGTAATGCTCTCTTAAGAGTGTTATTTTAGATGTTGCATGCTTAAAGAACTGCCTACTAGATCCTGCTTATTTCTAAGGCATTTCATTGCCTTTTTAAAAAGTAAGCTTTCAAAATCAATTACTAATTTTTTTGTGGCTGTTTATAAAGTAACTAAAATGCACTGTCAGATATCAAAAACTAATGCAGAATGATAAAGTTTAAATTGTAATTTTAATTTGACTTTTCTCTCTGAATCTATTTTAAGGAACTGGGACTTGTCATTACTGGAACTCTTCCGGTCTTCAACATAACCGGCCAAAATGAAAATAAGACAAACTTAAAGGTTAAAAGTTAATTGATAAAATTAATAATAATAAATGATAAGCTATGACGTTGAAGCTCAGTGTGGATAAGATATTTCTATAAGGAAATACATACAATGTAACTGTCTCGTGAGGCGGGAAGTAAAAGGCAGCAGCTGCCTATGTGATAACCACCTGGGAAAAAGGAAATGCAGGTCAAGTTCTCAGTTCCCCAGAGCCAAGATTCAACTTAACTCTATTTAACTATGACTTGATGAGAACACAAGTTCAGACTCCGGGAGTAATTACATGATAAATGGACAGTACTTTCGTGTGCACATTTTTAAATGCATCTAAGATATCCTTGGAGTTCAGAAAGAAAAATCCAAAGAAAAAAACCATGGTGTTGTTTGTATCACGTGTATAGGTATCTTTTTAGAATCACTGCTCCTCCAACTTACATTCAAAAGATAGTTTTTTTAATTGTCATGTAACATAAGGATCTGATTTAAATGATAGTTCTCATTATTTTTTTCTCTTTTTTTACGATTCAGGAAAAATACTTAATGAGTTTCATTAAAAATCTTGATTTCTATAGTGCTGGTAATATTGTCAATGTAATATAATGCTACCAACTTGAAGTTCTACAGGTTTTGAAAAATATGTCTTTTGTACTTGTTAAATTGTCTCATTTTTTAAAAACATTTCTGATTTAAAAGTAGGTTTACATTTCTGTTTCTTAGCTTACATAAGAAGGAATTTAAGAATGTGAGAGAAGTTAAGATTTTTTAATGCTAAATACTCATTTTATAGTTTGGTTGACATTCCTGATTTGAGGGAAATTTATTTCCAGTTTATAATGAAATGAAGTCGGTTGCACTAAAGTATTGTTTTTTCACTTACTATAAATGTCAGTGGAACTCCTTATTTTAATAATGTGGCCATAGAAAACATTGGTCATTCCTCTTTGGGGGCCCATTACCATTCTTAACTATCTGCTGGTTCTAGTCATCATAACTCAGGAGGGAGTAGTTCTCTAACTTCTCATGTAGATTATCTAAGGGATTGCTTGAATTTGGGGTACTTGCTCAGACTAGGGTTGATTCATGGGAAAAGAGCACAGTTGTTGACATGACTTTCTCGTTCTGTGTGCACCTACACAAAATTTAAAATGTTCTTGTGATAACTATTAACTGGATTTTATGATTTTCTTTGTAACGTTTTGATTTATAATTTATATAATTACTTTTAAGATGAAAATTCCTGATTCTAAATTTTAACACCATTCACATCCTATGTCCCATAGAAGATTATGATAACAGTTTACCACGTGGCCTTTTCGATTTGCAACTAAAACTGTGATGCCCATTGTTTGGTATTTAGAAGTTAGCAGCAACCAGAAATAGTGTTGTAAGAATTTCTGCTGTTTTATTACAAATAAGGTCACATATTGTACTTTTCACGTATACACAGGTATTATCAGCAGCAAAAATCCATGGTTTTCTCATTCCATATTGCCTAATTAACTTTAAACTGGACATTTTTGTGATTTCTTAATCATAGCATACCAAAAAGTTAGTTTACACTCACAAACACACACACACACACACACACACACACACCCCTACAGGTGCTGACTGTACAGCAATTAAGTATTAGTACAAGAAGTATCAAATTTAAAATTTCATTATGTCTTTTATACTTTAGCTTTAATCATCAAGATTTCACTTTTTAAGCTAAATAATAATGATACAGTTGTGGGAATATAATCAAAGCTGAGAATCATTGCAAGTTGATAGCAAAAGTGCCTCACCCTTACATATATATATATGTGTTTAAGCTAGTATGGAATACAACCATTGTCAAGCAGAAGGATGAACGTATATAATAATTGTGTAGAAATATGTAAATTTTCGGTAGAAAATACACTGCCTTTTACTGTCTTATTATAGAACCAGCTGATTCTTGGTGTGATGGGAGTTGATGTGTCTTTGGAAGATATTAAAAGACTGACACCACGTTTTACAGTAAGATGCAATTTACTCTGTTGGTAACTTCTGTTTTAAAACTCTGTACTAATTTAGCTTGTTATTAAAGCACTTAAAAGGAATTCTCAAAAATTTTGTGCCGTTATCTTAGGAAAGGAATTAAATATTTAAAAGGATTCTTAAAAGAGTGTAAAGATATCACGTTATCTTTCTTTATGCTTTAAAATATGTATTTAAGAAATTTTTTTTTAAAGAATGTGGATTTCTGATTGCGACTCAAGAATCTTTAAGGTTGTTTCTTATTATTTTTCAGCTGTGCCCCAATGGCTATTATTTTGCAATTGATCCTAATGGTTATGTTTTATTACATCCAAATCTTCAGCCAAAGGTATGTATATAATTTATTTACAATGATTAGCGTTCTGTAAAATTAATGATTAATGTTCTTAAAAGGTTCGTCACTTTTACATTCACTATACAGCACTAAGTTTAAAGGAACATTATACCTGTAACGTTATAGATGACAAGACCACAGTTTATAATATATGAAGGTGTGAAAACAGTTTTTGTTTTCTCTTACCTGTTTAGTTCTGAAATGTTTCTATCCACTATCCAGCTAACCAATATTCCTATCTCAGAGGCAGCCATTATCACCTCCTGGGCCTGAGCTTCACACATCCCACTTGGTATTTTGATTAGGCTGTAGGTGGTGAAGGAGATGGCCTGGATACGTGTGAACTTGAGATCATTATTCATGTTCCTCTATGCGTAGGCCATTTGCATTGCCCTTTTTTTCCTGGTAATTATCTCCCCTTTCCATCTGCCAGGCTTATAAAGATATGTATGAAATTCAAAAAGAAAAAGTCAAATGGGATGGGCTTCAGAAATGGGAAGGGTTTATTAGTCAGGGAGTTATATGGAAGTGATAAAATTCCATACATGAACCATTTTATCCTAATCTTTATGCCTATGTTCCCAAGATATAAAATACTTTCCTAAATGTCTCATCCAACTCATTTCACTTTTCATTAATGCTTCACAGGTAAAAAACTTTATTTATCCAGAAGTAAAATTGGCAAAACCTTATATATTTTTAATTTATAAGCATCTTCAAGTTATTGTTTAACTTTGAAGATAATTTTAAGGATACTTTAAACCATGCTGGATGGAAATATATACAGACTTATGCATATTATTTCCTTCTCCCCAGGCATGGAGATTTAATGTTAGTGATGTTTTAGGACACATACAAGTATGTATGTGCACACACACACACACACACACACACACACACAAAGTGGGGTCATTAAAAACTTCAAAAAGTAATAATTAAGAACCATTAATATTGAATGTAAAAACATATTGAGTGGTTTTAATTAATGTCTATATTTTATTTCTCACTTTGGAACTTATTTCCATATAAAATCCATCATGATCTAAATATTTGCTAATCGTATGTAGCTGCTGATCACCCTGCATTATTTTTAAAGTTGTTATTTTATTGTAAATGTGGTACAAGCATATTTTCACATTATTAGTCTATCACAGCTCTTTGAAAACATATCATGTTAAGTTCCTCTTAGAGTTGTTCATGATTGGCTAATCATTCTCTGATTTTTCCATAATTGAAAATTTTTAAGTCTTTTTAAGAGTTTTTAAAATTTACAGTATTATTTTGTATTATGTTTGTATATCCAGTGTATTTTAAATTATATTCCTGTAAGTAAAGTGATTTAAATGCAGTAATAATGTAATGTGCTGAAGGGTGTGAAGGATCCCAACTTCTACGTAGTTGGACATTTTATGATTGTAAGTCTTAACTCCTTCCCCAGAAAGAACTAAAATATGTCATAGACAAAATAAAAAAGAATAATTAGAATAATCACGTATGATGTATATATATAAAACCATCATTTAGAGGTAATTATTTGAAAAGGATTTTCCCCTTTTCTACATTCTTGTACTAATAATCAGTATTTATGTAGAAAGTATTTTATTACTATTTGAATGCTGTTAACATATATTTGACTCATATTTGGAATAATCAATTTACTAAAATTCATAAAGTTACAAAGAAAATATAAATTCTTTAGAAATTCTTATTAAAGCCCAGGTGATTTTTCTTCAGGATTATGTTAGCTTTTCATATTTTTAACACAGGAGATTATTATAAGCAAGTGTGCAACAGAAAAAACTTTTAGAAAAAATATTGTTTTAGAAAACCATTAAAAATAAAATGTTTGGACAATCAGTGTATTATCTTTTTCAGAAATTCATGCTTGTGAATTAGTATGCTTATCAATTCTCATCATTAACAGGTTAAATATTATAATTTCTTTTTGTGGGTGACAGTGCTTGCTACACAGACAGATACAAGAACCTGATAAAGGATGATATAGTATAAGATAGTTGTTTTAGAAATTGACAAATACAGAGGACCAATATGGTTAGAGAGTATACTAACAAAATTAATCTTAATTTTTGCATCCAAAATTCACCAATAGAAATAAAGGAAAATAATGCTACATTCCATAGTATCCATTATTATTTAACAAGATCAAAGTCTAATCTTACGCAGGTATCCTTTGCTGAATGCCTTTTGTTTTCTTCTTGAAACTGTAATCTTAATTCACATTGTTTAAATACAATTTTGAAGTTTATAGAAGGCAGAACAAGTGTCCTAAAGCCAAGAATATCAGAAAATAAAGTAGCTGTGAATCTTTTGCATATCTAATTTTCTGAGGAATCGTTACTTATCTTCTCGGAGAGACTTTTCAAAGTCTCCACCATGACCACATTTTGACAAATGCTGAATTATGCATCCTCCTTTATTCCAAAATGCATTTGAGAATTCCTCTGTTGTGTTTCAATGAAATAACCAGATTAGGTATACTTATTAAAACCTCATTTTTATCAGTCTAAAGAAATATTTACTGTATAAGGAAATTGTGCATAATTTACATTTTAGAAGTCCATATTTAAAATAAACCTACAGTGTTATGACTGAATTCTTCATTTGTTCCATGGATGTAACATTTGTTGTCACTAACAAAGGCACAAATTTGAACGTTTAAGACTGACTTTTTAATATCCTATCGTATTTATATTTTAACACATTTGAATCATATACATTCTAAAGAATTCCTGTTTTTTCTGTTTTTTAAATCACCATAGGGAATTCTCCGACAGTCCAGTGGTTAGAACTCGCCGCTTTCACTGCGGTGGGACTGGGTTCGATCCCTGGTCAGGGAACTAAGATCCCTCAAGCTATGGGGTGCGGCCAAAAATAAAATAAAATCAGCAAAGAAGTTGTCTGAGACAAACCATCTTTCTCATTTCCTACATTCTCACTTTTTTTCCCCCTAGGAATAAAAGGAAAACATTAGTCATTTTGCTAAAAAAAAGTTTGAGCATTTTTACTAGCATTACATATTTTATTCACTAAAAATATTTTTGAACTTTCATTTATTGACTCATCATGAGCTTGATGATACCTGTTTCTGATCAAGGAAATATCTGACCAAAATTGATGACAGGATAGAACGCTTACCCATGTTGATATGTAGTATGATGAATTACCATCTTTCTGTTGCTTCAGCCTATTGGTGTAGGTATACCAACAATTAATTTAAGAAAAAGGAGACCAAATGTTCAGGTAACTGTGAATGAAGTTAGCAGTGCCTTCAAATTTGCTAAATCAGAGTTGCAATTAAGCTTCTCTTCCTAAAAGCATATGATTAATGCTGCCTTTCCTGACAGCAAGCTTCCAGAGCATGAGATGGAGATGAGCATCATTTCTCAATAAGCCAGAGCAAAAATGTTATTAATAATGGCAGAGGGTATGCATTTGCTGACTAAAGATTGCTAGCAAATGATGTAATAACAATGATAATCAGAGTAATCGCAATTAAATGGCTTCTAAAAAATAGATTTGTTATTATATATTGTGAAGTTAGTGTCAAATCCATGTAATCCTAACAATTTGCTTGTAAAATTAACTTCTTAGTGGAAATAAAAATACAATTCTAATATATAATTTCTATAAACCACACAATGTAACCCAAAATTTCTTTGGATTTCTAAGTGTATTTTCAGATTAGCAGTTAGAGGAAGTTCCCTTCACCTAATTAAAAATGTCCAAAATTGCAAATAAATGTTATCTGGCAAACTTACTACAAAATCTTTTCTCTGATGGCAACATATTTAAACATTATTCTATGTATGCTTATTTCTATAAGTGCACTAAAAATAATCAGCATAAACGGATACTTCCTGTAGTTTAGTAGAATTTAGCAAGAGCATTTCAAAATTTCAGAGAAAGTTCAATGTGACTTAAGGTTTTCTGTGTAATCCTATCATTTCTTTTACAAAGTTGGTGACGTTATAATGGAGAGGTAGTGTGATATTAAGAGATCATTAAGCTATGAATTAGTAGAACTGAGTTCCAGTTTGTTCTACTTATAGCCAACACTATATCCTTGAGTAGTTCACTAAACCCCATAGTACTTCAGTTTCTTCATCTGAAAAGCAGGAAGATTAAACTAATAATTGTTTCCTATCCTACACAGTATATTCCTAGGAAATTGAATACATATATCGATCCCCAGCTCCATCTCCTGAAAATTCTGATTTAATTTGACCAGGGATGGGAGCCGGGCTTCTGAAATAGTTTTAAAGTTCCCAGGTAATTCTAAAGTACAGAGCCAATGGATTAATAGAAGCTTCAGTTTCCTTCTAGCTCTAGAATTCTATGACAATCTGAATTTTGTGTTGTTGCATCAGTCTCCATTTCTTTTGTGATTCCTGTAGAGGTTAAAATTATGTTTATGTCTTTTCTTGATTTATTAAATTGTTTTATGTTACTCCTCTTGCATGTTTCTTTTTGTGGATTACCTTGGATTATACTCATTGCAGTCATGTACATTTTAGTGAATTTTTAGTTTTGCCGTACTTTCAAATATTGCATGTAAATATTGTGATATAATTTAAAAATAAACAACCTGAAAAATGGTTGTTTTATTTTTGTTTTCCTTCCAAGGAAACTCAAATGGCAAACTAGCAACCACACAAGACGTCTGAACTTGGAAAATATTTTTTGAGCTATGTAGTATTTTTAATAATACCAACTACTAATTATTTCAATTTAAAATGTAACAACATTGCCTTGTGCCTTTTATTTTAGTTCCACAAATGGTATGGTCTTTATATCAGTTGATATTCAAATTTTACAAATGAGAATTGTTAGATATTTAAAACATCAAACAAAAGTACTGGGAGTGCAGGGACTGGATTCCAGTTCTCAAGCCTCTCTTGGTGCTTTCTGATGAGAAGAGTTCTGCTTTTGAATTTTTCAATCACTGTACCTGTAATGAGTCTTTTAAAAAATGGTCAGCCAGATTGCCATTTAAAAAGTACAAGTGATGCATTGACATTTTTCTTTTATGATTTCCTTTTCCTGTCTGTGTCTTTGTATGTTGGATTGGGACGTGATCTTCATATTGCCAATTCTTCCTGATAATGCCTCCTCCATGCATGCTGTTTGGGTCTGGTCATGCTATGCATTATCCATTGCATGTAAGATAATATTCTTATTTACGTTTATATTTTATCATTTTATTTTGACTTTGTTTTGTGGTGAGTTAAAATTTTAATACTGATGTGAGGATGTTTGTGTAAAGATAATTTATTTCATGGGACTTTAAGCAATTCAGAATAATTTGTCAGCTTTAGAGTATCCTTTTGATAGAACCTTTCTCAGTTTTGTTTTTTAAACAGAGGACTAGAATTATTTTCAATGCTGATTTTTATTTTCTTTTTATAAAATATTACTTTTCCAAAGAGTATTTGCTTCTGAGCCAATAAGATGCTGCCTAAACAATGACCAGTATTTTCACCTATTGAACAATCCAATACTTACTTTCAATATTCTAGAACCTTGTGAATCTAGATATGAAGTTCATAAGCAGTGAATATTTTCTTAATAAAAATGCCAGACACAGTTGGGTTTTTTGTTTTAATTTGCCTTTAAGAATCCCCATTCATCAAAACCAATGGGAATCATATATTTTCATTATTTAAATGGAGCTACTCTTTGAAGGCATTTTTGTCTTTATTATAAAATAAATACATGCCATGTATACTGTGTCGTTCAGCATTTGAAATAAAGATGTTTAATTTTAATACATTTTTAATCATTGGCATTGTCTTGGGTAGTCAGCCCTACTAAAACATTGTTTAAAATAATGATCTGAATGTATTTTGGAAGAGCCTGTGAGGCTGAAATTTTTAAAATTCCAGTGACCTTGCACTAATACAGCATAATTTCTATTTATTTTTTACTTCTGTCTAATTAGTTATCATATATTGATGGTATTTATTTTAGTAAATATTAAAAATCCAGTTTCTAAATTTTTACAGTTGTAAAATCATAGACACCTATTATGATTTTATGTTCTAGTGAACTTTGAAATTCTCCTAGGGCGTGTTACATTACTTAGTAAGTGTTATAAGAGGATAGTATATTTTTGTTTATCAGATATTTTGATATCCTCATTTTATGATTGAGAAATTTTTTAAATGTCATGTGAGGTAAATTTACCAGGTTAACAGTTTCATTTGATATGTTTATGTAAATAAATAATCTGCCTGTTCCATAGTGAATTTGATTTCTTATTACACACCAGCAAGAAGCAGCAGTAGGACGTGTAAAGCAGGAAAACAGTATTTAGTGAACCTAGGGGTTATTATTCAAGTTCGACTTCAATCACAATAGCTAATCTTTATTAAAATCCTTATGACTTTACCATAAATTTTATCTTACAAAATTGACTTAATTTGACTCATTAAAATATATTGTAAAATTTCTGAGTTTCAAATACATGAAGCAAACTTGCATCTTTTCTTTATGCATTTGAAGAAGGAAAAATAAATTTAGAAGAGTTTGTTCTCCTTAGCAAATTCAAACATTTTTAAAACATTTTCCCTCATATAATTTTATTGTTTATGGAATACAAATAATGTATATTACTTACACACCGCCTTTGTTTTATTGCCAAATATGTTATCCACATGGCTGTATTTTGCTCCTTTCACATCCCAATTAAAGATAAAATCTGTAAGTGGATCTTCAAAAGTCATATTGCCACAGAATTTGTGATTATAAATGTCCTATCTAACACAGGACTCAAAACTCTTCAGTTGGTTATTAATTAAAATTTGTCTGCTATACTTAAAGCTCAAATCCCTAGCCTACTTATTATTATTTTTAAATATATATGAAAGAATATACCTTTATATAATTATTTTGTCAACTTTTTAAGATACCTTAGGTAAGTAACTTTTATGGAATTAATTTCATATTTAAATATCTATTGAGTTATTCTATATACAGCATCATTTTACAATGTCATATATGCTTAATTACTATTTTCTGCGTAGAACCCCAAATCTCAGGAGCCAGTAACTTTGGATTTCCTTGATGCAGAATTAGAGAATGATATTAAAGTGGAGGTGAGTGCAATCAGTCAGGTTGAACAGCACCCTCAGGTCAGATGCTGGTGTCCTTCCAGTCCACAGGGATCTGTTGAGCAGCTTCATTGTGTTGGTTCTGTCTTAGGTACTATACACACAAAGATGAATATTTTTTATCTTTAAAAATTTCTAGATCCTGGGCTCTCTCATCCGAAAGATCATATGAAAAGGAATAAATATTTTAAATTGGGTGTGACCTTAGTGTTTTTCTTTCTCCTTCCACAGGTAGAGTTATTTTCAGTATTTCGATACAAATGTAACTTGTAAATTTCAATAAAAAACAGAGAGAGGGGGACGTTGCCATAGAGTTGAAAGAAAAGTTGCAGGGAATTTAATCATCCAACCACCCAATAAGCAACATGAGGAAAGAAGCTGCCATGTTTGTCTTAGTACTCTATACTCAGAAAGTTTCTATTTTATTTCAAAACCAAAATTGCATGCCACTTCCTCCGAGAGGGGCTTCCATAATAATAGGGATAATCATTAATAATAACATTTATTGAGTACATGATATGTGTCAGTCATGGATTCTCAAGAGCCTTTGAATAGGTACATTGTTATTGTTATTATATCTGTTGTACTGATGATCTGTTTGAGGTACGGGAGGTTAAATAGCTTATCTCCAGTTACTCAGCTAGTAAGTAGCAGAACCAGGATTTGAACCTGTCTCTTGCACGCCAGAGCAGAGATTTTTAAGATTCTTTCAGATGAACTAACTCCTTCTCTTATCTACTCAAAGGCCACCATATTTCTTTTACAGTTTGTCACAGTGTGTTTTAATTTGTACTTGCTTTACACACTTTACAACCTTACTCCCTCAGTGTACAACAAGAGAATCTATTTATCATAGTTACCTTAGACTGAGGCATAGTGCTGGGATGTTTTAGGTAAATAATGAATATTTGTTGTAAAGTATTTTGACAGCATAAAGTAGGATCATGTAATGTTGAAGAGCTTGGTTTCTGGACTCTCATACCGCTGAGTAACTGTAATTGTATTTAACCTCTCAAGTCTCAGTTTCCCCTCCATCAATCCCATAAAGTAATTGAACACTTTTATTAATTACATTTCAAAAATTAATGACTGGTTGAAAATATTTCATTAAGAATGTTTTTATCATTTTAAGATAATGTAAAATAATGATGTGGTAACTTTTAAAAGAATATTTCCACACTTCAGTAGGTCAATTTAGTATCTGCTATAAAGTAATTGTTCCAATTTCCCTTAGATTCGAAATAAAATGATAGATGGAGAAAGCGGAGAAAAAACATTCAGAACCCTGGTTAAATCTCAAGATGAGGTAAGAATTAAGTCAGGTTTATTCTTAAATTAAAATGTGTATATTAATAATGATAATAGATATTAGTGGTAAAGCAATATTTATTCATAAAAAGGGACATTTCTAGAAAAGAAAAATTGTTTAAAGCACTCTTTGCTGGAGGGATATTTTTAATAAGATTTTTAACTCTGAAATTTCTATAAAATGTTGCTTTAGATTTCTTGATGTATTCTTGTATCATTTACAATATGTTCTTGAAAATTATATTTTTTAATTTTTTTAATTGATGTATAGTTGATTTACAATATCATGTAAGTTTAAGGTATACAGCACAACGATTCAGTTATACATACATATATATACACACATATATATATATATTCTTTTTCAGATTCTTTTCCCCAAAGTTTATTACATAATATTGAATATAATTCCCTGTGCTATACAGTAGGTCCTTGTTGGTTATTGAAAATTATATTTATGTCTCCATTTTTTTTTTTTACCAGTATAAGAAATAGAATACACAATATGATGTTTGCCATGTTCTTTTAGGCCATTTCAGTCATACAAATTTGAAGTTAATATTTAATAGCTGTATGGTTTGTGCATGCAGATGTTCTAATTGTTGAGTTCCATATATTTTTTGTTTGTTTCTTAACTTGTTTCTGGCTTCATTTATCTTCTTTTACTATTTAAGCACTATTTCCCTGAATTTAAACCTGAAATTAAATCCAAAGATAACACAGCTACTGCCATAAAATCACTGGTACAGCTATGTAACACTTGTATTGTTTTATATTGACGTGGAAAAACTCTGTGTATATGAGAAGTGTATCTATTCATTATCAGTCACATGTGGAATAAATACACATTCGTATGTTTGAGGATTTGAAAAATGTATAGAACTCCCAAGCTTTTGAGCCTGGGAGCTTAAATTTAATTTAAGCTTTTATGTATAATTTATGTCCGTTTCCTCACAAGCTCATCCCTTTTAAGTGTAACATTTCTCCTGAATTTCTCAGCAGAGCTTTCCCTAAGATGGAGCTAGTATCTAAAACAGTACTTCATTAACACTTGCCTTTTCTAATTTTAATATCATCAGGAGTCCCTATTACCAGAACCCAAGGGGAGGTATATACCAGTTTCAGTCTTTGTTGAAACGTCAACTCTGTTTACTTAGACTTTACGCGTGCTGTTTACCACTTCACTTTTCAGAGGAAAGATGTAAACCATTCAGCAGTTCTGCCAGCTTCTCTGTCTTGTTCTGCCAGCAAGAACTCTGGGACCTGCACATTCTTTTTTCAACTTACAAATCAATTTTGTCTTTATTCAGTCACTTTGATGTTTCTCTCCTTCAATTTACTGTAAATTCTTCTTTTTGACCAATATCCACCCATAGACTTTTCCTATTAATAATATCGAAGAAAGTAGTGTTTTGTATGCTTATTTCTCTAATCCAACACAGTTTTTGATATTCTGTTTTTTATAACTTGCTGAACAATACTAGTTTGCCATGGTTTTTTATGAGTATTAATAAATATGTAAACATTATTTCTTTTAATTTTTTTATGAATTTTAGGAGTCCAAAAACTTCCTGAGCACTTCCTGCCCTCCCTCCCCTCATCCTCCACACACCTCAGTAAAGCCATGGGGATATTTGATGTATAGAAGCAACACTGTGTAGTTGTTATAAAATGAACTTGACATCGTACATTCTCCTTCATCCTGCCGACTAAAGTCCTCATTTCTTCATCAGTAAATTGTGGAAAAGAATAGTAGTTCATTTACTCCAGGGAGTTGATTAAATGATACAATGACTGTAAAATGCCTAGATATTGCCTAACACCAAGTTATATTCAGTGAATATTATTGTTCTGATGAGGATGATGAAGCTGGTGATAACTAAAAATACTAAAAGATACATATGTGTCATCACCATACCTAATGGAAGAAGTAATGATCATTTCTTTACTACTGTTCAGTAGCTCCATAAGAAAGATTCAATATCCATGAGGTTATTTAGCTCTTACTTCCTTACCCTAGTGGATATAGTTGTCTTTCTAACCTTCAGTGATACTAAGTAATTAGTCTCTTATAATAGATAAGTACTATAATAATGGCTTAATAAGAACAGTAATGTGCTAACCATACATTTGGGTCTAGACACAGTGCGTTAATTTCCTGATATTATCAATTTCTCTTCAACATACCCTACTATGGAAATATCTGAGCATTATGTAATATTTCAGTCCTGTTTCAATATTAAAATGTATTTTTCAGGAAATGTTTTTAAAGTTTTGAGGTTAATAATTTGGCATAAATTACTAAGATTTTGCACTTAAACGTCCTTAAAATTTATTATGTGGGTATTTTTTTCCCTAAAATGTTGCTTTACACACACACCTCATAACAGAATAAATAATTGTAGAATAGTATAGATCAGATATTTGTGAAGAAGGTATTGAATGATGACTGAATTTATAAATAGAGCCTAGCATTCTGCTCTTCATATAAATTCACTTCAAATGAAAAGTGATGATAACCACGTCCAACTCTTTTTTTTTTTTAGAGGTATATAGACAAAGGAAACAGGACGTATACATGGACCCCTGTCAATGGCACAGATTACAGGTAATTAACCTTATTTATTTCTATGTGTGCTGTATAAAAGAATGTTCAGTGCCTTTCACCTATTTTTATTTTTATTATTTATTTATTTATTTTTGCGGTACGCGGGCCTCTCACTGTTGTGGCCTCTCCTGTTGCGGAGCACAGGCTCCGGACGCGCAGGCTCAGAGGCCGCTCACAGGCCCAGCCACTCCGCGGCATGTGGGATCTTCCCGGACTGGGGCACGAACCCGCGTCCCCTGCATCGGCAGGCGGACTCTCAACCACTGCACCACCAGGGAAGCCCTCACCTATTTTTAAGTAGCCATTTTTCCAGTGGATGAATGTTGTCTTTACATACTCATAAGCTATTTTCAATATAATTAAAATAGAAATGTTATCCTTTCCAACATTAAAATGCATTAAAGTTATACATTCTGATTTTCAAAATGAGAAAGATGGGAAAAAGCTAGAAATATAAAATTTAGAAATGAAAACTTGTATGATATGCACATATTTGGTGTTTTATATATTTGTTAGTAATAATAAATGTTGACATTTATTACTTTGTGGTCATCACCTCCACTGACCTCATTTAAATTGTCATTTAGTTTACATTACTTACATTTAGGTTGCAAATTAACTTAAAAATGAAACTTATTACATCATAGTATAATCTGATATAAAATGCTCAATTGATATAATTTAATCCCATGAGTAGAAATTCTGTAATATCCTGATCCCATCAATTGACTGGACCTTGGAAAATTGGACAGACTAATAACCTAAAATTTCTTGGAAATTCTCCATTCTTCAGCACTTGCTGAGCATTTTTTTTTTTTTTTTTTTTTTTTTGCGGTACACGGTCCTCTCACTGCTGTGGCCTCTCCCGCTGCGGAGCACAGGCTCCGGACACGCAGGCTCAGCAGCCATGACTCACGGGCCCAGCCACTCCGCGGCACGTGGGATCTTCCCGGACTAGGGCACGAACCCGCGTCCCCTGCATCGGCAGGCGGACTCTCAACCACTGCGCCACCAGGGAAGCCCTTGCTGAGCATTTTTTGTTTTGTTTGCTCTAAGGTCACGGCTTTCCCTGTGGTCCTGCTTCCTACAGCCTCATAATACTGAGGCTGTTACGAAAATGTCCTTCTTGTTACTTATTCTCTCTTCCTCCTCTCCCTAACACCTTCCATCTTTGGATCTCATGTCACCAGACCACACCGCGCACCATTCTTCCCTTTGAACAGTCATCTCCCTCTGGTTCCTGTAAGATATCAGTTTCTGTGTGGTTGCCACACTCTCCTCCATTCACATGGATCAGTGTTTCTCAAAATATTTGAGACATACCCACGCTTATATAAAATAAAACAAAAATTGTTTACTAAAATAAACTTTAAAAGAGATGAAAACTCAAGTGGAAAAAAATGTTTATTACATTTCATAGACATGAAATTCATGTGTCAAATTGCTATAAAAATTTCTAAATGCTTACTCTCAGTTTCTATGCTTAATTAATCATGAGCTGGTAATAGATAGTTTGCAAGTGGGCCAGGTCCCTTGACACACTTTAAATACCAGTGACGTAGATGATTTTTCTGGTGCCTGGACTCTCTTTTTTTTTTTTTTTTTTTTTAAATCTCCTCCCCTCTGATGATCTTGTCATTCCCCTATCTTAGCTACCTACTACAAGGTCATGTTTTACAACTCTAACATTAAGACTGCAAGTCCTACATAATCTTAGTTTGAGATTTTTTTTATCCAACTCTCAGAGTAATACATTTTAGCTTTCCAACCCCTCCTTCTAATAGTCCAACTGCAACAATCCTTTGACTCAATTGAGACCTGAAATCCATCAACCCCTTCGACCTTTCACTGTCCTTGCCTTCCTCACGTCCTTGTACCCCTCTTTATTCAACATAAATTCTTTGGGTCTTACTACGTTCACTCTCTTACACATACCATCAACTCCCTGCATCATACTTAGGTTTGGCAAACAGTAGTTTGACCAGTCCGAATCCTGGTTAAATTATTACCAACAACACACTGCACCCACACCTACAAATGGGAGAAATAAAATATTCCTTGACTGGTGACATCCAAAATTCAGGACCTTTAACCTTAAGTGTACTTCAGTAGTGCCTGCTGATCTCAATAGTCCAGTAAATTTAGGATGCTTCTAGATGACTTTTGATAGCCTCTCTTCACTCCTCAAACCCATCTCTTTCCCATCCATTTTTCTCTCAGATGATGTCTTTACTTCTGTTTTTCTCAGTGAAATAGGAAGCAATCAGAAGAGACCTTCTACCACATAACGACTTGCATCTATATCTCCATCTCCTATCTCTATTTCTATTCACAACACAATAACAAGAGTGATTATTATTAATACTTGAGTTATATTGTTTCATTTCTCTAGTCAAAATTCTCCAATAATTTGCTATCTTAATCTCTATAAAATCCGAAGTTTGTCATGACCATTAGAGGACTTAACAGCATCTGACCCAATTTGTCATCAGTTATCTGAAGTTACCTTCTCACGTTCTCCACTGAACCACCTTCATGTTAGAGCTACACTATCCGCCTTGCTAGTCCTCATAAACCCGGGACCATTCTGCCTCAGGACCTTTGCACCCGAAGTTATTTCTGCCTAGGATGAATTTTCCCCAGGTATTCACATGCTTACTCCATCTTCACACCTTCACTTACTTTATTGTCGCCCCAATAAGGCCTTCCCCAATAATCCTACCTAAAATGTGAAGTGCCTCACTATCATTTGATATTATATATGTGTATATGCACATACACACACGTATATATGAAGCATATATAAAGAAATTTATTTCTACTGTTTGTTGTTTGTCTTCCTTCACTATAAGTTCTAAGAGGGCAAAGTTCTGAGATTGTTAGACTCTGAGATTCTAAGATTGTTGCCTGCTTCATTTATTTTTGAATCCTCAGCTCATAAGTCAGTGGCACACAGTAGACATTCTGTAAATATTTACACAGTTAAATATTTAGATTTTCAATTTGTCTCATTCTGTCAAATCCAAATAATAGTTTCCAAACTTCCATTGCAATACTCAACTATGAGGGCCTCTTTAACTACATATTAATATACAGTTAATATGTAGCCTGCTTAATAGGCTGTGGTGGACTCAACTGTTCTTTTCCTAATAAAACGAAACAACACTCCTCCCCGCTCTGCCCCAGAACATACACATAACTTTTCAGGGGAGCCTAGAGTGCTGGGGATTCCCCTAGTACTGGGTTGCTAGCATGGCATGCAGACGGTTACCAATGTCATGAGACATTGGTAGAAGAAGGGCACACGGTTACCAATGTCATGAGACACTACCTGCCAGTCTTTCTCCAGTTTTCCAGTTTTTGACATAATTTTGAACCTACTGAATAACACCAGAATGAATGTTTACTTTACTTGCGTCTCTTGATTTCTCTCTCTCATTTCTATTAGGCATCTCTTTACGCATATACAATCTTTATGTACATACATAAGTAATTATTTTTCTTTCCGTTTCCATGGTTATTACCACCTTTCATTTTTTTGGATAAACTTGTCAGAAGGTGTGACAGCCAACAGGAAATCTGGGAGCCCTGTCTCGTTAGTGATGATTTCATGATAAAAGGAAATGTTGGATGCACATGTGGGAAAGTGCTCTCTGCCTTTGTTTTTTAGACAAACAAATTCTAAGTTAGAAAAGCCATTTCTTTTTGACCCTGACAGTGAGGCATTCTGATGGTTGGTCCTACTGCAGTCATAATTATACTCTGGGGGAATTTTAAATTCTTACTGTACCTTACTTGAATATGTTTTTAATAGTCTCACAAATGTCTCCTGCATTCATCCCCTTTCCCTCACACACCAAGTTGTAATACAGGTGGCCAGATTCATGTTCTTTTCTCCAGTTCTGAGTACGTCTCTCCTTGTTCACAAAACTTTAGTCTCTTTCCATTTTTATCCAAGTTTGGATTCCAAGTCTGAAATTCACATCACACATTTCTAGCCTAACCTGTCTGCCCTGTCATTTCGCCCACTGCACTACCCATACAAACCACTGTTCTCTGAACAAGCCCTAAGTTCACACCTTTGCATGTTTTCTTCACACATTCTCTTCACAAATCTACAACTCAGAGCCAGATTAAATCTATTTCCATTGTAAGTACTCCTCTGAATCTCCGTACAAATAAATCCACAAATAAGAAGACTAGAACAACATATTACATCTAAATTGAAGGGGAAAAATGGCAGTGTTTTTATTTAATGAATTAGGTATCAAATTTCACTTAGTGATTTCTGTCTCCTTAAGCCTTGATATAACTTGATATAACATATTTTGAAATATAGTAGTTATTTTAACAGAATGTTCTCTTTTTTTTAATGAAGAGTTTGATTTTTATGGTGATATAAATGAGTTGAAAAGTGTGTTATATTCCATTTAACTAAGTTAACCATGTTTATGGGAGTCACAAAAATATTGCATGGGCTGTACCATCCATCTGGTGGCCACTGGCTTTATTAGACTTTTATCCCTGGGAGAAAATAAAGCAGACTTGATTTGTTGGTTTTATAAGGAGAGAGACAGCAAACACTGCATATGGCAGCATCCTTGACTCAGAATGTTGATTGAAGAGCTTATCTGCTATAGGTTGAAGAAATAACTGTTGCCTGAAGAAAAAAATCATTAAATTATGTGTAACCATATTTTTCTATAAAATAAAGTATGGCTACTAATAGCGACCTGAGACTTGCAGGCCAATAAAATGTATATTCGATATGTCAGTTTTAAAGCGTCTATTGTGTTCCTCCTGGGTTTCCACACTATTTTTTATGGTACATGAGATGTAACCCAAGCTTACAGTGTGACACTGTAGCAGCCACATGATGTAATGTTATCGGTCTTAATTTGAAGTTTCTCTTAGCAATAAATGCTGATAGGGCAATAAAAATGTCCTAATTTCCCTTGAGAGGCATTTGTGGGAGACAGTCTTCAAATGCTCACTAATTCTGCTCTACATTTTATAAATGGCAAGTGAATCATGAAAGGTCATCTTGCTTTCAGACTAATTGCACTGCTTATTTTAATTTTAATCTCTGCCTCCCCTTAAAGGAAGTTACCTTTAAAATGAATGTGGAGATTTTCATTAAATCTACATAACATTTTATTTCTCTGACCTTTTCCCGTAAGGAAAGTTTATGAATTACTTAATGATGGAGAAAGATTTGGAAATTGGAGGTAACAAGCATCCACTTAGTTTGCTATCTTGACTGCATAATTAAATTGTAGCAAATAAGCCCTTGCATTTTTCCTCGTCATAGAGTGAATTTTTAGCATATATTCATAAGAAGAAAAACCTGGAATTTTATATTTTGTCCTGTTCTATATTGCTCATAAAAAATGTATAACAGCATTACACTTTGGACATCCATCCTCAAAGCCTGGGAAACATGAGGCTTGAGTGATTTAAAAGAAGATCTTCTGCAAATGCCTAGAAATACTCAGAAGCCTAGAAATGCACACATTTTTCTGTGCATTGCTAAATTTGGGGTTAAATTGTAAAAATGAATGCTGAATAACTCAATTGCTCACATTAATTAAGCGTCGTTTTTTAATAATAGTTGCATTGGAAATCTTAGAGATAACCTCATTTTTGGCATTAGTTCATTAGTTTCCTTCTGTATTCAAAGGATAGCAGAGACCATTTGCAACTGTGAGTATGGATGTGGAATAATTAGTTATGTTCTGCACATGTGTATCCGCCATCGTGAGAGTAGAAGAATTACACATATGCAGTTGTTACGGGAAAGTGCATCCTATTCTGATACCTTTTAACAATTCCAATATTTTGTGTGTTTTATTCATTGTCAGCTTCAAAATGAGTGCGGTTACCTGCCTGTCATCTTTTCAGTTTGTACAGTCATATTAAGACAGGGTTGGATGACAGGCTTGTTGGACAGTCCTGGCGTCTAAAATGTTCAGAATTGGCTTAAGATTTGCACTGGAGCTTTCCTCCAGTGTGTACGTGTACCATGGGACTAGAGTAGCCCATGGCTCTTGTAAACTGTTAAAGTCAAGATGTTTTTCCTACTGTGCCTAACAGCAATCTGCCAAATGATATGGGATATCCACAGTTAATGAACTTGAAATAAATACAGTTACACTGTTGGGTAAGAACCAATGGGATGAGCAAGTGCTATAAAGGAACCTGAATTTCCCTTCCAAAAGACATGGGGGAAATGGCCTAGAAAAGAGTTGTACAATATTAGGTATTTAACCCCTCAAAAGAGACTACATGCATTGTGTAATTAGTCATGATAATAATCTTTCATTTGTAATTTTTAGTAGTGTACATTTGCTAGCAAGCACTGTAACATTATGTATAATTCGTTAGAGAGGGGATAGCCAATTGGCATGATATAATTACTTTGCTTAAACGTAGCCCTAGTATTGTTCTATTTTTGTCCACAAAGTATTTTAATATAGTTTTCTGAAAATACAGTATCCATGACATTTCTTCTTCAGCTGATTTATGGGCACATTTTGTAGCTTACTTTCCGTGTGTCTCTTCTGATTCTCTACAATGTAGAGAACTGGATGGCAAGACCAAATTAAGTACCCTATTTGGTGAAAGCATTTTCCTGTCAAAGTAATATGTCTTTTCCTTCCCATGAGGAAGATCTTTGGATTTTCCATGAACTTGATGTGTCTTTTTTCTTTAAGTTATGTTTCATTTTTGTTTGTTTGTGTTTATGCTTCTCTTGTTTCTATTGCAGTTTGGCCTTGGTATTACCAACCTACAGTTTTTACTATATAAAAGCCAAAATAGAAGAGACAATAACTCAGGCCAGATGTAAGTACTGTGAAAGCGACTTCAGGGTCTGTTTGTTATCTCCTAGTGCCAGAGGTTTAAATACATCCAGACTTTGGAATACCCAAGGCTTATACATTTTAGTGGGTGTTATTACCAAATCAACAGCAATGATTCTAACCCATTCCAAACATGCAAGGAACAAGAAGTATTCTACATGGATAGAATATGAGCAGGTACTCCAGTCTCACTGGCAGTCCCTACCACCCTCCCCTGCCTTGCTTTGTGCTCATAGAATCATTGCAGTGCTGTGTCCTCTGTTGCTATTGTTTTAAGGGTCTGCTAGCTGGCACAAAATGTTTCACACAGTCTCTACTCATGGCACTCTGCTGGTAGTAGTAAAGTTTTTCTTTTTTTTTTTTTGCATTTGGCAAGAATGATATTATGCTCCACATCGTCGACTTTGTTGAAATAAATTAAATTTTACTGGTCTTTGGCTTTGGTTTGGCAATTAACTTTCTTCTAATTATCCAAATTAATGTTTTCAGTAATTCAAATGGATCAATTTGGGGTTTTTTTTAAGCGTCATTTGGAATGTGGAGTAATTATTAACACTAGTGCATATTTCAAGTCATGATTAATCTTTATTTTGTTTTGGGTGACTAGCTTCAGTAAAGTAAAATGACCATCATATCCTTTGCATATCACTCAATTATTTCTAACCACCTAAATTTTGTCTGTTACAATAAAGTAAAAAATATATATGCATATATATATGTGTCTACCTTTTACCTCTGACTGTACATGAACTACAGTTTCTTTCCTTTCTCTGTCAGTTCTTTTTTGGTCTCTGCAGTCCTGATTCTCATTGCACATTGTGGTAATTTAGACCTTTATATTTCCGCTTTCACTTGATAGATAGATATGATGGTCTTTTAACAGCCACCAACTTTGCATGAGCTAGTTCTTTACTTGATAAATGAGGGGGTGCCTAGTGGGTCTTTGATGATTGGTAAATGCTTCTGTTTATAGGCTAGCATCATTGGTATTGCACTTGCGTTAGCCACTTTGCAAAACAGACCCTTGAAATAACCACAGTACAGAGAGGGTGCTCTAGTAGTAATTGACAGGACATATTTTCCAGTCTTCAAAAATATGTGTCTTTTCTTGCAGACTACAGCTGTACATAAGTAAACCTTTGATCTATGCACAATATTTTTATTCAAGAAAGTCATTGAATAAAATATTGTTTGTGACCCCCCTTTGCTTTTACCCTCTTTTTTTTTGTTTCCCTGCTTTCTCTTTCTGATGGATTTTCACAGCAAAAAAGGGCAGAATGAAGGGCAAGTATTTTCTTGTTGCTCAATTTCTTTTTGTTTAGTACACTTGACATTTCCACTGATATTTCCATTCCTATTGGATACTATCCTCTGTGCTTCTCATTTGCTAGATTTTCCTCCATGATCACTCAGACCTTAGCGGCAAAAAAGGGGGAAAGATATGCCTGTGTTTATATACGTAACCTATTTCACTTTCTGTTTTTTTCTTAAATACTTGTGTGTTTTTATCCTTGCACTTTCTAATTCATACTAATATGAAGAATGCTATTAATTCACTAAAGGCATTAATGGGTTTATTAAAATCATTTTCTTTATCATGATATTGGTAAAATATTTGACATTTTAAATAAATACCTCTGGTGTAACATTGACAAAAGTCACTTTTTGAAGGATATCTTGGTTATAGTAGGGTTAGTTAGTAAATGGGAAAATCATAGACCTAACATTGTCTTTGATATAACTGTTGTAATCCACGTTATGAAATTAAAATTGATTTTATTACTGTAAAGTATTGGGGATCTTTATATTCATTCATGTGTTTCAGTTTAGGATGGAAATAGTCTGTTTTTATTTTTCCGTGTAAGGTTATTTTTCTAATGCCTTCCTATTGACATCAAATCTCAGGATGCATATTCCGGTTTGTCTAACCCTGTAACATTATCTTTGCAGATTCAGAAACGTTGAAGCCGGATAATTTTGAAGAATCTGGCTATACATTCATAGCACCAAGGTAGGTTTTGTTTTCTTTTTTTATAGCTCATTGTGGATATGTAGGGCTTCAAGAACAGGTCTGAGCTGGGGTCAAGACTGCTGTGGATTATGCCATGCCAAATTATGGAACCAAAGGAAACAATAACTTTAAAACTGAAAGAGAATGCTGTTCTTTCATTCATTTACTCATTCAGGTACTTGGCTGCTGTGTGCTAAAGAATATGCTGACTTGGGGATACAGCAGGGAATAGGACAGATGGAGGTTTTGCTTTTGTTGGAACCAACGGTATATCCAAGAAAAACGAAGAGTTGTGAATTTGCATTTGTGACTATGTATACACATACAAACTCTCACTTTCTGTCTCTACACACACACACACACACACACACACACACACACACACACACACAGAGATAGATATGCATAGATATGTACAGATATATACATATATGTGTATATATACACAAGAATGTGTATGCCTCATAGAATGACAACATCATTGATTTTTTTAACACAAGTTTTTGGGAAATATATTTTAATACAGTGAGATTTTCTCACATAATTTTTAAGATTAGCATTCTTTCCTCCTAACCAATTTTACTTCTCTCGCTTATAATCCCCCTTCCGTAGCTCTAATATACATCTTCATCTCTACCTCTATTTTCTTATAATTATTTGAAACTCCATTCAAGGATCCAAGATTATTCTTTATTTCTATTTCTTTCCTTCGTTTTTGACTCCCACTCTCCATCAGACACATGTAATAAGACAAATCAACAGAATTCCTATTACCCTAGGCTACTGAATAAAATAGATTCAGAAGCTTGTAGTATCCAATTCTCACAATTTTTCCTTCTTAAAGAAATTGCTCTAAGAAGGCTCCTAAAAACTGGTCTCAGTTATTCTTTCTATTTCTGCATAAGACTATCTGAATTTTTGGTTCTTATTGAAAGTAGGGAATATACATAACTTTTTGAGAAATCTCTGTTAACTAAGCATATTTCTGGCTTTGTGAGTGACTCTGCCCTCAAGCAGTGTTCCTGCTTGAACTGCCTTCAGGCTTGGACACTGCTGATCCCACGCTTTGACATTCTGCCTCCTCTTGCTTAATGACATACTTTTCTGGTTTTCTTCCTCCCTCCCTGGCTGCATATTCAGTCTCTTTCATGAGCTTCCCTTCTTGTGCACATCACTCATATGAAGCTGCTGGCCTGGGCTCTCTCATCTTCCTATTTTGAGTCTACAGACATACCACAGATGCCCACTATTCTGTGTCTACAGTTTGGGGTGATGGCTCCCAAATCTACAGGATGTTGGTAACATCTAGAAACAAAATAGGCATACTATGTGGTTTATTGACCTTACATTATAATATAAGATCAAACAATATATTTCCAGACTTTATGTCTACCCTACATATTTTAATATGAGACTTCATGTTTATGGAGCCTAATAGGAATCTCTCTTCAAGGTGCTCCAAATTCATGATCTCCTGAACATTTGTCCTCTTTGGAAAACTCTTCTTTCTGTGTTGCCTCAGTGACAAAAATACTGTTCTCCCCAAATACCCAGTCTTGAAACCTGATAGATGTCTTTGCTCCCTTTCCTTTATATGGAACTTCTGGTCGATCAACAAGTCTTGCCACATAGAATTTATCTTATGAGTATCAAGTATGTCTGTCAAACTCTGCTGCCTTTGTTCTAGTTCAGGCTAGTGCCTTCCTCACTTAAACTACTAAGGCTGCCTCTTAATTGATCTCCCTGCCTCCAGTATTTCTCCCTTACTTCCAATTTCTGTCTCCTTTCTGTAAGCAGAGGGAGTCTCTAAACTTTCAATAACATTATGTTTCTCGGCTGTTAAATACTAACCAGTGGCTTCGTATTATCCCCATGATAATCGATACTGTATTAGGAAAGCTTTCAAATCTTCTGTCACTAGGTCCCAGTTTACCAGTGTGGTCCCCTGTACTCTAAATCAGGGGATGACAAGCTACAGCCTGCAGTTTTACGTATAAAAGTTTATACGTAAAGTTTTATTAGAACACAGCCGCAGGCATTTGTTGATGTATTGCCCGTGGCTGCTTTCACTACAAAGGCAGAGCCGAGGGGTTGTGGCCTAGACCTTTTAGCCCATAGAGCCTGAATCATTTACTCTCTTGCCCTTTAAGAAACAGTCTGTCAACCTCTGCTTTAAAGTCTAGCCACACTAAACTTTTCTTATTTCCTAAAATGCATTGTTTTTTCCTCCTTACTGCTTTTCATCCACTCATTTTCTTTTCTATTTTGGATTGAACACACACACCTCCGGTCCTTCCCAAACTCCAACTTGAAAGCTCCTTGATCTGGGAATTTCTTTCCCATCATCACTGGATTAGACATCCTTGCTGACTGCTTCATAGAATCCTGTATTTCCCGTACTAGAGTACTGGCCACCTTTCATTTTATTTTCCCCAACACAGACATGATGGCATCTGTCTGACTTACCATTCAATACTCAATATCAAATCTACTGATTGGCACACAGTGGGGGCCTCATAAATAGTTGACGACTGGAGAATCTATAAATGTATGAAAAGTATTTTAAAAATCATATTATTAATTATACTACCTACAATCTTACTAGCAATTTTTCGATACAAGTAACTTTGGGCCACTGCTAAAGCTAGTTTTAGCTGGAAAGCGGAATATTAATGTAGCACAGGGGTGAGAAGAGGTTGAGGTACTGGGTGCCCTGTGTTGATGAGACTCTCCCTCCAAGCATGGTAAACGTCCAGGAGTTCCCAGAGAAGATAAATATCTCTCTCAATCTCAATTCCCAATTCATAGACAGTGAATTTTGTTATAGTTCAGCAAGGATTAGCATAGGGATCATTTCTGTGGCCTGTCACGTTCAATATCAATATGACTGGCTGGAAGACTAGAATTCACCTGTGTGTTCGGGGAAGGAGCAAATAGCAGAGGAGGGAAGAAATGTCGTAGCTTGTGGGAGAAACAATGAGTGTTCACCCCAGTTAACATGTGTTAAGCCTTTTACATGTATGATTCACATGTATGATTTGATTATATTTACCCCTCAAAAGAGCTCTCTAATAAATTAGTGTTATATATTATCCTATTTCACAGATCCGGAAACAGTTTTAGAGATGTTAAATAATACGGGATTTGAATCTGTTTCCTTGCTACTCTAAGGTATAAATATCTACACTGAATATGCAAATACTTAGGGAATCTCAAAAGAATGTCCAGTACAGCTGAGTAAAATAGTTTTGTAGGGAACATTTCCTGGAAACATGAGCATTGGATGTGTATTCAAAGATTTGTGGAAAGTAAACTGATAGAAAATTGGGATAAAGAAAAAATTGGTGAGAAAAGGGAGACATTTATGTAGCATAGAATATCCAGCATATGTTTTTGTCACTGTTATTAATGGGAAACAGTGAAGCAAACTCTAGAGAAAGACTTTCAGGATCTGTTTCCCAGATTTTCATGGTCATAGCTGTGTTACTCAGATTCTCTGCATCTTAGTTCCTTTACTTGTAAAATGCTGCTAACAATAATACCTACCTCATACAGTTTTTATAAGCTTTAAGTGAGATAATATTGCATGCAGAATATTTAGCATACCTCTTGGTATGACATGATCTTAAATAAATATTATTTATTATTATTTTTTTGCGGTACGCGGCCCTCTCACTGCTGTGGCCTCTCCCGTTGCGGAGCACAGGCTCCGGACATGCAGGCCATGGCTCAGCGGCCATGGCTCACGGGCCCAGCCACTCTGCGGCATGCGGGATCTTCCCGGACCGGGGCATGAACCCACGTTCCCTGCATCGGCAGGCGGACTCTCAACCACTGCGCCACCAGGGAAGCCCTTATTTATTATTACTGATGGTTATATTAAGAGGTCAGAGCAGGAGGGATAGTTATTTAATAAAAGATGTTATGGGAATTTCCTGGTGGTCCAGTGGTTAGGACTTGGCACACTGCCATGGGCCCGGGTTCAATCCCTGATTGGGGAACTAAGATCCCGCAAGGCATGTGGTGTGGCCAATAATAATAATAAAGGATGTTAAAAAGCAGTTATTTTAAAATAATTTAAAGAAGAAAGCTCGTGAAATTTAAAGGTAGAACCATTTTTGTTAATTCTTAAATAATTAAACTCTTTGATCCTAGTTAGTACTCGGTTTTTGCAATTTCCTTAAATTTTGAAAACTGGAAAGGAAACCATGGAGAATACAGATGTGTGGAGCATTTTTCCTATCTTTAAGAGAATTACAGTCATAGGGATGAAAGTCTACAACATGGATTAATTTTTCTATCTTTCTTGGATAATCAGAAATGAGAAAGCACTTCAAAGATAAGTTAGAATAAGAAAGAAAAGTATGTGATCACCAGTAATTCAATGCTAATTTGAGATGTATGACCTATGTAAGTTCGTGGAATAGAATGAGAACAAACTGACTTTCTAGAAATAAATAATTGGCCAAATTTCTAATACCAAAGATCTTTTAGTTTGCAGCCGTTTAAGTTACAAATCCCATTTCGGTCAGAAACACAAAGTGACCAAAAAAGATTATATAGCTTTGAGGCCCTGAAAGTATTTTCAGCAAATCGAAATTGAATTTGTTCCTTTAAAGCCATCCAGAGGTTTCTCCACCTTGCTACTTTAATCTTTTTTAGGGGAAAAAAAAAATTCCTCAGAAAAGTAATGATCAATATGCATAAGATCAATCTCTTTTAGAAACACAGTGCCTCATAGAAAGTTTATCAGCAAAGTCTATCCCACACGTCCTGAGGGAACTCAGCAGTTGTAACCACAGTTATTGCCTGTCATGCACTTTCCTGGGGTGGTTCCTTTGGGAGAGATCTTAAGAAATGCTGATTATCTCCAGTTGTCAACTCCCAGGCCTATGCTGAACAATCATTAGGCTAACAGGCAACCGATGTTGATGCTGTCTGTCTAGACGTACATTCACATCCCAAATATTTCAGTCAGGCTCTTGCTACTTACTACGTAGTGCACAGGCACCCTGCTCTGCCTGGTGTGTAACTTTCTGTTGTCCCGGCTCATTCTTACTACTGGAGAACTCATTCCCCTGACACAACGTTCAGCGTTGTGTTTTCTCACGTCATAGTTGTTTAAATTCTTTCACTTCTACTCACGTCCTAATTCAACAATTTTCCTTAATGGTAGTTCAGCACTTTCACTGCTTTTGCCATTAGGATACATCAAAAGGTCAATAATATCTTTAGATTCCTTCAAAGTTGGGCACAACTGAGCCAGCAAGGATCAAAACAGAAACAAAACATAACATGATGACGTTGTCTAAACTAACTGCTCACAACACTGACAGCCTTCTATTGGTAGAGGTCAAAGCTGCTTTTGGCCTGAAGCTTTGTAACTATAAAAGCTCACAAAGTTCAAAGCACAGTGTAGGTTATGTTAAAACACTAATTAGGGATCTGAAGACTTGGCTTCCCTTTCCCCTCAGGGCTTGACCACTTGCTAGTTAGGTGCCTTTGGGTAAATCTTTTTATATCTTTGAATCTCAGTTTCCTCACTATTAAAATATTAAATTACCTTCTGATAAAGTTATTTTTAGGATTAAATGATTAAAAGAAAATTTTAGAAATGCCTTCTAGACAATAACATCGAATTTTAAAATTCCATGTTTTATTAATGATTTTATTAATAATTATTTCATTTAGTCCTTCTAAAACATTCTATTTAATCCTTCTAAAACCTTCCCATCAGCTTCTAATTCTGTGCGATCCTAGTTCAATGTACTGGCCTTTTGACTTCCAGGCTAGTGTTATTTCCAAAAAAGCATAGCATTGTGGGAAGAAGTCAACTTTAGCTCTGTCAGTAATTTAATGGGTATTATGAAAACTTTTTAAACCTTGTCTTTAAACGAAAATTTTCCATGAACCGAGAAGTCGCGTTTTTGAAGTTCTGACATTCTTTTCCTCTCTGCAGCTTTGTATTTAGATAACGCTTACTTTTTGCATCTGAAAATGTTTACTTTTTGATTGCATTTTTGTCTTGAATATTTGATTAACCAGTCTGTTAGTTGTATTAACCTAGTTGTTATAATTGCAATCTTCTTATGATATTTATGTTGCCTTACATTTATTCTTAATTTCCAAAACACTTAGGACAGCAGTTCTCAAAGTATAGAAACCTGTGGGTTCCAAAGTCTCTTTCAGAGAATCTGCAAGGACAAAGCTGTTTTCCTAACAATGTTAAATGGCATTTGTGTTTTTCATCATATTGACATTTGCAGTGACAGTACAAAAGCAATGGTGAGCTGATACCTTATCAGGAATCAAGACAGTGGTACTAAAGACTACTGGTAGCCACTGTAATCTTCATTGCCAGGCACCCACATTGGGGAAAAAGCCAGTGTCACTTTAAAATATCCTTGATTAAAGCAGTAAGAATTATTAATTTTACTGAGGTTTACCCATGAGTATATGTCTTTTAATACTCTGTGTAAAAAAAACAAAGGAAGTTTTACTGCATACCAGAGTAACTTGCCTATCTCCAAAAATTGTGTGAATTGAGAGCTAAAATAGGAGCTTCTTGCTTTTTTTCCAGGTGATATCATTTTACTAGAAAGAATGAATGACAGAGGAACTGTGGTTATTCAGACTTGGGTATTTGGCAGACATTTTCTCAAAAATTAGTTAAGTGAGCCTTTTACTTTGAAGAAAACAACTGAAAGTATTTGTTCCCAATGACAAAACCTGAACTTCAAACAAAAATTAGAATTTTAGGAAAGTTACATATTCATTACTGTAAGCATGACAGCTTCCCCATAGTTATAGACTTATCTGGTGAGATCAGTGATGTTATTAATGAATGTGAATTTTCATTATTGTGTAATAAAATATGTTACCGTTTAGAACATCTGCATTATTCATATCTTCCAAATAACCAATTTATGATGTGATAAAAATCATGATGGGTAAAAGATTCATTCAAAATGTAAGATGGTGCATTGAATTTTAATATAACAGAGTACAAAATGTTCATTGGTATTATTTCAGATTCCATATCACAAATTATGAATCAAAAAATTGCAAATAATCAAGATTGTTACTTGATTGTTACAAATTGTTACTCAAGAGAAAAGAACACCCACAATTATCTGAAAAGATTATTAAAATAATTCTCCTTTCCAACTGATGATCTGTGTGAGCACTTACTTTTTTCAAGTGCCAAAACAATCTTGCAGTCAGCTGAATACAGAGACACTAGTGTCTTTTCTTAAGTCAGTAATTACAGATATGTGCAAATAACTAAATCAATGCCACTTTATTTTACTCCATTTTTTAAAATAGTAATTTCTCAAAAAAACGTTAACACAATGGGTTTATTGTAGATATTTGATAAATATGTATCTTTAAATTTCTCAGTGTTAATTTCTATATGTAAATTGCTAACCTACTGCATAAAATGACAATAGTACAGTAGGAGTAACAGAAGCCAACACTTATTGGGCACCTTCTGTCCAGAGTTCAAATGGTTAATATATTTAATATATAATATATAATCCTGACCACTTGATGTTAAAGTATTATTCCATTATAAGGATGAGGAAATGGAGATAACCAGAATTCAACAGCTTGCGAAGTCTTGCAGCTAGTAAAAAGTTTAAAAATTAAGTGTTTTCACTACCTATGCTTACTGTGTACATTTTTGTAAGGTTGTGATTTTAACACCTAATATCCTAAACTATTTTTTTCAGAGATTACTGCAATGATCTTAAAATATCAGATAATAACACCGAATTTCTTTTAAATTTTAATGAGCTTATTGATAGAAAAACTCCGAACAACCCATCATGTAAGTATGCGTTAATTTGCAATAATTGCTTCACTGTGGTTATTATCCAAAGTAGTCAAATCGTGGTTCAATTTAGTTTGTTGGTATGCTGGTTTATTTATTTACTTTTTGAAGTTTTAATGGTAATAATTTGACCCTTAATTTTTTTATATATTACAGAAATTTTATTCTGTTATTAAGTAAAATCCAGTGTTCAAATCCAGGTATTCAATACTTGCAAAAGGTTAGATGTAAATAGTATATGCTTACCTTGTTCCTGTCAAATTTGGGAAACTGAATTTGGAATGATCTTTTGAAGGTTCTTTATTGCATTGTTCTTTCCTCTATGCAGCGGAAAACACATTTTATTTTAGTTTATTTATTCTTTACATCTCTATTAGAGTATAATTGCTTTACAATGGTGTGTTAGTTTCTGCTTTATAACAAAGTGAATCACTTATACATATACATATGTTCCAATATCTCTTCCCTCTTGTGTCTCCCTCCCTCCCACCCTCCCTATCCCACCCCTCCAGGCGGTCACAAAGCACCGAGTTCATCTCCCTGTGCTATGCGGCTGCTTCCCACTAGCTATCTACGTTACATTTCGTAGTGTATATATGTCCATGCCTCTCTCGCGCTTTGTCACAGCTTACCCTTCCCCCTCCCCATATTCTCAAGTCCATTCTCTAGTAGGTCTGTGTCTTTATTCCTGTCTTACCCCTAGGTTCTTCATGACATTTTTTTTTCTTAAATTCCATGTATATGTGTTAGCATACGGTATTTATCTTTCTCTTTCTGACTTACTTCACTCTGTATGACAGACTCTAGGTCTATCCACCTAATTACAAATAGCTCAATTTCGTTTCTTTTTATGGCTGAGTAATATTCCATTGTATATATGTGCCACATCTTCTTTATCCATCCATTCGATGATGGACACTTAGGTTGTTTCCATCTCCGGGCTATTTTAAATAGAGCTGCAATGAACATTTTGGTACATGACTCTTTTTGAATTATGGTCTTCTCAGGGTATATGCCCAGTAGTGGGATTGCTGGGTCATATGGTAGTTTTATTTGTAGTTTTTTAAGGAACCTCCATACTGTTTTCCATAGTGGCTGTACCAACTTACATTCCCACGAGCAGTGCAAGAGTGTTCCCTTTTCTCCACACCCTCTCCAGCATTTATTGTTTCTAGATTTTTTGATGATGGCCATTCTGACTGGTGTGAGATGATATCTCATTGTAGTTTTGATTTGCATTTCTCTAATGATTAATGATGTTGAGCATTCTTTCATGTGTTTGTTGGCAGACTGTATATTTTCTTTGGAGAAATGTCTATTTAGGTCTTCTGCCCATTTTTGGATTGGGTTGTCTGCTTTTTGTTATTGAGCTGCATGAGCTGCTTATAAATTTTGGAGATTAATCCTCTGTCAGTTGCTTCATTTGCAAATATTTTCTCCCATTCTGAGGGCTGTCTTTTGGTCTTGTTTACGGTTTCCTTTGCTGTGCAAAAGCTTTGAAGTTTCATTAGGTCCCATTTGTTTATTTTTGTTTTTATTTCCATTTCTCTGGGAGGTGGGCCAAAAAGAATCTTGCTGTGATTTATGTCATAGAGTGTTCTGCCTATGTTTTCCTCTAAGAGTTTGATAGTTTCTGGCCTTACATTTAGGTCTTTAATCCACTTTGAGCTTATTTTTGTGTATGGTGTTAGGGAGTGATCTAATCTCATACTTTTACATGTACCTGTCCAGTTTTCCCAGCACCACTTATTGAAGAGGCTGTCCTTTCTCCACTATACATTCCTGTCTCCTTTATCAAAGATAAGGTGACCATATGTGTGTGGGTTTATCTCTGGGCTTTCTATCCTGTTCCATTGATCTTTCTGTTTTTGTGCCAGTACCATACTGTCTTGATTACTGTAGCTTTGTAAGATAGTCTGAAGTCAGGGAGCCTGATTCCTCCAGCTCCATTTTTCGTTCTCAAGATTGCTTTGGCTATTCGGGGTCTTTTGTGTTTCCATACAAATTGTGAAATTTTTTGTTCTAGTTCTGTGAAAAATGCCAGTGGTAGCTTGATAGGGATTGCATTGAATCTATAGATTGCTTTGGGTAGTAGAGTCATTTTCACAATGTTGATTCTTCCAATCCAAGAACATGGTATATCTCTCCATCTATTTGTATCATCTTTAATTTCTTTCATCAGTGTCTTATAATTTCCTGCATACGGGTCTTTTGTCTCCTTAGGTAGGTTTATTCCTAGATATTTTATTCTTTTTGTTGCAGTGGTAAATGGGAATGTTTTCTTGATTTCACTTTCACGTTTTTCATCATTAGTGTAAAGGAATGCCAGAGATTTCTGTGCATTAATTTTGTATCCTGCTACTTTACCAAATTCATTGATTAGCTCTAGTAGTTTTCTGGTAGCGTCTTTAGGATTCTCTATGTATAGTATCATGTCATCTGCAAACAGTGGCAGCTTTACTTCTTCTTTTCCAATTTGGATTCCTTTTATTTCCTTTTCTTCTCTGATTGCTGTAGCTAAAACTTCCAAAACGATGTTGAATAAGAGTGGTGAGAGTGGGCAACCTTGTCTTGTTCCTGATCTTAGTGGAAATGCTTTCAGTTTTTCACCATTGAGGATGATGTTGGCTGTGGGTTTGTCATATGTGGCCTTATTATGTTGAGCTAAGTTCCCTCTATGCCTACTTTCTGCAGGGTTTTTAACATAAATGAGTGTTGAATTTTGTTGAAAGCTTTTTCTGCATCTATTGAGATGATCATATGGTTTTTCTCCTTCAATTTGTTAATATGGTTTATCACATTGATTGATATGTGTATATTGAAGAATCCTTGCATTCCTGGGATAAATCCCACTTGATCATGGTGTATGATCCTTTTAATATGCTGTTGGATTCTGTTTGCTAGTATTTTGTTGAGGATTTTTGCAACTATGTTCATCAGTGATACTGGCCTGTAGTTTTCCTTCTTTGTGACATCCTTGTCTGGTTTTGGTATCAAGGTGATGGTGGCCTCATAGAATGAGTTTGGGAGTGTTCCTCCCTGTGCTATATTTTGGAAGAGTTTGAGAAGGATAGGTGATAGCTCTTCTCTAAATGTTTGATAGAATTCGCCTGTGAAGCCATCTGATCCTGGGCTTTTGTTTGTTGGAAGATTTTCAATCACAGTCTCAATTTCAGTGCTTGTGATTGGTCTGTTCATATTTTCTATTTCTTCCTGATTCAGTCTTGGCAGGTTGTGCATTTCTAAGAATTTGTCCATTTCTTCCATTTTATTGGCATAGAGTTGCTTTTAGTAATCTCTCATGATCTTTTGTATCTCTGCAGTGTCAGTTGTTACTTCTCCTTTTTCATTTCTAATTCTATTGATTTGAGTCTTCTCCCTCATTTTCTTGATTGAGTCTGGCTAATGGTTTATCAATTATTTTTATCTTCTCAAAGAACCAGCTTTTAGTTTTATTGATCTTTGCTATCATTTCCTTCATTTCTTTTTTATTTCTGATCTGATTTTTATGATTTCTTTCCTCTTGCTAACATTGGAGTTTTTTTGTTCTTCTTTCTTTAATTGCTTTAGGTGCAAGTTTAGGTTGTTTATTCGAGATGTTTCCTGTTTCTTAAGGTAGGATTGTATTGCTATAAACTTCCCTCTTAGAACTGCTTTTGCTGCATCCCATAGGTTTTGGGTCGTTGTGTCTCCATTGTCATTTGTTTCTAGGTATTTTTTGATTTCCTCTTTGATTTCTTCAGTGATCACTTCGTTATTAAGTAGTGTATTGTTTAGCCTCCATGTGTTTGTATTTTTTACAGATCTTTTCCTGTGATTGATATCTAGTCTCATAGCATTCTGGTCAGAAAAGATACCTGATACAATTTCAATTTTCTTTTTTTTTTTTTGTGGTACACGGGCCTTTCACTGTTGTGGCCTCTCCCATTGCGGAGCACAGGATCCGGACACGCAGGCTCAGCTGCCATGTCTCATGGGCCCAGCCGCTCCGCGGCATGTGGGATCTTCCCGGACCGGGGCACAAACCCGTGTCCCCTGCATCGGCAGGCGGACTCTCAACCACTGCGTCACCAGGGAAGCCCTCAATTTTCTTAAATTTACCAAGGCTCGATTTGTGACCCAAGATATGATCTATCCTGGAGAATGTTCCATGAGCACTTGAGAAAAATGTGTATTCTGTTGTTTTTGGATGGAGTGTCCTATAAATATCAATTAAGTCCATCTTGTTTAATGTATCATTTAAAGCTTGTGTTTCCGTATTTATTTTCATTTTGGATGATCTGTCCATTGGTGAAAGTAGGGTGTTAAAAGTCCCCTACTATGAATGTGTTACTGTTGATTTCCCCTTTTATGGCTGTTAGTATTTGCCTTATGTATTGAGGTGCTCCTATGTTGGGTGCATAAATATTTATAATTCTTATATCTTCCTCTTGGATCGATCCCTTGATCATTATGTAGTGTCCTTCTTTGTCTCTTCTAATAGTCTTCATTTTAAAGTCTATTTTGTCTGATATGAGAATTGCTACTCCAGCTTTCTTTTGGTTTCCATTTGCATGGAATATCTTTTTCCATCCCCTTACTTTCAGTCTGTATGTGTCTCGAGGTTTGAAGTGGGTCTCTTGTAGACAGCATATATATGGCTCTTGTTTTTGTATCCATTCAGCCAGTCTATATCTTTCGGCTGGAGCATTTAGTCCATTTACATTTAAGGTAATAATCGATATGTATTTTCCTATTCCCATTTTCTTAACTGTTTTGGGTTCGTTATTGTAGGTCTTTTCATTCTCTTTTGTTTCCTGCCTAGAGAAGTTCCTTTAGCATTTGTTGTAAAGCTCGTTTGGTGGTGCTGAACTCTCTCAGCTTTTGCTTGTCTGTAAAGGTTTTAATTTCTCCATCAAATCTGAGTGAGATCCTTGCTGGGTAGGGTAATCTTGCTTGCAGGTTTTTCTCCTTCATCACTTTAAATATGTCCTGCCCAGTCCCTTCTGGCTTGCAGAGTTTCTGCTGAAAGATCAGCTGTTAACCTTATGGGGATTCCCTTGTGTGTTATTTGTTGTTTTTCCCTTGCTGCTTTTAATATGTTTTCTTTGTATTTAATTTTTGACAGTTTGATTAATATGTGTCTTGGCGTATTTCTCCTTGTATTTATCCTGTATGGGACTCTCTGTGCTTCCTGGACTTGATTAACTATTTCCTTTCCCATATTAGGGAAGTTTTCAACTATAATCTCTTCAAATATTTTCTCAGTCCCTTTCTTTTTCTCTTCTTCTTCTGGAACCCCTATAATTCGAATGTTGGTGTTTTCGTGTTGTCCCAGAGGTCTCTGAGACTGTCCTCAGTTCTTTTCATTCTTTTTTCTTTATTCTGCTCTGCAGGAGTTATTTCCACTATTTTATCTTCCAGGTCACTTATCCGTTCTTCTGCCTCAGTTATTCTGCTATTGATCCCATCTAGAGTATTTTTCATTTCATTTATTGTGTTGTTCATCATTGTTTGTTTCATCTTTAGTTCTTCAAGGTTCTTGTTTAATGTTTCTTGCATTTTGTCTCTTCTATTTCCAAGATTTTGGATCATCTTTACTATCATTATTCTGAATTCTTTTACAGGTAGACTGCCTGTTTCCTCTTCATTTGTTAGGTCTGGTGGGTTTTTATCTTGCTCCTTCATCTGCTGTGTGTTTTTCTGTCTTCTCATTTTGCTTCTCTTACTGTGTTTGGGGTCTCCTTTTTGCAGGCTGCAGGTTCGTAGTTCCCGTTGTTTTTGGTGTCTGTCTCCAGTGGCTAAGGTTGGTTCAGTGGGTAGTGTAGGCTTCCTGGTGGAGGGGACTAGTGCCTGTGTTCTGGTGGATGAGGCTGGATCTTGTCTTTCTGGTGGGCAGGTCCACGTCTGGTCTGTGGCCTTATTATGATTTTAGGCAGCCTGTCTGCTAATGGGTCAGGTTGTGTTCCTGTCTTGCTAGTTGTTTGGCATAGGGTGTCCAGCTCTGTAGCTTGCTGGTCACTGAGTGAAGCTGGGTGCTGATGTTGCGATGGAGATCTCTGGGAGATTTTTGCCGTTTGATATTATGTGGAGCTGGGAGGTCTCTTGTGGACCAGTGTCCTGAAGTTGGCTCTCCCACCTCAGAGGCACAGCACTGACTCCTGGCTGCAGCACCAAGAGCCTTTCATCCACACGGCTCTTCAATTTGGGATGGTTCGTTGTCTATTCATGTATTCCACAGATGCAGGGTACATCAAGTTGATTGTGGAGATTTAATCTGCTGCTTCTGAGGCTGCTGGGAGAGATTTCCCTTTCTCTTCTTTGTTCTCACAGCTCCCAGGGGCTCAGCTTTGGATTTGGCCCTGCCTCTGCTTGTAGGTCGCCGGAGGGCTTCTGTTCTTTGCTCAGACAGGACGGGGTTAAAAGAGCCAGTGATTTGGGGGCTCTGGCTCACTCAGGCCATGGGGAGGGAGGGGCACGGAGTGCGGGGCAGGCCTGCGGCGGCAGAGGCTCGCGTGAAGTTGCACCATCCTGAGGCGCGCCGTGCGTTCTCCCAGGGAAATTGTCCCTGGATCCCGGGACCCTGGCAGTGGCGGGCTGCACAGGCTCCCCGGAAGGGGGGGTGTGGGTAGTGACCTGTGCTCGCACGCAGGCTTCTTGGTGGCGGCGGCAGCAGCCTTAGCGTCTCATGCACGTCTCTGGGATCCGCACTTTTAGCCGCGGCTCGCTCCTGTCTCTGGAGCTCCTTTAAGCAGCGTTCTTAATCCCCTCTCCTCGCGCACCAGGAAACAAAGAGGGAAGAAAAAGTCTCTTGCCTCTTCGGCAGGTCCAGACTTTTCCCCGGATTCCCTCCCGGCTAGCTGTGGTGCACTATCCCCCTTCAGGCTTTGTTCACGCCGCCAGTCCTATTCCTGCGCTCGGACAGAAGCCCGAGTCTCAGCTCCCAGCCCCGCCCGCCCCGGCGGGTGAGCAGACAAGCCTCTCGGGCTGGTGAGTGCTGGTCGCCACCGATCCTCTGTGCGTGAATCTCTCCGCTTTGCCCTCCGCACCCCTGTTGCTGCGCTCTCCTCCTCGGCTCCGAAGCTCCCCCCCCACCACCCAAAGTCTCCGCCTGTGAAGGGGCTCCTAGTGTGTGGAAACCTTTCCTCCTTCATGGCTCCCTCCCACTGGTGCAGGTCCCGTCGCTATCCTTTTGTCTCTGTTTATTCTTTTTTCTTTTGCCCTACGTGGGGAGTTGCTTGCCTTTTGGGAGGTCTGAGGTCTTCTGCCAGCGTTCAGTAGGTGTTCTGTAGGAGTTGTTCCACGTGTAGATGTATTTCTGGTGTATCTGGGGGGAGGAAGGTGATCTCCTCGACTTACTCTTACGCCATCTTCCCCTCGTCCTGGGGTTTTATCTTGATCACAGTTAACGTTAATCTTAAAAAATATACATCTATAATTTACCATTTTATGAAGTAAATCAAGTTAGAATGGCTCAATTTTAGTAGTTAGTTTTTAACAATTTTATTTGTCTTTCAGAGAAATTTGCATCATTTATACTCTGAAACCTCATAGAGATTTGTGGATTCTGGGCTCTTAAAACATTTAAAAATCTTAACTGTTTTTTCTTCCTAAAATTACCCTATTTATTAAAAAGTACAATCAGGAGAAAAGGCAGTATACTTAGGAAATAAGAGAGAAAAACCAACTGCCTGGCAAAAATTACCTTAGTAAATATAACTTGAAGATAAAAGTACACATAAATGACTTGTTTGTTCTCTTCCTCCTTCTTCCATCTTCTCCCTTCTGCTCTCCCTCGTCCTTCTTCTCTCTTTTTCTTTTCTTCTTAAAAGTTATTTCTCCTGCTATCAGGAAGAGTTAACTAAAGCATTTCCTCAGTTATAAAAAAAGAAAATCCCTTCTTAAAGCTGTCTCTCAAACTTATATTTATCTCATAAGAAATTACTACTGAGCACCTCTAAGACGAGTTAGCCGGTTGCTCAAAAGAGCCACTCTGGAAACCTGTCATGGGTGGGTGAAGTCTGCATTGATCATGCCTGAACACGTGTGATTTCAAAACTTTCTGCTCAGTGTGAGCTCGTTCTGAGCAGAACCTTTACAATGTTATTATTTATTTCTAAGAGAGAACTGAAATAATAAGATTATTGAATACTCCTTTAATTGGATGTCTCGTCTCAGAGAAGTACAAGTGTTTAAAGAAAATACTTTTAGTAAAATAGCGCTAATATCCATAGTGTTATTTATGTTCTTCAGTCTCTTCCTTCATTTCAATTAACTTTTTTCTGCCTCCCCTATAATTCTGTGGGAAATGTTTGAGATGATTATATAAAAAATTGAAAACTTACTAGATGTTTTATTATAAGAGTTAATAGCTATGAAATAATTTCTATTTTCCTGTGACAGTGTTGTAGATTTTTCTCAATCATACTTTACCTCATGTTATCAATAATCTGTAAAACCAACTCTAAAAGTAGATATCAGTGATTGAAATGTAACTGTCCTAAATGGGTGTTTTTTAAAGAGGTACAAGTTTAACTTTGCTTTATAAAAGTACTTAATCCATCAGTAAAATTACAATTCTCATCTATTGTTTAAGTTAATTTATTAAACTACCTAAATGTGAATGCTGTAGAGTGGTTGTCTTCTTCATATTGTTCTTTATTTTTGAATTAAAGTAAAAATGAAAAGTGTAAATGTATAAAACAGTAAAGCTTAATACTAATAATCTATTTATTGCGTGTAACCAGCTGCAGGAGACAGATTTCAAGATTGATTTTAGGCTTAGAGCATAATGAAAATATGAATCAAACTATGAAATTACTTGCAACATTGATTTATATTACAGATTAAAACAATGGTCTCTTTTGTTTTACCTAAAAGGATTTAAGAATTAAAAGGATTTAAGAATTAAAATATATCACTCACTTTCCAAAAGGATTATTTTTTTATAGTGATTGTTTCTAAAACAATGTAATAAAAGTTCCTAGAATGAATTGAAATGAAGTCTAAAAGGAACTAAAATATTTTCTATGCCACCCCCAACTCTTGTGGTAATACAGTATTAACTAAGACCATATATTCCATATCTGAATAAAATGAAATAAGAAGTGTGAAGTTTCAGTCGGTACTTGTAGGTTATTTCAGAGCTTCATGGGCTTAGAGCAGAGAAGCCAAGAGAAAGGGAAGAAGGCAACATTTTTTGTTTAAGAGAGTGTATTCATTGACCCTTGGTCCTCGTCATCTCTTCCCTCCATTACCTTCAAACCTGGGCTAATACTCTCTTCAGTTACTCCACAAGTGACAGCCTGAAGCCTGTGCTCTTTCATCAATACCAGCAGATTCCAAAAGCCGGTCTTGGAGCAGTGCTGGTCTGTGATAAGTTATTCTGTTCCTTGGCCCCAAAACAGAAAACAAAAAAACAAACAAAACCCTATATGTATTATGTAGTTTTATATTTAGGCATAAAATCGTCTGTGAAATTATGATACTTTGGAATCCTTATCTTTTTGATAGCATTTATAAAATAATTTGCCTCATTTAGAATTGGTTTTTCCACTTCTAATTTTGTCCATATCCTGAAAAATGGAAGAGGAACAATATAAAAAATGTAGAAAATTAATAAGGTTACATTTTTAAATTCATAGAAATATTATCCACTCTAAATTGCTTCTGGAAATAGAAAATGTTTGTTTCATTACTATCCTAATTAAACTATGTGGGTGTAATTGAGGCTTTCCTTCTCTGTTAGGCAATACGGACTTGATTAATAGAGTCTTGCTGGATGCCGGCTTTACAAATGAACTTGTCCAGAATTACTGGAGTAAGCAGAAAAACATGTAAGTGTTTGTCTTATTAATAAAAGATATATACTCTGTATTTCAGTTTAGCTTCTCTCTGGGAAATTTTTGGAAAATAAATCTCAAATTTAAAGTTTATTATTTATCTTTAATAACCGTTTCCCAAGAAAACCATTTTGCAGTTGTTGACAACTTGAATTTTCAGTTGTGGGTGTGTGTCAGGACTAACATCTACCATTACTCAGCTTTACGCATGTATATGCTACAGTGTGAATGATCAAGTTAAATAGGTGTGCTTGCGTGTGTCTCAGTGTTGGTGGTAAACTAGGGCTTCTAGTGAATGTTCAGTTAGCTTTCTAATAGCCCTGCCCTACAGCCAGTCAAGACAGGGAGAAATCTGACAATGGTTCTCGTTTCCAGTCTCTTCTCCGCCCCATTTCCCATCAACCACCAAGTGCTAAATATTGTTTCTAAAAATGTTTTCCTCTCTGCTTCATACTCAGGGTTCTAATTGTTTTCCATATCTAAGAAATCACAGCAGTGATGTCTCCGCCTTTAGGGCTTCCAATTCCTCTGCCCACGGGCCCCAGGCTGTTCTCCATGTAACTCATACTTTCCAGAGTCTCACTTTTAAAACGGAGCCCTAACTTCAGGGTGAAGGTGAAGCAGCCTCTCCAGCGTGGATTTCATGATCACTCATGAGCTGACCATTCTTCAGAAGCTTATACTTGCAACTGTACCTCCTGTTGTTTCTCCCCTCATGCCTTATGCTTTTATTACACCAAATACTACCACTCTTCACTAGCTTTCCCTTACATGTACTCTTTTCTTTACATGTGATGTCTTCCTGCCATCTGTGTTAACTCCCATTCCATCTTCAGCATGCAGCTATCTCATTATTTCTTATGAAATGTCTTCCTTAAGCATCCTCCCTTTAACTATTTCTTAGATATTTTAAGAAATATCTAAAAACTGTGTTTTATTAAAACATAGTTTACATCTATTGATACATTTACCTCGGCCTCCTTTATGTCAGGAACTCATTCTGTTTCTCTTTGTACCACCAACACCTAAACTAACACCTTACAAAGAATAAGTTGAATGAAATTTCCTTCTTTTGTCTTCTGTTCCAGCAAGGGAGTGAAAGCACGGTTTGTTGTGACTGATGGTGGGATTACCAGAGTTTATCCCAAAGAGTAAGTTCAAATAGCATCTGTAAAAATTACTAGCTTACAAAGGACTACTCCAAGGATCTGTACCTTACTGTATAAGGAAGCCATTCTTCAGAGAAACTGATCATTATTAGTAGTTAAATTGGAATTTACCTGAAGTACTTACTTATTAAAATACTCCATTTCTTTCAAAAATGCTATTATAATTCTTCAATGATGTTTTCGCTTGTCATATATATTACAACACTGAAGAGGTTATCAAAGAGATTTCTCTCTTCATAGACATAAGCTAACCTGGTTAAATGAACATAATGGTTATTACAAATATGTCAATTGGCAATGTTTGCATAGCACTTCATTGTTTTCACTGTTGTATGGATTTTATCTGTGTTTATCTTCAGAAGAGTCCATAAAGTGGGCTGTGTAGGCTTATTTATATTAATTGACTTATTAACTGACTTGTCTCTAATTACCTGGCTAGTAAATGGCAGAGTAAAACTAGACGTCAGCTTTTTCTGCTCCTTAGTTTAATTCTAAGCAGATCTGTTGCTTAGTAGTGAATGTCATTTAAACCATCAATTACCACTATCTTCCTTAGACATACCTGAGATACAGACATATCTGTAAAGTTCAGTGGTGTCCACAAAGGGAAAAGTAAGTTATCGAGTAGATTAAAGAATAAGAATGATGACCCATTTCCTCCTTAGGGCTGGAGAAAATTGGCAAGAAAACCCAGAAACATATGAGGACAGCTTTTATAAAAGAAGTCTTGATAACGATAACTATGTTTTCACTGCTCCGTACTTTAACAGTAAGTATTGCTTTAGAATTCAGCCATCTCAATTCCTTTTTTAAAAATAAATTATTGCTACTACCTGCTTCCCCCCACACAAACAATATATTTTATGGTATTTGCTCAGAATAGTCATCATTAAGCATATACCATGTGCACGACATTGGAAGGACAGAAGCATCCATTTAGTTGAGGAAGTAAAATGCATCTACAAGAAATCAGCCACCCAGTAGTGTAAAGACAGCATATCTACAGGCATGCATAATACATTGAAACACATATAGATCATCCCTCATTTCACAAGCTGCAAATATATGTAAGAATGTTTAATGAATTTTAAAGATGTAATTAATCAGTTTGCTCTTTAATCGGTATTAGTTGCATAACATTTATAAAAATTAATAATAGCCTATATTTTAAAATACTTTATTGGGTTCTCTCCCTAAAACTTTCTAATTTAATCCTTCATCCTTTGTGGGGGTTGGTTCTACCATCACCATTTTCGCAAACGGGGAAACTGAAGAGAATTTCAGTTTTTCCAGGAATATGTATCTTTTACAGTTTTACAGCAGTTTTGTGAATCTAAGATCAATCTTTCTGCTTTACTTCAGCAGCCTCCCCAATATTGTAGTAAGTGTCAAAGCAGGGATTTGGTGTGCATCCTTTATTGTGAGAGGGATGCAGCCAAGCTGAGTAATTCTCATTCCAAAGTCAATTCATGCAAACCAATTCCTGGACACTCTAATTAGCCTGCTATAAAATGGAAGAAAAGGGAAGAGGAGACCACTTCTTGATAACATATTTATGCTAGAACATTTAAGTAAAACAGTATCCACCTGTACCTATTAAAAGAAATGTAATATTATTTGCTTTATCTAGATAGGTCTATTTTTCCTTTTTTTTTTTTTTTTTTTTTAGAAAGCGGACCTGGTGCTTATGAATCGGGCATTATGGTAAGCAAAGCTGTAGAAATATACATCCAGGGAAAACTTCTAAAACCTGCAGGTAAGCACATATATTGTACACATACACACGACCGAAACTAAATGTGACCTACTGTTTATATTATCCACTGGCACTGCTTTTCAGGAAGGCTATCAGAAAGCTTCAACGAAAATAAAGTCAAATTTGAAAAATAAAATGAAACACAATTAGTTATGTATGAGATTGGGGATAAAATAAGAGTTGAGTTTTCAAAGAAGTGTGTATGTTTATACACTCTTGACATAAATTTAGGGAGTCAGTTTCGTGTTGTATATCAAAATTCTAATTGCTGGATTGATCCAGCAATTCCACTCAGAAGTCTATCCTATAAAGTATTTCAAATATACAAAAGTAGATATGGGCAAGGATGTGAATATTTGTAATAATTTAAACATGAAAAGTTAAGTTTCCATCATTGGGGGAAAAGATAAATTGTGGCATATCTATACTATGTATCTGTTAAAAAGAATTAGGTAGGGATCTATTAAAAAAAACCTTACAATAAAATATATAGAATAATGAGTCTTTTGGTGAAAGAAATCAAGCAAATGAAAAAGTTCATAAAACTAAGCATCAGTGGGAATTAGAAGTGGGCTGGAATGAACAGATGCAGTAAAAGTTAAAAAAAAAAGTATAATTCAGTATTGTTTGAATTTTAGAAAAAATAGGCCAGATTGAGAAGGTAGATAAACTCCTGTGATAAACTCCCCCCAGTGGTTGAACTGCATACATTCACTCCATCATTCACTCAGCAACTCATTCACTCCTTCCTTCATTCTCTCAATTGCTCATTTACTCATTCAATCTTATTCTGTCAGTCACTCATTCACGTGCCACCTATTCACCTACCTACTCATCCACTCATTTACCCACACTTCAGCAAGCATTTCCTTTTTTTTCTTTTTTAAATTTTTTTTAACATCTTTATCGGAGTATAATGCTTTACAATGATGTGTTAGTTTCTGCTGTATAACAAAATGAATCAGCTATACATGTACATATATCCCCATATCTCCTCCCTTTTGCGTCTCCCTCCCACCCTCCTTTTCCCACCCCTCTAGGTGGTCACAAAGCACCAAGCTGATCTCCCTGTGCTATGCGGCGGCTTCCCACTAGCTATTTTACATTTGGTAGTATATATACGTCCATGCCACTCTCTCACTTCGTCCCGGCTTACCCTTTCCCCTCCCCATATCCTCAAGTCCAATCTCTACATCTGCATCTTTATTCCTGTCCTGCCCCTAGGTTCTTCAGAACCTTTTTTTTTTTAAGATTCCATATATATGTGTTAGCATATGGTATTTGTTTTTCTCTTTCTGACTTACTTCACTCTGTATGACAGTCTCTAGGTCCATCCACCTCACTCCAAATAACTCAATTTCGTTCCTTTTTATGGCTGAGTAATATTCCATTGTATATATGTGCCACATCTTTATCCATTCATCTGTCTATGGACACTTAGGTTGTTTCCATGTCCTGGCTATTGTAAATAGAGCTGCAGTGAACATTGTGGTACATGACTCATTTTGAATTATGGTTTTCTCAGGGTATATGCCCAGTAGTGGGATTGCTGGGTCGTGTGGTAGTTCTATTTTTAGTTTTTTAAGGAACCTCCATACTGTTCTCCATAGTGGCTGTATCAATTTACATTCCCACCAACAGTGCAAGAGGGTTCCCTTTTCTCCACACCCTCTCCAGCATTTATTGTTTCTAGATTTTTTGATGATGGCCATTCTGACTAGTGTGAGATGATACCTCATGTAGTTTTGATTTGCATTTCTCTAATGATTAGTGATGTTGAGCACCCTTTCATGTGTTTGTTGGCAATCTGTATATCTCCTTTGGAGAAATGTCTATTTAGGTCTTCTGCCCATTTTGGGATTGTTTGTTTTTTTGATATTGAGCTGCATGTGCTGCTTGTATATTTTGGAGATTAATCCTCTGTCAGTTGCTTCATTTGCAAATATTTTCTCCCATTCTGAGGGTTGTCTTTTGGTCTTGTTTACGGTTTCCTTTGCTGTGCAAAAGCTTTGAAGTTTCATTAGGTCCCATTTGTTTATTTTTGTTTTTATTTCCCTTTCTCTAGGAGGTGGGTCAAAAAGGATCTTGCTGTGATTTATGTCATGGAGTGTTCTGCCTATGTTTTGCTCTAAGAGTTTGATAGTGTCTGGCCTTACATTTAGCTCTTTAATCCATTTTGAGTTTATTTTTGTGTATGGTGTTTGTTAGGGAGTGTTCTAATTTCATTCTTTTACATGTAGCTGTCCAGTTTTCCCAGCACTACTTATTGAAGAGGCTGTCTTTTCTCCATTGTATATTCTCAGCAAACATTTCTTAAGCACCTCCTGCATGCACTGGTCAGGTTAGGGAAGCCTCTTAAAACCCACCACCTTGAATGACCTCATATTTATAAAGCTATTCCTGACACTCCTTTTTTTAAGCCTCCTTTATTAGTTAATATACCAGGTTATAGTAAATAAATGTGTGTATAAACGAAGTTTGTAACAGTTTAAGAGCTATTAGCATTACTTTTTAATGAAAACCCCAAGAAATATATGTCTGTAATAAACATTATAAAATAGCATTAAATTGAATATAAATTATTTAAATTATCATACCCTAGAAATTATATTGTAAGCTAATTAAATTTGCCACCTTTTAAATGAATTTGAATCAGCTTTTCAATGTATATCTGCAATTAAACAGATTTTTTTTTTTTTTTTAATCTTAAGAAACTTACATTTGCCTGCTCAGGAATTTTTAAATGTGAGAGGAAAGATAAATGAGAATTATAGCTACATTTTTTAAATGCATGTGTCAATTTTTCTTTACATGATTGTTTCAGTTGTTGGAATTAAAATTGATGTAAACTCCTGGATAGAGAATTTCACCAAAACATCAATCAGGGATCCGGTAAGATAACTTTTTAAAAAATTCTTATGCTACATTTACTGATCTTAGAAAGCAAAGTCTTATACAGTGACAAAATAAATTTTCGATGCAACTACATTGAAGCAGAATTATGAATTACCATTTTTTCAAAGAATTTTTTGTTTAGTCAACTAATAAATAATAGGAAAATATTTCAGTATTATAATTTAAAATGCTAGTTTAAATATTTATTGGCTGATCTTTTCTAATTTGTAAAGATAAAGCTATTGACTAGACTATCGTTTAATCTTTTATACTAATTATTATAAAAGTTCTAATTACAATATGGTAATAATTAAAATGATATAATTAAAATCCAACTAGAAAGATAATATGAGGTGATAACTGTATTTCTGTCTTTCAGTGTGCTGGTCCAGTTTGTGACTGTAAAAGAAACAGTGATGTAAGAGAACTCTTTAAAATGGAATTTTTAAGTACAATTTTTTGTGTTACTCTTCCTAAGACTCTAATGATAAAGAAAGATGCAGGAAGGTTTAGTCAAATGCTAAAAAAATATTGTATGGAATTGTGAACTAATTCATAGATAAGAATTTGAATTATATGCTTTTAATTCCTAACCTCAAACATTAGAAGCATTTTAAGATATTCATTAAAAAGCCATATCAATATAGACTGTATTCGCTTCAGTCTCAATTGTGTTAGATTCTTTTGTACATATAAATACAAATTCGTTTCTGACCAGAGTTTCTAAACTGAAGCATATTTATTGATTATCAGTGCAATCTTCCCTCATCTTTTGCACTTTATCTGAATTTTTCACACTGTGTTTATAGTGGTGAGAAAGGTTTTTTAACTAAACCTTGGTATTACATAGTTTTACTTGCCTGGATTGGATTTTACATTGTCTTCTATTACTTCCATTTCTGTTTGAGAAATTGAAAAAGCAAATGTCAACTTGCTTTGTTCCAAGCCGAAGATGCTGTAAGAATGGTACTAGATAAATTATTCATATAATGAATAAGAATGACAAATTCCACTATTTTCTTTCAGTCCTCTTATGTATGTCTATATATTTCCAAAGGAAGCAGGGGTTTCATGTCATTTTATTCACTCCTAGTCTTGTGAAATCATAAGCCAGTAATTTTAATTATTTTTGTAACATCCATTTTACATAGACTATGTATCAGCTGTTTTTAGAGCAAAGGTTTTAGCAAGCTCCTTTCATATTAGAAAAATAGAGTGCATTACGTCCCCAAATCTGAAAACAATGTTTTTGTGATTTTATACAATAAAAATTATTAAATTGATTCATGCATTTAAACATAATTTAAACTGTATGGGAATACTTTAGGATATATGATTATTTTTCCTCTGTCAGAGGCATTTTTTTGGTCTTGTTTCCTGCTTTTACATCTCAAATTATCCAATCAAATATTTTTAGTATAGAATAGTTATAAATAACCTCATACTGCTGCTTTTTATTTTTAAGCCTGTGATGAATATTGCCCCAAATGGATTTTTCTTAATGTCTTTCTTGTCAAAATCTTAAGTATGTGTTTAAAATAATAATTGTACATTATTAAATGTTTTCGTTTATCCAATTTCCTGGTTCATTTAGATGACAGTGGGGTGGTGAAAAGATTATTTCTAATTTGTTCTTATGTTTTCGTTCAGACTGAGTTGACTTTTTTTTTTTTTTGGTCTATGTTGGGTCTTCGTTGCTGCACGCGGGCTTTCTTTAGTTGCAGCAAGCAGGGGCTACTCTTCATTGTGGTGCAGTGGCTTCTCTTGCTGCGGAACACAGGCTCTACGTGCGCAGGCTTCAGTAGTTGCGGCGTGTGGGCTCAGTAGTCGTGGCTTAGTTGCTCCGCGGCATGTCGGATCTTCCCAGACCAGGGCTCAAACCCGTTTTCCCCTGCATTGGCGGGCGGTTCTTAACCACTGCACCACCAGGGAAGTCCCTGAGTTGACTATTTTAACTGGACGGATCGTGGTGGAATTTCAAGCCTTGATGGTTTGACAGCAATCTATATGCATGCCCTTAATTTATTTCATCAGAATCTCCTGAGCATATATTTCAAGAGAAGATATAGTTATCTAAGTTTTTCTCCTATTTTGTTATAATCATCTATATAATGGAGTAATGATTATGTAACCTAACCTTCCTAAAAAAGTGTATTAACTGTTATTTTTGTTTTGCTAGGTAATGGATTGTGTGATTCTAGATGACGGTGGGTTTCTTTTGATGGCAAATCATGATGATTACACTAACCAGGTATGTACCTAAAGTGGCAAGGAGGAGGGTTTCCAAAGTGTGTTTCCCTGATCAACATTACAAAACCCCTTTACACCACTATAAAAATTGATCATTGAAGTTCTTAATGTAAATATAAACCATCAAGAAATGCATCCTAAAACTAGTTTTCCTTATATTTGTTAGCTGAGTTTACTTTCTGGTACGGTTACCATTAAAATATAGAGCTAAGGATTTTAACATCATATGAACTTTTTATTTTTGATCTCTCAGAAATTTAGAAAATTTTCACATATTAATCAGTTGATAATGTCAGTCCTAATACATAGCTGGTTTGAAACATGAAAATTCTAATCTGAAATTTGGAAATTGGCAACAGTTAGGCTCTTTGGTTTACACAGGATTTTAAACAAAGTAGAATTAATTGCCAACTAATTTCATTTCTGAATCTGTATATCTGGCTTCTCTTTAAAAAACAAACAAAAAAGATCTCTCAATACTGGACAGTTTTCCTAAATTACAATATTTATGGGTTGGAATTGGTGAGCTAGAGGTTGTCCCTATAGATGGGACTCACTCCAGTTCAGCACAGTCCCTACAAGTTTCTTTTTCTAGTTTCACCATTTCTCTTATTGGATTGTGACTTAAGGCTTAGTAAACTGTCCATTCCTTCCAAATAGCACAGGGAGCCATTCAGAAATGAGAATACCTAATCTCACTGGAGTTTTTTCAGAGTATCATATACTGGTTTATTACTTGCTTTTGTTTTCAAGCTCCTCAGTAGTTTTAGTTCTCTTTGTATCATTTCTTTTGTTTGTACTGGTTCAGGTGTTAATATTTGGCTTACATTTGACACTTTATTATTTTTTTCTGTACCAGATTGGAAGATTTTTTGGAGAGATTGATCCAAGTTTGATGAGACACCTGGTTAATATATCAGTTTATGCTTATAATAAATCTTATGATTATCAGTCCGTGTGTGAGCCTGGAGCTGCACCAAAACAAGGAGCAGGGCATCGCTCAGCATACGTGGTCAGTAATATGCAACTCACCCTTCCATTCTCTCAGAGGGACTCTCAGTGTAGACTAATGTAATACTTCTTTATTCTGTTTTATAGCCATCAATAGCAGACATATTACACATTGGCTGGTGGGCCACTGCTGCTGCCTGGTAAGTCAAAATTGTAGTTTTATTGGTATTGAGAGAAAAGTGTTGTGAAATAGTAAAGAATGTGATGGAAAGATGGACATGTAGATAATTATTATGGGAACTAGTTTTTTCATTTCCTACAGCACATATTGGCAGTATTCATAAGTATTTTTTCTTACTGATCACTGTAAAACCGTTACAGTTATTCAGCTTTTTGTATGAAAACAGTATTATGCTCAGGCACACTTCAGCCTTTTCAGGGGCTTCTTTTACCTATGGATCTGTTGAAACTCTTTTCGTTTGTATTTTTTGTTTATATTATACTCAATCCTTACATTTTAGGCATATTGATCTATAAAAGGTTACTATTTATTGCCTTCATTGTGCAAGTTAAATGTCTTCATCCATCAAATTCGTGACATGATGACTTACCTTTCTACCTCTTCATTTTTCTTACAAAGGCTGGCATCATTTTAGAAGCATCATGTTCCTGAAATGGATCTAATTCTTTTCACTGGTTCTACCCTTCCTCCCTCCTTCCCCTCTTACCTATATCCTGCCATCTGTGAAAAGAAGACATTTAAACTGCTTATTGAGGCACTGTGGAAAGTCTGGAAGATCAAATTTGTCATTGTTTGGGTCTGATCAGTCAAGTAACTAATCCTCCTGTTGTGTCTGGGTCCATTCTCTCCCTCCCTCCCTCCCTCCCTCCCTCCCTCCCTCTCTCTCTCTCTTTTGTATCATTACCCTACTGTATTGTATAAGTTTTATTCCATGTATATTAATCTATAACGTTCACTTGATGTTGTGGCTTTCCCAGCGAAAATTAAATGATTATGCCATTTTATTAAAATAGCAAAGATGTTAGATTAAAAATCCAATTTATTCTAAAAAAAATTGTGAAAAAGGGTGCTTTCTGTTCTGACAATGACATTTGTATATGAATTTACATAGGTTTTCTGAAGCTCATAGTCATCGTGAAATACTTGATTGTCTTTATGCTATTTTCTGGCCAGAACCTTCCCCCTCCTCAACCTCCCCCCCAACTTTTGTTTTAACTAAACTCAGTTCCAGATGAGTTTTTACTAATATTTGGCTCAATTGTCATTTATTGTAAAACTGATATATAGGGCATGCCATACGCCCTATATATAATATGTATATTGTATTTCATGAATGCCACATGATGTATTTACAAATATGTTCTATATTGTAGAGTAAATAGTTCGTAAACCCATGGTACAAAGTCATTTTTGTTTAGGGTTTTTTTTTTCCTACCACAGAGCTTTAATGACTAAAATAAGGAGAAAATCTTGAGTGTGAAAACTGCGCACCAGAATGATGACATTCTCCCTCTTAGAGTTACCACTTCTCCTGGCTCTGATTTTGTATTAGGTGTCTTGACACATATGTGTCCCTCACTGGGTCCTGAACACATCTGATGACTTCATGACTTCTTTTACAGAATGGAATTGACAATGTCTTGCATAAATTTAAGAAATACTTATATAAAAATGCTCAACTTTCTATTCGCAAACTCTCAACTTTTTCCAAAAAGATGAAAAAGAAACGTGTTTGTGTACATGCCAAAAATACTCTGGTTTTTGTTAATTTATGAAGGAAAATATCAATACTTTTTCATATTTAAAATTCAGGTCTATTCTACAGCAGTTTCTCTTGAGTTTGACCTTTCCACGACTTCTTGAGGCAGGTATGTAAATGCTCAGATACTGTCATAATAATTAACATTTTCTTTTTGGATGCTCCGAGTTCAAAACTCAGAAAGTGCGTGTGTGTGAGAGAGAGAGAGATCGTCCATTTAACACTTTTGTAGGTTGAAATCTCTTTGTCAGAACTTTCCTACTGCCTTAGAAACATTCCTAGGTCACATTGGCCTCTGTTTTGCAGCTGTATTCAAACTCAAATGTATTCAAATTCATTTATTCTATTGATAGTTATTGGGCATCTTTAAGGGCTGCCACTACGCCACACGGAGTAAACAAGCCAGTTGAGGTGCCTGCCCTCATACATTTGTTTTGCTCTGTGAGAAATGAAAGCTCTGGGAGACCGACTGAAGTGTCCTCTCATGGTGATGGCCTTTATTTTCCCCACAGTTGAGATGGAAGATGACGACTTCACAGCCTCTCTGTCAAAGCAGAGCTGCATTACCGAACAAACCCAGTATTTCTTCGATAACGATAGTAAATCATTCAGCGGTGTATTAGACTGTGGAAACTGTTCCAGGTAATTTGTTTCTTCATTTCTGGACTAGTCCTGTTTGACTAAGAAATTGTATTCACTTTTATAATCGTCACAGAAAATAACGGAGGTTGTCTTTTGAGTGCGAGAGATCTGAATAACTGCTTTGAAAATAATCAGAGCTCTTCAGTTTCTCTGAAGGTTTTTAAAATTAATTCTAACTCTGCTAAGTTGTAATCCCTTCAACAGTAATAATTACGTGATCAAAAAAATTATACCCACTTTTAGGCAGAACATAGAGGAATTTGATTGTATTATATTTTGTCTAGAAGAATCCATATTAAAATTTTTCTAATGTTGAGATAGTTTCAGAGATTATTTTCTCTGATAAGATTAGAATTATATTTACTAAACAGGTTAACAAAAATATTCTTGGCTAGTAAGTTTTACTTGTAGTCTTCACTTAAATTTAGAATTGAATATATCTTTGAGTTGAAACTGAAAGAACTAGGAGAACATATCATTTCCTAAAATCAAGCTTAATGTTAGTCATCACCGCCCATAAAACATCTTGAAAACATTTTGGAAGAGATGGAGAGGTTTAATTTTGTTGTAATGAGAGAGAGAAAGGCAAGGTGGGAGATTTTCGAAGTTTTGAAAGGAAAGGGATAATCCGTGTCACAGGATCCCTGAGAACGGAGCAGAAAGGCACAGAGTTGGGACACTTTGTTTTCAGTAGCTGAGGACAGCTTGTTCTAGAAGAAATGTTAACAGAGAGAAGAGGAAAGATGAGGGGGTGAGGTAATCTGAGCAGCTGACAGGGATGGAATAGGTAGTTGCTAGGCGATTTGGAAAAGAAGTCTATAACAGTTAAAAATATATATTTTTTCACAGGGGGTTAACTGAAACTAGCACAAATTTTTAATAGACATGGTCAGTATGATTTTATGAGTTACTTTATGAAACCTGTATATCCTAGGAGGAGGAAGAGGAAAGGGGCAGAGTAAGGCATGTACTCAGAAAAAAGCAGACCGTATTGTTTCGAGATTAGTATATCAGAACATCACCTTCAGGAAACAGAACTGTGGCATGTTTAATGGGTACATCAGAAAGAGTTTAGAGTCTTTGGGCTTTCATTGATTGATGTTCAGTAATAGCAATATATACTTTAAAAAATGACTAAGGGGCTTCCCTGGTGGTGCAGTGGTTGAGAGTCCGCCTGCCGATGCAGGGGACACGGGTTCGTGCCCCGGTCCGGGAAGATCCCACATGCCGCGGAGCGGCTGGGCCAGTGAGCCATGGCCGCTGAGCCTGCGCGTCCGGAGCCTGTGCTCCGCAGCGGGAGAGGCCACAACAGTGAGAGGCCCGCATATCGCAAAAAAAAAAAAAATACTAAGTTAAACTGTAAAGATCATTATAAGATATTAAGTTAAATCATGCTTACATTTGCGCTGTGTAACTTTATGCTGTGTCCCAACTTCAGTAGGTTTAAAAAATAAATCCTATTCTTTGAAAAATAAATTACTCTTTAATGACAGATCTACATTTTTATTGTGGAAGGTAGAAGCAGCTTAAGATGTGGAAAAAAACACTGCATGGAATTCCAAGCCCATAATTCTGTCTATGCCTGTGTTGTCCCAGCTCAGTAGTGACCAGCCACAGGTGGCAATTTTAATCATCAGTGGCATTAATTAATATTACAGTTTTGTGCCTCAGTCACGCTGGTCACCATTTCAGGTGCTCAGTAGCCTCATGCGGCAGTTGTTTACCATGCTGGTTAAAGCGGAAGACGTTTCTGTCTTCACAGAAAGTTAGTTGAACAGCACTGATCCAGACTTCAGTCTGCCATGACTTGGGGAAGTGCTGAGCCATTTTTGTGCTCCTACTTTCCTTTACTGTAAAATAAGGCAACTTGGGCACATTTTCAGTGATAGATACCACAGTTCCCTAAATATGTAAAATGAAACGACTAGATGGTGTTCATTTTGCATTGAGGACTATCACTTAAGAAACAAAGGTCACACTTAAAGCATCTGTTGGAATTTTTTTAGTATTCATTTGAGAGATAGCATGTCCATGTTAATCAAACATGGTGATCTTTCTCTCCTAAAATCATTCAGTGTTACTGTTCGTGTAGGTGATGCTTTGTTTCAAAGGTCCTATTTTCTTTTATTTTAATGTGTAAAAATCTTTGAAATCTATTTTCTCATAATTTTTTCTGATTTTTAGAAGTATTTATTTTGCAGAATCTTCCACGTAGAAAAACTTATGAACACCAACTTAATATTCATAATGGTTGAGAGCAAAGGGACTTGTCCCTGTGACACGCGATTGCTCATACAAGCAGAACAGACTTGTATCCTTTGACATTGGAGAGGTTTGGAATGGAAAACCATCTTAAAGCTGTGCGTTTTTAACCTCATCGCGTTGTTCGTGCCCAGAAAGAACTATATCACAGAGTGCTGAGATCACCTCACAGAGGCAGAATGGACCCTCCACACAAAATTTCATTTGGATGTCAAGATGGATGATGCTACACATGCACCAAGAGGATGTGAAAGGCTTCCTACTGGTACCGTGAGTCTTTGTGGAGAGAGCAGTGCAGGTTCCCAAGTAGCCCTGAAAATGGCTAGAGAGAGCAGGGAGAAGTACCTGGCTCGGGGTTTTACGGTGGTTGGGGACCATGCTGGGCTTTTGCCAGTGCTGCCTGGGGCTTGTTGGCCCAAACTTCCAGGCAGTGCCAAAGGAGGGGACACTCACTCTTCCCTGTCAGCTCGCCCAGGTGTGGGACAGAAGGGAAAAGGGATTATTGTGGCATGAAAGCTGTCAACAGCCAGTAATCAAAAATGGAGTTGAATGTGGTCTGTACCTACAATGGAATATTATTCAGCCTTAAAAAAAGAAGGTAAATCCTCTTGTATGCTAGAACTGCCATGGCAGTAATGCTAAAAAGACTTCGGGTAGTAAATATGCTAAAAGACAGTGAAATGACCATTGAAGCATTGCAGGCAGAGGTTCGGTAGACTGCCTCTAGTTTTTGCTGTTTCTGGAAAAAAAAAAATAGTCCTCACCTATGTTTGGAACTGATGTTTATTACTAGGAATTAGTTTCTATTTCTGTCTTGCTAAATAGGAGGCACCAGGCCCTCCCTTATGGTCTTACGTGTATGACCCTGTCTTATATGCTACGTCATTTGCAGATTTCATCCACTTGTATTGTACAAATATTTACTGAGTACTTCCTCTGTGCCAGCGACCATGCTGTGTAAAGCGTTGATCTCTTCACACAGGCCCTAGACAGGAGAAAATTTGTGGCAGTTCAGTACTTTAAATCCCATAGTACTTGAACTGGTTGTGTGGGGCCAGAATAATGGCATCGGTTTCTCTGGCTTGCTTTGAGAAATAAGTGTGTTGCATTGTATTTTTTTAATTGTGTAAAAAAAAAAAAATGTAACTTCATATTCCTTAACAAGTTTCTTTAGCTGATGGTCCAGATCCTTGTGATATGGTGAAGCAACCCAGATACCGAAAAGGACCTGATGTCTGCTTTGATAACAATGCCTTGGTAAGTAAGACCAAACATTTGCTGTATTAAAATATATAACTCAATGGTCACAATAATTTAAGGAGACAAATTGTAGTTTTAACTCCAGTGTAATGTCTTAACCATAACCATAGTGTTTCTCATTAACATGACATACTTGCTGGTATACAGATTTTTTATTTCAGTATTTTTCATGGTTAGCATAAGCTTAACAGTTGCCTCTTCTGTCCTTTCCACAGAAATTGTACTTTCAAACACAATGCCGACCAATTTACTAATAATCCAAGATCACAGATCTGATGATTTTAAAACTTTCTAATGACCAGTAACTGACAGTAAACATTACTAATGGTATATGAGTTGCCCACCTTCATTTATATTCCAATCCTGAAGATATAACAGTTATTTTTAGTATAACATTTTCTGTGTTTAGTCTTCATTCAGTGTATTTAAAAACCTGTTAAATCACTATCGTCCCCTTAGTTTGTAATTGTACTTTACATGGTTTCTAATTCTGCCACCTGTTAGGTTTGTATTATTTCTCTTAATTGTATGACTTTTTATATTGTTTGAAACCTGGCCAGGTCAATAACACAGGGTTAAGTTTGTATAATTTTACAAAGCATATTTAATGTATGTTATTTAAGATGACTACTACCTTTCCTATATTTCTCTCATAAACACTATTTGGACTTACTGTGTATAGAAGCAGCTTCATGCTTTTCAAATTATTTTAATTTTTAAGAAGCTTTACTCTCAAGCATAAAGCCCATATAAAAATTTCTCACCACTTATAAAAAGTTAAAATTTTAAAAATAATATTTCTCAGTTCTCCAATCTGTCATGTCTCTTTGCATAAAGTGGCTTGCAAACATAAAGCGTTATCATCTGGGGAACTGTTTATTCTAAAAACATGTCAGATCATTTATCGATGAATGTGCATTTCTAGAGGTCGTTGTTTATTTAGAACAGATTTACCTAATACGTACTTATTTACTCAAATACACATAGCCACATTTGTTCCAAAAAAGAATAAGGCATTTCCATAGATGCATAACATGCAAGTAGATAATATAAAGTGGAGCAAAGAAGAAATAAAATCAGTGATGGGAATAAGGCTAAAAAAGCAAAATGTTTTAGCCAATAAATCCCAGTTATCTCTGTAAGGACTATTATTGATCATTCCTCTCTGAGGGGAAAAGTGATTCAAAGTTGCAGCTACTTGATTTTTTTTCATTATACAGTGAGCCTTAAATGAAATCCAGATATGAGGACTTCTGTTGTTCTGTCTACTATATACCTTCAGGAACTTTGGCCACGTCAAGTCATTCCCCAAAGAGTGTTGTTTGTGGGCCCAAGGGTAGTATCACTCATTAGGGAAACTTCCCTCATCAATTATTTGTCACCAAAGACTGAGATTAAATTTACTCAGATGCACTTGAAAGCTCATATAAAAACCATTACCCCCAATATTTTCACCATAGGTGACTATCTTTTTGATCATGGCATAATGCAGATTTTACAAAGACAAAAATTTCCAATACTCAAGTTCCTATAAATTATACAGTGGAGTGTGTGTGAAAGTACAACTTTTGCTCAGTAGCTTAATGTGCTAATAATGTCTTGTGTTTTTTTGGCAGTGGAATATTTTGGTAATGCTTATTTGCAATGGTCACTGTGAATCTGCTCTGGATGGAGGCTCACATAAACTGCTAACTGCCAGCAAATTGCATGAAATCTCATCTTGTATGTCTTCTGTGTTTTCCTTCCTTTTCCTGTACTTGCTACTTTGCCCGTTATTAATAGGATCAACTTATATGCACAACGAGTCGTGCCTGTACCATGATGTCAGCTCCTATCTTCATTTTACTGCAAGTTTTCATGTGGTGTGGATGGTCAGTCACTTTCTCTAATTTTTCTTTGTTTTTGCGTTTGGCTTGAAATTTTAAAAAGTAATCCATATCCCTAAATCCACTATAATAAATGTCCTGAAACCAGGTTATTAAAATGCCAGTAGTAATGTTGTTTTGAGAATAGCAGCTTTCAAATGTTACAGAAGTTTCTAATCCTGAACAGAGCATATCAGTTTCCTATATTTATTTAAAAATCAGTAATTTCTCATAAGCTTTTGTATAAAGATTAAGTCAGTGTGGAGAAAAAAAGTTTTATATGCTTCACAATGTCTTACTTTTTACTTATAAGAAATACCCTAAGGACAATTATTAGAGTTGATCATCAATTTGTTTCAGAAGATGCTAACATAAAATTAATGATCTGTTTCAATTTTATTAAGCATTATTCGGTACCTTCTAAGGTCATTATCTAATTTTTCTTTTCCTTTCTAAACAGATATGGTTTAAACAGCGTTTTTAGATTTTTTAGACATTGATATTCTTAGTGAAGTGCTTTAGTATAACTTACATTATCTAGGTGAAGATTATCATTATTTGTTACTCTTTGACAAATTTCTGAATTACATACTCAGTACGACTGAATAGATATTTTAGGGCCTGAGTTTACATTCAGGGTTCCATTTACAGTTTTGCAGTTTCTTTTTTATGGTCTGGAATCATAATTGTTGTAACTAGACCACTTTTGTTGTATTCCTTCTTCATTGCTGTCCAGGTATTCATTGGTTAGGAAACCACTAGATGGAGATGTGGCCATTACTATAAGTGCAGTGAGCTCATCAGAGGAGGGGAAAGTGGAGAAGCAGAGGGAGTGTCAGAAAAAACTAAATTTGTTCTGGGATAGTAAAATAATGGTTTTGAAGATTTAAGTGGTAAAGAAAAACAAAGCTAAAGTTTATCAAAGAAGAAAGTAAAGCAAGCCAATAACATGTACTATTGAGGAAGTTCATTATCTTATGCAACCATAACTGATAAATGCACGTTACTGGGTACATGAAAAATGAATATGCAGAATAAATGTGTGTATAGGTATGTATACACATACGTACATTAAACCTACCTCATGAATTAATGTGGTAAGTGTGTTAAGGTTCTCTGTAGGAAACTATTTGTTAGGGCTCTTATTCCGATTAAAAGAGTTACGTGTAGTATCTACCTGCCTAAATAATTTTAAATATGCATTTTCTTTGAAGCTGCTGTGGGTGACGTAAGTATAGACCTATCTAAATTCAAAAGTTAGCTATTATTTGGTGGATGTTCTTACCAGTGATTTGAACTCTTACTGTTTGCAAATAGTCACCCCAGGCTCTGGTTGGGGAAAGAAAGGGAGGAGAGTAAGGGTTTAGTAATACTTGTCTAAGAGAAAAATGAAGAGGATTTTACTCACTAGCATACCTGGTTTTAAAAAGTAAGCCTTGGGGTGAAATCATGACTATAACTATGGTTTAGACATCTTTTTCTTTTAATTAGTAATGGGAAAGAAAAAAAGAATGAGGGATTCTTAGTTGATATCTTTACTTAGAGTATTTTGAAAGAGATCCCTGGAAGGAAATCAAATAAAATTACTCATATTTTAGAATTACTCATTTAAAATTATTTAATTTTAAAATTAAATTTTTACATTACTCGTATTTTAAAACGTATGTATATAATGTTGGCACTGTATCCCTTTACTATTTTAAGCTGAAACCAGCTACCAGTCTGTTATTATTATCTACTACAATAATCTTTAAAAATCAGAGTGAGTTTTCTGGTCGTGGTGTTAGTGGGATTTTGGTCTCTTTCTTTAAGATAGAAAAAAATGCTGAGGTTTCTCCCACATCTATGCATTTGTGATTTAGAATGTTTTTAGAATGTATCTCATAATTTACTTCCATATAATAATTACAAGTCTTGGTAGATGTGGTTGCCCATGCAAAACACATGAGAAAACATGATCAGGAAACTGAAGGGACAGATTTTTCAGTGTGAATCTACATGCAGACTTCAGGGACTCCAAATAAGTTATCTGAACTACCACCTCCCAGACTGAAACAGACATATCTCATCATCACACAGAGGAAATGAACCCCCACACACACAAAAAAAACCCACTAGAAATATAAAAATAAAAACAATGGAAGCAGAGCCAGAGAGAATATTTTTCTTTCCATAACATTTCTAGAACATAAGGATGTATTTGACGTTAATACATCAGTGGGTCTTGTATGCGTGCTAATTTTCCATTCCATCAAATTAATACTTAACTAGAACTGGGGAGCTCTCCTGGTGAAGTGACAATTAAGCCTTTAAGTTAGTATTTTACGTTTACAGTGTTTCTAACCCATCAATATATGTAGTGCTTCATTGGAGTACACACTACTCATTTATCGAGTACTTACAGTACACCTACTGTGTATCAGGCCATTCTTCTATGCATGAGATATTTAAGATGCATTTATACTAAAATATAATTTTTTATCTCAAGTTCATATGTAACTCAGCACCCTGTTTTTTTACCTGGTTAACCTACTTAAAGGGAAAGGTATTTGAACAAAGAGAAGAGGAAGTGCAGAAGTCCTGAGATAGTAATACCTTGACCTGTTGCAGAGCAAGTTAGTGTTATCGGAGCAGTGTGAATGGTGAGGGGAGGGGGAGGAATATAGGATGAAGATGGAGAAGCAGGCAGGCTGCAGACCACCTAAGGCTTTTTAGGCCTTCATAAGAAATTTGGATTTTGTTATGAGAAATTTCAAGAAGAGCATGAAAGGATTTGATTTACAGTTTTAAGAAGACTGCTTTTTGGAGAAAAAGTTGTTAAAGGGCAAGAGTAGAAGCAGAGAGAGAGGTGAGGCAGCTTTTGCAGCAGTGTAGGCAAGAAGTAATGGTAATTTGGACATGATATGGTAAGTAGTAAGTTTGGGGCTATATTTTGAAGCTAGAGTTAAGAGGACAAGCTGATAGATTAGATTTGAGGGAAAAAAGGAGGAATCACAGATGACTTGTTGTCTTTGACCTGATCCATTACTCCTAGAAGTGTCATTCAGAAAAATAATATTTATTTGGGGACAAGTTTGAGATCTTTCTGCGGATCAGAAGGAGAGGTGATAGTGATCAATGAATGTGGAGGTCAGCGGAACTTTCAGGGCTGAAGATATAAAAGTGTGAGTTATTGAGGTTCTGGTCCAAGATGGCAACATAGGTTGCCTAAAGCTCACCTGAACCCACAGACCTACCAAATCTACACCTATAAACAGAGCAGTTCCCTCTGAAAGACATCTAGAAAGTATATAAATCTAGAAAGTAGATGAGCAACCCCTATGCACTGGGCAAACGTAATATACATCCAGATGGGTAGGAAAGGCTGAGGAACTTTATCTCCATAAACCCCACACTGAGCACAGCAGCATAAAATTAGAAGGGAACTCACAACACCCAGCTTCTCCCTGAGCAGTGAAGGGTTTAGATTGAACATCTGTCGCCCCAAGACTCTCATGGGGGGGTGGGCCCCCAAAACTCCTAGCTCTGAACGCCTAATGGTGCTTGTGTCCATGAGACCCACAGGACTATAGCCAACAAAGAAACAATTCTTAACAGATTCGCAAGGACTCACCATGGCTATCCTTCCAAAGCTCAGAGAAACAGGAGCCGAGAGAAATGCACTTCTCCCAGTCATTTCCTCACAGAGCTTATTTGCATACTTTAAAAGTTATTGCCTGCAAGTAAGGCTTCTAATTTAGCTCAGCTTTGGGGGCTTACTGCAAGACTCCCTGGAGACAGGGGAAGGGGTAGCCTATGCCTACTGACCCTCTGTCCCACTCCAGGTCAGTGGTGCCTTCCTAAAAGAAGCTTGTGAACCCACCTGGCATCCTGGCCTTTGAGGTGGCTGCCCAAAGGACACACCCCTTTATCACTTGGCTCTGGTAACCAGCAGGGCTGGCATTCACAAGCACCAAAGGATCCTGGACCATAGCAAACAAATAGTTCTCAACTGGCTATTCCCTCAATTCAGGACAGAGGGAGTGGAGAGAAATGCCCGTCTCTCAGTCTTGCCCTGAAAGAGGTCTTCTGGTATGCTTTGAAAGCTACTGCCTGAGAATCCGGCCTCCAATCAGCCTGTACCTGATGCTGACTGAAGTCTTCCCCACTGAGACACTGACAGATGTTAGCACGTCCTCAACTACGGGGATCCAAGAAGAAAAAGCCAATTCAAGACGGGGAGAGGTGGTTCTTTTATCTAATGCAGAAAAACCAACACAGAGAGTCAAGGAAAATGAAGACAGAAAAATATGTTTTAAAAGAAAAAGATAAAACTCCACAAACAGGCCTTAATAAAACAGAGAAGAGTGACTGACATGAGAAAGAGTTCAAAATTTGGTCATAAAGATGGTCACCATGTCCGGATAAGAATGCGTGAACTGAGAATTTGAACAAAGAAAACACAAGAAAGTACCAAACAGAAGGCACAGAGCCAAAGAATACAATACAATAACTATATTGAAAAACTCAGCAGTGAGGAGTTCAAATAGCAGACCGGATGAAGTGGAAGAAAGTATCAGTAAACTCACAAACAGGGCAGTGATTCATCTCATCAAGGAGCAAAAAGAAAAAAGAATTTAAAAAAAGAGTGAAGATAGCTAAAGGGACTTATGAGACAACATCAAGCAGACCGAAATTCACGTTATAGTGTCCCAGAAGAAGAAAAGCAGACAAGGGCAGAAAACTTTTTGAAGAAATAATGAGTGAAAACTTTCCTAACCTAGGAAAAGAAACAGATGCCCAAATCCAGGAAGCCCAGAGAGTTACAAATAAGAGTTATCCAAATACATCCAAACCAAGTGAGGAAGAGGTAATACCTCCAAATTCATAGTGAGGGAAGAAGTAAAACTGTCACTATTTGCACATGATATGATTCTGTATATAAAAAACTCCAGTAAAAAACTGTTGGCACTAATCAACAATTTGACTAAATTTCAGGATATAAAATCAACATACAAAAATCAGTTGGCATTTCTATACACTAGGATGAAATGTCTGAAAAATAAAACTGTCACACTCACAATAACATCAAAAACAATGAAACACCCAGAAATTACTTTAACCAAGGAAGTGAAAGTTCTGTACAATCAAAACTACATGACTTTCCTAAAAGAAATTGAAGTTGACACAAATGGAAAGACATCCATGCTGATGGACCTTAAGAACTGACAGTTAAAATGTCTGTACTACTCGAAGTCACCTTAGATTCAACACAATCCCCATCAAAAAACCAATGGCATTCTTCACAGAGATAGAAAAAAAAAATCCTAAAATTTGTATGAAGTGACAAAGTCTGCAAAATAGTCAAAGCATTTCTCAGGAAAAAGAACAAAGCCAGAGGTATCGAACGTCCTGTTTTCAGACTATACTACAAAGCTACAGTAATTTTTAAAATAGGGTAGGATACTGGCATAATAGACACAGACTAACAGAACAGAAGAGAGCCCAGAATTAAACCCCTGCATACACAGTCAACTAATATTTGATAGTGGAGCCAAGGATACCCAATGGGGAAATGATAGTCTCTTCAACAAATGGTAATGGGGAAATTGGATAAACACATGCAGAACAATGAAATTGGACCCCTATCTTACCGCTCACAAAAAATTAACTCAAAATGGATCACAGATTTAACACAAGTCCTAATACCTATAAAACTTAGTAGAAACAGAGAGGAGGCTCCTCTCAACAGTGGTATTGAGAGTGATTTTTGGATATAACACCAAAAGCACAAACAATAAAAGCAAAAGTCAGCAAATGGAACTACATCAAACTTGAACACTTGTGCACAGCAAAAGAAACAATTAACCAAATGAAAATGCATCCTACAGAATGCAAGAAAAATTTTGCAAACCATGTATCAGATAAGGGGTTAGTATCCAAAATATATTTAAAAACTCATAAAACTCAAAGAAAAATAAACAACAAATAATCCAACTAAAAAAAGGGCAGAAAAACTAGACATTTTTCCAAAGAAGAGATCCAAATGGCCAAGAGGCACATGAAAAGATTCTCAATATCACTAATCATCAGGGAAACACAGAACTACAGTGAGCTATCACCTCACACCTGTTAGAATGGATGTCATCAAGAAGACGAGACAACAGGTGCTGGGGAGATGTGAATAAAAGGGAACCTTTATACACTGTTGGTGGGAATGTAAATTACTGCAACCAATATGGAGGTTTCTCAAATAATTGAAAATTAATCTACCACATGATCCATCAATTCTACTTCTGGGTATATGTGCAAAGGAAATGAAAACAGGATTTTGAAGAGATATCTGTACTCCCACGTTCACTGCAGCGTTATTCACAGCAGCCAAGATATGGAGACAACCTAAATGGCCATCAGCCAATGGATAAAATAAGAAGTGGGATTTATACTTACACAATGTAATATTTTTCAGCCATGAGAAAGGAAGACAGCCTGCCATTTGCAACAACATGGATGGACCTTGGGCACATTATGCTAAGTGAGAAAGACAAGTACTGTGTGTAGAATCTAAAAAGCCAAACTCATAAAAACAGAAATAAATGGTGGTTACCATGGAATGGGGGTTAGGGGATAAGACAGATGTTGTTCAAGGGCACAGTCTTACAATAAGCAGTAAGTAAGCCCTAGAGAGCTAATGCACAGTATAGTGAATATAGAAAATGATTATATTCATCAAATATGCTAAGAGATTAAAAATGAATTATTACAACTACTAAGAAAAGGACAACTATGTAATGTGATAGAGGAGCTAATTATCACTTTAATGGCAATCATATTACAATACATAAATTATATTAACATGTATACCTTAAATTTACACAATGTTATATTTCAAATATATTTCAATTAAAGTAAAAGAGACCCATACAAAGACATATTTTAATTAAATTATCAAAAGTAAATCTGTGACAAAGGAGGCAAGAATACACAGTGGAGAAAAGACAGTCTCTTGAATAAGTGATGCTGGGACCACTGGACAGCTACATGTAAAAGAATGAAACTGGAACATTCTCTAATACCATACACAAAAATAAACTCAATGGATTAAAGACCTAAATGTAAGGCTGGATACTATAAAGCTCTTAGAGGAAACAGAGGCAGGACACTCTTTGACATAAATCACAGCAAGATATTTTGGATCCACCTCCTAGAGTAATGAAAATAAAAACAAACAAATGGGACCTAATTAAACTCCAAAGCTTTTGCACAGCAAAATAAACCATAAACAAAACGAAGACAACCCACACAATGGGAGAACAGATTTGCAAACAAAGTGACAGACAAGGGATTAATCTCCAAAAGAGAGAAACAGCTCATGCAGCTCGATATCAAAAAAAAACCAAACAACCGAATCAAAAAATGAGAACATCTAAAAAGACATTTCTCCGAAGAAGACATACAGATGATACGTGGAATCTAAAAAAATGGTACAAATGAACCTGTTTACAAAATAGAAATAGAGTCACAGATATAGAAAACAAATGTAAGGTTACCGTGGGATATGGGGGGGGGGAGGCCAGGAGGGGTAAATTTGGAGATTACTAACAAGAACCTACTGTGTAGCACAGGGAACTCTACTCAATACTCTAATGACTTATATGGGAATAGAATCTACAAAAGAGTGGATATATGTATATGTATAACTGATTCACTGTGCTGTACAGCAGAAACTAACACAACATTGTAAATCAACTATACTCCAATAAAAATTAATTAAAAATAAATAAGACATACAAATGGCCAAAAAGCACATGAAGAGATGCGTAACACCACTGATTATTAGAGAAATGCAAATCAAAACTACAATGAGGTATCACCTCACACCAGTCAGAATGGCTATCATCAAAAACTCTACAAACAATAAATGCTGGAGAGGATGCAGAGAAAAGGAAACCCTCCTACACTGTTAGTGGGAATGTAAATTGGTACAGCCTTTATGGAGAACAGTCTGGATGTTCCTTAAAAAACTAAAAATAGAGCTACCATATGATCCAGCAATCCCACTCCTGGGCATATACCTGGAGAAAACCACACTTTGAAAATATACATGAACTCCAATGCTCATAGCAGCATTATTTACAATAACCAGGATATGGAAGCAACCTAAATGTCCATCAACAGAGGAGTGGGTACAGAAGATGTGGCACATATATACAGCCATAAGAAAGAACCAAATAATGCCATGTGCAGCAACATGGATGGACCTAGAGATTATCATACTAAATGAAATAAGTCAGACAATGACAAATATCATACGATATCACTTATATGTGGCATTTTTAAAAACTGGTACAAATGAACTTATTTACAAAACAGAAACAGACTCTCAGACTTCAAAAAGAAACTTATGGTTACCAAAGGGGAAACGTTGGGGGAGGTATAAATTAGGAGGTTGGGATCAACACATACACACTGATCTATATGTAAAATAGATAATCAAAAAGGACCTACTGTAAAGCACAGGGAACTCCACTCAACACTCCATAATAACCTATATAAGAAAAGAAATCTGAAAAAAGAGTAGATATATGTCTATGTGAAACAATCACATTGCTGTACACCTGAAATTAACATTGTATATCAACTATATTCTAATATAAAAAATTTTTTTAAAGTAAATGACAAGGAGAGAATCTTAAAAGCAGCAAGGAAAACAACTTGTAACATACAAGGAAACCTCTAAGGCTACCAGGATCTTTCCACCAGAATATGCAGGCCTGCAGGGAGTGGCATGATATATTCAAAGTACTGAAAGAAAAAAACCTGCCAACCAAAAATACTCTAGCTAGCAAAACTGTCCTTCCACTTTGAAGGTGAAGAGAAGAGTTGTAGACAAGCAAAAGCTAAAGGAGTTCATCACCACTAGACTGGCCTTACAAGAAATGTTAAAGGTGTTCCTTTAAGCTGAAACAAAACAGCACTAATTAGTAACAGGAAAACATATGAAAGTATAAATCTCACTGGTAAAGACCAATATATAGTTAAATTCAGAATAATCTAATATTGTAATGATAGTGGGTTAATCACTTATATATCTAGTATGAATGTTAAAAGACAAATATAGTGAAAATAACTATCATACAATAAGTAATGGATACACAGACTAAAGATATGTAAATTTTGAAATAAAAAACAAAGCATGGAGGAGGAAGTAAAGTGTAGGGTTTTAGAATGCATTTGAACTTAAGTTGTTATCAACTTATTTATAACACTAAATATTATGAGGCTTACATAAAATGTTATATTTATAACAGTTGTTATGATAACCACAAAGCAAAAACCTATGGTAGATACACAAAAGATAAAGAGAACGGAATCTAAGCATGCCACTATAGAAAATGATCAACTCACAAATGAAGAGAGCAATAAGAGAAAAAGAACAAAGGAATTTCAAAATAGCTCAAAAACAATTTAACAAAATTGTAGTAATAATAATTACCATCTATCAACAATTACTTTAAATGTTAAATGGACTAAATTCTCCAATCAAATGACATAGAGTAGCAGAATCTATTAAAAAAAATAGGAGATGATTGTATGCTGTGTATTAGAGTCAACTAATTTCAACTTTAAGGACATACACAGACTGAAATGGAAAAAGATATTCCATGCAAATGGAAACCAAAAGAAAGCTGGGGTGGGTATACATAGGCAAAATAGACTTAAAAGTTGTAATGAGACAGTCAGGGTCATTACATAATGATAAAGTGGTCAATCCAACAAGAGGATATAAACATTTGTAAATATGCACCCAACATAGGAGCACCTAAATATATAAAGTAAAAATTAACAGACTTAAAGGGAGAAATAGCAAGACAATGTAAAAATTGCCAAAAAATTCGACAACCTAGAAATGGGTAAATTCCTAGAAACATACAACCTATCAAGACTGAATCATGAAAAAATAGAAATAGAAAATCTGAACAGACCAATTACTAGTAAGAAGATTGCATCAGTTATCAAAAACCTCCCAAGAAACAAAGTCCACAACCAGATGGCCTCACTGGTGAATTCTACCAAACATTCAAAGAACAATTAATACCTGTCCTTCCAAACTGTTCCAAAAAATTAAAGAGGAATGAACACTTCCTGATTCACTTTTACAATGCCAGCCTTGTTACCATGATACCAAAACCAGACAAGGATACTACAAGAAAATTTTAGGCCAATATCCTTGATGAAAATAGATGAAAAATTCCTCAACAGTATATTATCAAGGTTAATTCAACAGCACATTAAAAGGGTCATACACCGTGATCAAGTGAGATTTATTCCAGAAATGCAAGGATTGTTCAAAATCCACAAATCAATTGATGTAATCCATACATTAACAAAATGAAGGCTAAAAATCATATGATCATCTTAATAGATGCAGGAAAAGCATTTACAAGATACAAAACTAATATACAAATATCATTTGAATTTCTATACCATAATAATGAACTATCGGAAAGAGAAATTAAGAAAGTAAATAATTCCACTTGTATTTGCATCAAAATGAATAAAATACCTAAGAATAAAGGTAACCAAAAAGGTGAAAGACCTATACACTGAAAACTATAAGACATTAATAAAAGAAACTGAAGACAACACAAATAAATGGAAGAATATTCAGGGCTCATAGAGTAGAAGAATTGTTAAAATGTCCGTACCACCCAAAATAATCTACAGATTGCATGCAATCCCCATCAAAATTTCAATGGCATTTTTCACAGAATTAGAACAATCCTAAAATACATATATGAAACCACAAAAGACCCAAATATCCAACACAATCTTAAGAAGGAAAAACAAAGTCGGATGCATGATACATCCTGATTTGAAACTAGATTAAACAACTACAGTAATCAGAACAGTATGGCACTGGCATAAAAAAAGACACGGACCAATGGAACAGAATAGAGAACCCAGAAATAACCCATGCATATATGGTCAATTAATTTATGACAAAGGAACCAAGAATATACACTGGGGAAAAGAAAGTCTCTTCAATAAAGAGTGCTAGAAAAACTGAACAGCCATATGCAGAAGAATGAAACTGGACCACTGTCTTACACCATACACAAAAATCAACTCAAAATGGTTTAATGACTTGAAGACCTGAAACCATAAAACTCCTAGAAGAAAATATAGGGAGTAAGCTCCTTGGCATTGGTGTTGGTAATGACTTTTTGGACTTGTCACCATAAAAAAACAAAGGCAACAAAAACAAGAATGAAAAAGTGGGACTACATCAAACTTAAAAGCTTCTGCACAGCAAAGGAAACCAACAGAATTAGAAGACAGCCCATAGAATGGGAGGGAATGTTTGCAAATCATGTATGTGATAAGGAGCCAGTATCCAAAATATATGAAGAACTCATATAATTCGAGATCAAAAAACTAATCTGATTTTAAAATAAGCAAAGGATCTCAATATGCATTTTTACAAAGAAGATATACAGATGGCCGACAGGTATGTGAAAAAATACTCAACATCAGTACACATCAGAGAAATATAACTCAAAACTACAATGAGTTATCACCTCACACCTGTTAGAATGACTATCATCACAAAGACAAGAAATAACAAATGCTGTCAAGGATGTGGATAAAACGGAATCTGTTTTACTTAGTTGGTGGGAGTGTAAATTGGTGCAGTCACTGTGGAAAACAATATTGTGGTTCCTCAAAAAATTAAAAATAGAATTACTGTATAATCCAGCAATCCCACTTCTGGGATTTGAAAAATAAAATTTTCCTTAATAGATTTTTTTCCTCAGAATTCTCTTTAACAGACTTCTGCTGCCTTAGAATACAATTCAAGAAGAAAGTGTTATTTACTTGGTGGCAGGCACTGTATTAAACCCTAATGAGCAAAAAGGGCCAATGTTTTAGTCTCTGGGAGCTCAGAGTCTTTGTAAAATTATTCAGACTAGAAAATTTATTTTCTTACATAACCTATTATTTTGATTATTGGAAGATGAACCTTGGATTAGTGAATTCTTGAAAGATGTTTAGGAAAATAATTAGAAGGGAGGTTTTCTTGTTGTTTTTTTTAATTGAAGTATAGTTGACCTATAATATTATTTAAGTTACAGGTGTAAAACACAGTGATTCACAATTTTTAAAGGTTTTATTCCATTTATAGTTATAAAATGTTGCTATATACCATGTTGTACAAGATATCCTTTTAGCTTATTTTATACCTAATAGTTTGTACCTCTTAAGATAGGAAGTTTTTTTAATGAAATTCAGTATATTTAAAGGAATCAGAGGATGCAGAAAATGTCACAGAATACAGAACCTAGGAATAAAAGGTAAAGAATAATTTTGTGTTAGCAAGGAATCTAATGATCTGCCACTAGACGGGGGGCGGGGGGGGGATCCAAATGAGCAAATATGTAGCTTGTATTTCATGGTTCTCTAAACAGGATAAACCTCTCCTGCTAGCTTAGCTCTTTATTTTGGATATAGGTTTTCAGAGTGTCCTTTCTTTTAGGGTTCAACTACATTATTCTTCATTTTAATTCTTGATGAAGGTCCAGATGCTACATGTGCAGCATGATATATTCACGTTTGAAATTGGATATAAGGGATAGGGAAAATAGAAGTTCATTTCTCAAATTTATTTATTTTACCAATCTCAGACTTTGCCTTATTGAGCATAATTGCTAATATCATAATTCTTGGGAATTATAAAATAGACTATGAAATTTTATTTTTATATCTTGTACTTATAAATATAGAAGGATATTTAATACTGTGAAAGTAAGGTTTTTCAATTTAGAAATTGGAATATCACTCAAAACAGCATAAAGTATTTCCTTTCATAATCATCAGAATCTACAACTAAAAATGTAAAGCATTCTTCAAACGGTACTAGGAAAACGGCTTTATCTAAACTTGTTGAACAGTAAAATCTAGGACAGTGTAAATTATCTGGATTCAAATTAAAGCAGCTTTATAAGGTGAGTTCAGAAGTGGACTAAACACGGCGTGCTCTGGGAGATGTCTTACGAAATATTTTTCAGGAGTTTTCTGTTTTCCTTTTCTTTCCAACAGGAGGATTATACCGACTGCGGGGGTGTTTCTGGGCTAAGTCCCTCCCTGTGGTCCATCATCGGAATCCAGTGTGTACTACTTTGGCTTTTATCTGGCAGCAGACACTACCAGTTATGACCTTCTGAAACCAAATCTGCATATTAAACTCCAGACCCTGCCAAAACATGAGCCCTCCGTTGCATTAAAAGAGGGTCAACTGTGGAATCAGCAGACCACTAGCTCAGACCATCCCGTGGCATCACTCTAAGACACAGACTCTTAAGGCACCCGCTGGCTGCATGTCAGGGTGTCAGATCCTTAAGTGTGAACCCTGCATCATCTATATATAACATCAAAGCAAAATACTATACATGCTCTCTATTGGAAAATTTGAGAATTTGTTGTTGCATTGTTGGTGATTACATGTAAAAGGGCTCCCCACACAGTTTATGAATCACACAAATTATCTTAATTTGGACCTGGAATTCTGACTTGCTGCAATCCTTGTTCTTTTACCAAGAAAATCTCTAGGGGAAAAGAAAGTTATTTTTTCCTTAGTCTTCTGTTCAAAATTATTTGCTGCTTTGAGTAATTATTATTGAACGTATACATAGAGAGAGAGAGGGAGAGAGAGAGATAATTAACATCGGTGTAATCTGTCAAAATAGAAATTATGGCTTATTTTCTACGATAAAAATTGCCATGAATAAAATGCTTTATGAAGAATGGCTTCTCTGCCAGAAATATAACACAAATGATGACCAAGTTTTGGTGGGGTAATGAATTGGTTGTTTGAAAATAATTAAGAAATTAAAGGTGCTTGAGGGTAGAATTAATATGCGACATATTTCCTCATAAATGTGAGCCCTTAATAAACGCTTTGATGCAATGTTCTTTTTGTTCACAGTAAAGTTCTGTAGTGCTAGCCAGATATTTCAAAATGCTCTAAGGAAAGCTTGTTGGGGGGAGGGGAAATGTTTTTTCTTGTGATAAATGAACTTTGGCCACCAAGGGTATTTTGCATGATGCTGCTGCTATTTTAACTTTCGGTTTGTTTTTCTCTTACTGTAGAGTATAGTCCATTGAAAAGTTAACTGAGTGACATTATTGTTATGTAAGAATCTGAACCTTGCAATGTAATGCACTTAAGTCATCTTTTAAAATGTCGTTAAACTACTCTGAATATACTGTGCAGTGTAAATGCTGAATGATTGGATTAGGTAAATGGTGAAATGGGAATTAATGGATTTTATACGGATTCGTGCTTTTGCCTGAAAACCTATGTACAGATATTTTAAGTACATAAATCAGATTTGACACATTTATTTTTTGAAGAGTACATATATGTTCTCAATGAAGATTCACCCTAGGTTTCCTCTTTATTCTCTGGAATAGCAGCACCTACAATCCCAGATTTGCTGCTGCTGCTGCTTTTGTTCCCTCTGTTTTAAATGGTATGATCACTTGACCAAAATTTCCATGCAGTTTGATGAGGGTTTTACAATAATCTGAACAAAAAGGAAACCTTGAATCTATATGTATGCACACGAATACTTGATTGTGAATAATCAAAATTGTTTTTATACAGCCTCATTAGTGAAAATGGCTAGTGTAGTAAATTAGATATTTCATTATAGAGTAATATGGTAGCAGAATTTATTTATGCTTTTAAAGATTATTTTCAGGGGTAAACAGTATTTGAAGAAAGGGTAAAAACAATGAATGTGTAACTCTAACTATAGGGAATAATTCTGCTGGAAGTATGCAGATATTTTTAATGGTAAAATGCATTTGTTCTTTTTTCAAACATGCCAAATATTGGTGTGTGTCTATGCTGGAAATTTTCTTATATACCATTTTTAAGTAAAAATCTTATTAACATTATCCAGCATGCTTTAATATGCTTCATATATCAAAGATATAACCAATTCTTTAGCATAGTTTAAAAGGTCTATTTGTTTTGTTTTTAGCTTTGCATACATTTGTAATTTCCTCCACCACCAATATACCCTAGGTACCATTTGTGTACATTTCCTTATTTAAAATATTTTTTTATTTAAAAATGGGGGGAGGGGAAAATGGAATCACTTTGCCAACTATTGTTCTAAGAGTTGACATCAGTTACCATTTCTAATGCATTGTTGTGATTTTGTAGTCTCATTTGTAACTGGTACTGACGTTTTAGAAAACACCAAAGTGATTTAAAAAAATATGGAACTTCTCACTCTAGTAACAATATGTTTAAATCATGTTGTTTGTTAATTAAATATTTAAAACTTATTGTTAACTTTTGCTAGACTATTTTAAATCATGAAAGTGTTGGGAAGGGGATATCGAAATATACAGTTATGTTAGTTTGTGTATATAAACGATGCACATTTAAACAACTGAATTGCTTCCAGCATACAACAAACTACCTTAAAATTATCTTTAAAATCTATTAAATATATTTTCATGGCTAATGTCACTGAAATAATGTTTTCATCAACTACATTGTTGTTGTGTTAATCACAGTTAAACTTGGCATCTCTTGGCAGGGTCCTATTTGATTTCACTTGCCATCAAAATATATTTACATGCACGAGTCTTGCCGTGATCCTTTGTTTTCTGTTATAAAATAAACATATAACAACCACACATACGTTAATAAATTGGGTAAGAACGTTATTCTCGTGCCTAATACTAGTCTTCACGCATTTGGCGTAATTTTTTGAAAGACAGTAACACTCGTCCCATCCAATTGTTATCTTTAATTTAGGATTTTTCTGTGAGTTCTATTGTTGACAAGAACTTAAATTTCAGCCTGTTATAAATACTGATTTTCAAAGACTAAACAGTACAAGAGATCAAGAAAAAAGCTTTTAAACCCCTTTTGCTTACTTAATTTTTGCTATGCTCATGCAGCTTAATGTATTTTGTCACTAACAGAATCAAAAGTCTTGCATTGCTGTTGAATAACAGGAATGAACTTTGCATTAATGGTTTGTTTATATTTTTTCATTTGAACAACCAGCATTACTGCCAAACACCAATCGTGGTCCATATTTGTAACAGGTTTTTAACATGACATAGTTAGCAAGTTTGACTGAAGAGACTTTTAGGTCCTGGGCCTATAAGATTTTAGTATGATCTTTTTTCATGTTTCTAATGCTTGAGGCGTCATTGCTTAACTTGGAAAAAACAAGACAGTGTTGCTGCCATTTGTAAGTTTTCCTATAATATTCCTTTTATTAACTTTAAAACTGGCCTTACAGGGTTCAAATAGGCAGTATCCCTTTTAAGTGACCTTTGCAACCCAAGTGTTACTTGCTTATTTGATGCTCTCTTGTATTTTACATCTCATTTAAATCTTTCTCTCCACCAAAGCTTAAATTCTATGTCTTATTAAAACTCTGAACTATTCCATTAATCATGTTAGTTGACATTAAAGTGTCTAGAGGTACAGAGTCTGACCTAGTGTAACAAAATGGAGGTTGTGACTTTTTTTTTAAGCATAGCATAGAATGATGGTTTCACTTGCCCGCAGTTTCAAATATTTTACAATTATCTGGAATGTGTGTTGCTTTCCCATAGCAGAATGTTAGCATTGCTATTATTCCATGTACATTTCTGTAAAGAGCAAATCAGTAAAGCAAAAGTGTGAAGTTTCTTGATTTCTTGAAAAAATTCCAGAATTTCAAAGTCTTAGACAACCCTTACCAAGTTTCATCTACTTTATTTCTAGTTCACAAGGTTAACTCAAAGAAATTCCACTGAGACTAATGGGATACTGTCTTGAATAGATGCCAATTGGGTTTACAGTGTGACCTGACAAAGCTGTCTTTTTTGTTGTGCTGTATGTTGTTGGATCATATTATTAGGGATACTTTTATTGAAGTGCTGAGTGTGCATCCATGCAAAAGGCCAAGTGGCTTTGTGAACAAAAGACCTTTTCTCCCCTTTATTATGTTCTCTCGACACTTTTGTGGAAATTAGCCCGATAAAAACGTTTTGTAAAAATTTGTATATTACTGTTATAAAAATATTTATAATCCCAGAAAATGTTGTGTTAAATCCTGTGCAAAAACAGTATATTCAGAATAAAAGTTTATCATTTAAAGTCACCAGTTTTGATTATTTATTTAAAATCCAATTGAAAGAAACAGAGGTCTCTGTCATACATACAGTTTAAGAAAGCAGGCTTTCCAGGGCAGAGAATTCTAGATTGTGGAAGTAAAATTTGGGATTATGAAAGTTGCCTTTACAATTACAAACCTCAACTCACAAACAAATGAAATTGCAACTCCTTGAGACTCTGACACTTCTCACACATGCTTTTGCCATCAAAGCGTTTAGAAACTTATTAAAACAGACTTTTGACTTCTGTAAGAAAAAACTTTTTTCTAGGCAAAAATAATGTTTCCGTGTCTCTTTAAGGACCTTGGGAAAATAGTTTGAAAGAAACAAGTTAGAATGTCTGAAACGTGCATATCTTTTATACATCTGACTAACAGTTAAATATCTATCCTAGCTAGTTTATAGCAAACAGAAGCTAGGGCAGTGAAGTACAGTATAAAGAGGTTTTTTTGTTTTTTTAAACTGTTGTATGCCTTTTACCTTTAGACCAGCTTACCACCTGCCCCCCTATGTTCACCTAATAAGTAATGCGCCTGATGTTATGTGGAATCTAATATAATGTAAGCCTACTTCTCATTCTGGGGACTCCTATAAGAGCGAAAATACCTACACAGGGGAGGAATGTAGTATGTGGATACCAATGATGGTGATTACTGGAAAATCTGACCCTTAGTCTCTGATCAAGGCATTTTAACAGGAAACCCTACTTAAAAGGGTGAGGTAGATAACATTTGCTTTTTGAACATCTGGCTTCATTCTGTACCAATTTATCTCCTCAATCAATCCTCTTACTCCCCAGCTACCCTCATTTCCTCTATCAATCATCTTGATCCCATCCCCACCTCTTCCCTTGGGACCTTGCCTCATCAATTCTCCTTTCTCAAGCATTTTCAGTCTCCCCTTTGTACAGGCTTTCTTCCCTCTGCCTGCAAACACATTCAGAACACCTCTACTTAAAACAGACAGGAAAATCAAACATCCAGTGCAACACATTCGCCCCATTACTTCCTAGAGTAATAAACCTAGAATTAAAAAAAAATTTTGAACATTCACAGACACATATTGACAGTCTCTTCTCTTTGCAGTATACTCAACTAGGCCTTAGAATGTTAGATCTGAAAGGCATATTGCCTCTGACCTTCAGTTTTGGGTGACCACTGAAAATTTTTAGTTACTGGTATGAAGTTCTAATAAGTTTAAGGTCTTGGGCACTTCTTGATTCTCAAATTCATTATATCTTTAAGTCGGGTTATTATTCACAAAGCACCAACAAAATTTTCTATAAATTGGTGTATAATCGACAATGCTGCTTAATAGAATTTTTATTTAAATGGACTCTATATTTTTTAATAAATGTATTTAAGAAATAAATTTAACATTACTGCATAATTGGAAAGCCAATATAATTTGCCATAATTAGTAATCATGTCACAGGTTCATATCTATTATAATGAACTTTCTAAAAATCAGCATATACCAGGGTCGCTTGTGCTAGATTTAACCTAACACTTCTTCAACACATTTATTGTAATGATAAATTAGGCAGTTTTCCTGTTTCTGCCACAAATGTCTTAAAGTTTAAATCTGGACTCAGTCATCTGACTATACAGTGTAATTATTAGTACATTAAAATATATTTACCAAAATGCATACTCATGAAGTTTTTTTCAAATTTTGAGTTTCTTAGGTGCATGGATTTTTCAAAATGCTTTATCATAATAATAATAGTTCTTGAGTATCTCAGGACCCTAACATGTCTTTAAAGGTTACTTGTGGGCTTCCCTGGTGGTGCAGTGGTTGGGAATCCGTCTGCCGATGCACGGGACACGGGTTCGTGCCCCGGTCTGGGAAGAACCCACATGCCGCGGAGCGGCTGGGCCCGTGAGCCATGGCTGCTGAGCCTGCGCGTCCGGAGCCTGTGCTCCGCAACGGGAGAGGCCACAACAGTGAGAGGCCCGCGTACCGCAAAAAAAAAAAAAAACAAAACCAAAACAAAACAAAAAAAGGTTACTTATAACATTTTCATTGATATAAGGACAGTGCATAACGGACCAAGATTGGAGTAACATTGCCAATTTCCTATATTGAGAACGACTGCTCTTTTCCAGATAGTTTCTTTTCTTGTTTAGAATTGTTTAAGAAACAATGATCTCTTTTGTGAAATTATGGGATAGTTGATGATAACTATTATAAATAGCGAAATTGTTAATAAACAGGTTACATGTCATATATGCATTCTAATCCCTCATTTTTTAATTTCAAAATTATACTAAGCTGTAAAATTCCTACATCTGATAACTACTGACTTAGTCCTTATCATGAAGGCAGTGTAGCCAAGTAGTAACTGCAATCTGCTGTTTAGATTTGGATTCTGACTTTACCACTTACTAGCTTTGTAACCCTGTGCGAATTACATAATGTTTCCAAGCTTCAGCCTCCTCATCCATAAAAGAGTAACTGCACAGTAGGGTTGTAATGATGATTCAGTGATATAATTAACGTATAGGGCGCAGTACTGTGTACGTTCTCAACAATGCTCTCCATTAGTATTATGAATTACTATCACAAGCATCTTCCCAGTCATCATAATCCTCATTTTGGCCTAGAGCTTTTAAGATCCTAATTATCTGCATCATTTGTCATTTAAGACATTTACTAATTCTTTATACAAGTAAAGTGTTAGAAGTAGAGCCTTATACAAGATAAAAAGCAATTCCTTCCTTGATGGAACTAGGAATAGGAATAACCTAGACTGAGTGGCCAGAAAAGGCTGCCATGATTTTGAGTTGAGGGAAAGGGGTAGCAGTACTGTTTCAAATAGAGGAGGGTGTGTGAAAGCTGAGAGATGCATGCAAGAAACGAGGGAGCTGAATATGAGTTCAGTATGGCTTGAGGGGTGGGTGATCAGTAGGTAGAGATGAAGTGGAAGATGAGGCTGAAGAGAAAAAGCTCCAGAGCCTGGGGTACTCTCTGGATGACATGGGGTGTTTAGGCAGCTGGAAGCTGCTGAAGATTTTTAAGCAGAGAACAGTTTGATCGGATTCGCATTTCAGGAAAAACACTCTGGATGAAATGTGGGTTACTGGTAGAACACCTACAGGGAAGAAGACCAATTAAGAGGCTATTGTCAAGGTGAGAACTTTTTGTTGACTGGCATAGGAAGCTAGATAAAGAAGAGTGGACTGATTTTAGAAACACTTAGAAGGGAAAAAGGAGAGAACATCATGATTTCCTTGTGTACTAAAAAAGAAAGGACAAAATTTACAATTACTCCCAGGTTTTTGAAGTTTAATATTGTGCAGAGGGATGCAGTCCCCCAAGTTAGGCAACAGTGGAGGGCACTAGAAGCAGGGATTGGCGGGACAAGTCTGGAGGAGAACATGAGGGCTTACTCTTCAGAAATATTGTGAATGAGATTTTTGTGAGGTGCTGAGGATACAAAGATGATATACTCTCTCATGCTCTGGAATATATACTCCAGAATAATGATTCTCAACACTGACTCATTTAGAAACCCTTATTGGAGGTTTCATTAGTTTTGTTTTGTTTAAAATACTGACACTCAGGACCCACTCTAATTCAGAATCTCACCTGTTTCTAGCATACAGCAAGCATTACACTACCTGGGGGCATCTTAGATGACAGGTGTGACAGTTCTGGTATAGGTTATTTCTGAATTAGACTTCTCGAAACCCAATTTAGATGCATGTTACTGGTTCAATTTTTTTTAATTAACCCCTTTTTTGAACATGTTTTATTGTAACATACACTATGATTCCAACTCAACTACAATTTTTCTGAAGGCTATACTTTTTAATGTTTTATTTTCTCTTCAAATCCAGATTCTATAGCTGTACACAGCTGATAACCAATAGTTTTGATTGTGGTTGATAATCAGAACCACTATTAGGACAATTTCTACTACAGGAAATTCTATTCCTATTAGTCATATTGATGATATCAAATGTCTTATAGGGTTGAACCACAGATTTCTATAAATACTATCAGAGAACTTTGTCAATAGGTTCATTCTTATGGCAAATGATATGGCAAGTCAGAATAACAGGAAATAATATTACTTGACAATCTGGTTTCGATAGATATTGTATTTAATTAAGTAATGTTTTCCTTAATAAAATAAAAGGCTAACCAAAACTTTTAAAAACCCACTAAAAAGATTAGTGTTCAGATTGATTTCAGACTTCCCTGTCCATCTAATCCATAGAACCTCAAATATCTGACTGAGGTAAGACCACTGAGTACATAACACAGATGCCAGGCTCTCCAGTCAGACCACCTGGGTCCACATCACAGCTCCCCAACTTGGGCACGTTATGTAACATCTGTAACCTTCTGTTCCTTGTCAGTCTTATTTATACTATTGACTCCACCAGTATTTGGATATAAAAACGATAATAGTCACAATCTAAGAGTTGTTCAGCCTCTGCTTCTTATCTCGGAAGTTCGATCATTCTGATGCTGATGATTTCAAGAGTGCCTAGAGAAACTTGGCATCAAGAGGATTTCTAACGTGTGAGGAATATTGCCAGAACTTCAAAGTTTTTACACTGTGGGACGCTATGGATACAATGATGAGAAATACAAGCAGCAAAACTGTAGAAGAACATGGGGAGAAAATTCATCCAAAAATTCACGTAAATAAACATTATTACTAACTGTAAAAAGTCACATTGTAATAAAAGATCTTGGTAATAAGAAACTGATGGTAAGCTGGAAAACAGGGCCAGGTGGAAACTGAGCTGGGTTTAGCGACAGGGCTGGGAAGAAGGGAGGTGGAAGAGCCAAATTATCCTGGGTGTCTTCATCCAAATATCAAAAACAACTAGACCAATATCCCAGATGACTATACATGCAAAAATTCCAACAAAATATTAGCAAACCAAATTTAAGAACACATTAAAATATTACACGCCATGACCAAGAGGGATGTTCTCTGGTATACAAGGATACTTCAACATACGTTAATCAATTAATGTAATACATCACATTAATAGAATGAAATTTAAAAATCGCATTATCATCCCAATAGATGTAGAAAGAAGTCATTTGACAGAAATACAACACCCTTTAATGGTACAAACACTTGACATATTGGTTGTAGAAGGAACACATACCTCAACATACTAAAGGCCATATGTGACAAACCCACAGCTAACATCATAGTTAAGGGAGAAAATTTGAAAGATTTTTCTCTAAGACCAGGAACAAGACAAGGATGCCCACTCTCACACTCCTATTCAACATAGTGCTGAAAGTCCTAGCTAGAGCAATTAGGCTAGACAAAGAAATAAAAGGGATCCAAATTGAAAAGGAAGAAGTAAAACTGTTACTATTTTCAGATGATATGACTTAGTACATAGAAAATCACAAAAATGGTATAGATTAACTTATTTGCAAAGCAGAAATAGAGACACAGATGTAGAGAACAAACATATGGATATCACGGGCGGAGGACGAGTGGGATGGATTGGGAGATTGGGACTGACGTATATACACTGCTATGTATAAAAGAGATAACTAATGAGAACAGACTGTATAGCACAGGGAACTCTACTCAATACTCTGTGCTGACCTAAATGGTAAGGAAATCCAAGAGTGGATCTATGTATACGTGTGGCTGATTCACTTTGCTGTACAACAGAAACTAACACAACATTGTAAAGCAACTATACTCCAATAAAAAATAAATAAAAAGACACCACCAAAAAACTGTTGGAACTAATCAATGATTCCAGTAAACTTGCAGGATATAAAATCAACATACAAAAATCAGTTGCATTTCTATCCATTAAAGATGAAACATAAGAAAAAGGAATAAAGACTAACTAGCCCATTCCCAATAACATCAAAAAAACAATGAAATAGCATCTATTAATCAAGGAAGTGAAAGATATGAACAATCAAAATGATGAGACTTTACTGAAAGGAATCAAAAAAGACACAAACAAATGGAATGACACCCCTTCTTCATGGATAGGAAGAATTAATAGATTAAAATATCTATACTACCCAAAGTCTTCTATAGATTCAATGCAATCCCCATCAAAATACCAATAGCATTCTTCACAGAAAGAGAAAAACCAATCCTAAAATTTGTATGGAATTACAAAAGACTCTGAATATCCAGTACAACTGTGGGGGAAAAAGAACAAAGCCAGAAATGTCACACTTCCTGGTTTCAGACTATACTACAAAGCTACAGTAATAAAAACAGTATGGTACTGGCATTAAAAATAGACACAAAAACCAACAGAACAGAATACAAAGCCCAGAATTAAAAACCCTACTTATATGGTCAACTAAATATTCAACAAAGGAGCCCAGAACCCCCAATGGGTAAAGAAAGTCTCTTCACAAATGATGTTGGGCAAACTGCATAAACAGATGCAGAACAATGAAATTGGACCCCTATCTTTCACTACTCACAAAAATTTTGAAGTGGATCAAATACTTAAACATATGACCTGATGTCATAAATATCCTTGAAGAAAATGTATGGAAGAAGCTCCTCTACATTGGTCTTGGCAAAAAATTTTGGGATATGATACCAAAAGCACAAACAACCAAAGCAAAACTCAACAAATGGGACCATATAAAACTATAATGCTTCCGCACAGCAAAAGAAACAACAAAATGAAAAGACAACATACTGAATGGGAGAAACATTTTGCAAATCGTATATAAGAGGTTTATATCCAAAATATATAAAGAACTCATACAACAGAACAGCAAAAAAAAAAAAAAAAAAAAAAAGACAACAAACAAAAACAAAAAACCTCCAAATAATCTGATTTTAAAATGGGCAGAGGAGCTAAGACATTTTTCCAAAGATATCCGAATGGCCAACAGGTACATGAAAGGATGCTCAACATTACAAATTATCATGAAAATGCACATCAAAATCACAAATAGATATCACCTCACACCTGATAGAATGGCTATTATCAATAAGCAGGAAATAACAAGTGTTGGCAAGGATGTAGAGAAAAGGGAACACTTTTGTACTACTGGTGGGAATGTAAACAGTGCAACCACTATAGAAACAATATGGAGGTTCCTCAAAATATTAAAAGTAGATCTACCATATGATCTAGCAATTCCACTTCTAGATATATACTCAAAGGATATGAAAACAGGATATCGAAGTGATATATGCACTCTCATGTTTATTGTAGCATTATTCATAATAGCCAGGATATGGAAACAACCTAAGTGCTCACCACTGGGTGAATGAATAAACAAGAAGTGGGGTATATTTATACAGTGGTTAAGAATCCACCTGCCAATGCAGGGGACACAGGTTCAAACCCTGGTCCAGGAGTATCCCACATGTCACGGAGCAACTAAGCCCGTGCACTACTACGACTGAACCTGTGCTCTAGAGCCCGCAAGCCACAACTACTGAGCCTGTGTGCCACAACTACTGAAGCCCGCGAGCCTAGAGCCCGTGCTCCGCAAGAGGAGAAGCCACTGCAATGAGAGGTCCATGCACGGAAACGAAGAGTAGCCCCCGCTCCCGGCAACTGGAGAGGGCCCGCGCGTGGCAATGAAGACCCAACACAGCCCAAAATAAATAAATTAAATAAATTTTCTTTAAAAAGACCCTATTTCCAAAAGGAGTCACATTAAAAAAAAAAGTATCTACCTCAGTATATAAGTTTGTTACCTTTAAAAAAATACAATGTACATACATACATATATAAATTATTATTAATAATTACAGAATATTATTCAGCCATGAGAAAGAAGGACATCCTGCCATTTTTGACAACATGGATGAACACTGAATGCATTATACTAAGTGAGATAAGTCAGGCAGAGGAAGACAAGTACTCCATGATATCACTTTCATGTGGAATCTAAAAATCCAAACTCCTAAAAAGAGTAAAATGATGGTTACCATGGGATGGAGGTGGGGAGATAGAACAGATATTTTTTAAGGGTACAAACTTGCAACAAGTGGTAAATAAGTCGTAGCAATCTAATGCACAGAACAGTGATTACAGGCAACAATACTGTATTGTTACCATTAAACTTGCTGAGAGACTAGAATTATTCCAAAGACTAAAAAGAAAGGATAATTATGTAACAGGATAGAAATTATAATTATCACCACAATGGCAGTCATATTGCAATATATAAAATGTATCAAATTAAAATGTCTTTCACCTTAAATTTATACAATATTATATGTCAAATACATTTCAATTAAAAAAAACAATTAGACACCTGGAGCACAGTAAATATAGACATAACAGTGTAGCAGATGGTGATGTTAGCCCTGAGGAGAACCTTTGACTTCAGATAACAGCTTCGGCTGTGCAAGAAGGAACTCGTTCTTACTAACGGGCCTATACTTAAATTTCCCTGAACTAAAATATAGCCCCTTATCCATTTTCTCTGCTCCTTTTATTGCAAACCTTCTTGAAATTTTTCTGTGCTCAGTTACCACGTGCTTTCCTACTATTACTTCTAATCTCTTGAAATTTCATCTCCACCTCTCTCCAAAAACTGCTTTTGATGACATTCCAATCTCAATGTGTTCTACCTGTCATATTCTGTCTCCTTAAAACTCAAGATTTCTCTGGGTTTCAATGCTCCACTGACTTCCTGCTCACTCTCTTTCTCTTTCTACTCCTTCTCAAGATTTTCCAACTCACCTGACTCATAAATATGTTTGTAGAATTTCATCCTTACTTCTCTACTTATCACACTCTAAATTAGTCACTTCTCTGATTTTATTAAATTCATGCCTTTTCATGGACATATATACACTACCAAATGTAAAGTAGATAGCTAGTGAGAAGCAGCCACATAGCACAGGGAGATCAGCTCGGTGCTTTGTGTCCACCTAGAGGGCTGGGATAGGGAAGGGGGAAGGGAGACGCAAGAGGGAGGAGATGTGGGGATGTATGTATACGTATAGCTGATTCACTTCGTTATAAAGCAGAAACTAACACACCATTGTAAAGCAATTATACTCCAATAAGGATGTTAAAAAAAGCTGGTAAAGCAAAAAAATAAAAATAATTATATTCATTAAAAATAACTATATTTTCCAAAATAAAAAAAATTAGTGAGAAGAGTAAAAAAAAAAAATTCATGCCTTTTTATATTCTGTGAGGTCCAAATTTCCACGTGCCATTTGATACCCATTCCTAGATGTCTTAAACACATGCCACGAAAATAATTATTATCTATATTTCAATATATTCTTCTCCTTTTTGATTCTGCATGTCAAGTACAGGTTTCTGGTAACTGTACTGCTGAACTGAATGAATAAGCATTTTCATAACTCTAATGGAAAACTGATGAACTCATAAAAGTGCTAACAAAAGATCAAGATAAAAAAATTTAATTACACGGGACTGAGTGAACTGATGAGGATGATTACAATTTTTGTGACTTTCTGTTTGAATTTAAAAACAAAAATCCCACAAGGACTCAGAGGCAAAAAATATACAAATCAATTTTCACTGCAAAGTAAAGAAACTGTTACAGTGGAGGATTCCTGGACTGAATGTCAATATTATGACATAGTGTGAGTGTGTTTCGTGTTTGGTAATTGCAATCATTGTTGCTTTTCTTGTGGTTATCCATTTACAATGCTTGGTGTCAGTCTATTTATCTCTTGTAAAAATAAAATACAGTATGTGTGTGTGTGAAAAAAAAAAAAAGACCTAGTTAGAGAGGGCTAGCCACCTAAACTAGAGTCCTTTGTGCCATTAAGTTACCAAATTCTGACAAGCCTACTTAGCTCTTAAATACCTTTTAATTATCCACTTCTCATGTCCAGTGCTACTTTCTTGCTTCAGAATTTCAAATGCCCCAGACTATTTAAATGGTTCCCAACTGGATTCCCTACTTTGAGTTTCCTTCCACTTCAATCCATCCTGCATGCTATTTTATTTTTCTAAAATTTATCCCTAACCACATCATTTTCTGGTTTAAAAACATTCCATGACTCCTCATTGCCTATTAGATAAAATACAAATTCCTTTGGAAGACATATGATATCAATTAGGAGTTGACCTCTACCTAAATCCAACTTAATATTCCCTCCCATTCCCATCCCAACACCAAAAAATGCAATTTTTACCTCAGGTCTTACCAAACTACCTACAGTTATCCAAATACAACATGTTTCAGTGCCTGAACACACGATTCTCACTTCTAACTTCCCCTATTAACTTCCACTTCCACTTGAAAACCCAGTTCAAATGCTGCCATCTCTCTGGAGCCTTCTCTGGTGTGATTATACCTCCTGCCACAGACTGCAATAATATTTGGAACATATCTCTGTTACAATCTATGAAAATGTGGTGTATTAAAAAAAAAAAGTGTGCTTCTTGGGTATTTAAGAAGAGAGTAGGTGGGAGGTGGCCATGATAACAGAGTAGGAAGACCCTGAGCTCCCCTGTTCACATCAAACTTACAACTATTTATTGAGCAACTGTTGATGAGAAAACCTGGAATCTAATAGAAAAGATTATCTACAACTAAAGATATAAAGAAGGAACCACAACAAGGCTGATAAGAAATGACAGACACCCAATATAGTCAAGACCCATACCCTCGGGGTGGGCGACCCACAAATAGGAGGATAACGAAAAGTTAAAAGAGGTCTCCCCAAGGAGCAACAGTTCTGAGACCCACGTCAAGCTACCCAGCCTGGGTCAGACACACCTGCTGATATTACGGAGCCTACTAGAGGCAGGAGGCATCTGAAGCTCACTGTGGGGACAGAGACACTAGCATCAGCCATATTTGGGAGCTTATTCTACCTTGAGGACACTGGTGCTAGTAAGCACCATTTTGGAATCCTCCCTCTAGCTTAAAAGTGTAGGGACACAGCCTCACCCACCAGCAGACAGTTTTCCTTAGGAACCCCTGAGCCCATAGCTGCCCCAGGACATGGTCTTGCCCATCAGAGGACCCAGGCCATGGTCCCACACCAGTGCTTCAGGACTAGCTCAGGGACCACCCCCAGGGTCTGCAGCCAGAGACCCCAGGACCTGGCTCTGCCTACCAGTGGGCAGGCACCAAATTCAGGAGTTCCTGGGCCAGGGGCCCACCCACCAGTAAGCAGGCACCAGCCCCAGGACCCTGTGGGGCCCTAGTCCCACCCACCAGCAGGTCAACACCAACTCCAGGACCACCAGGGTCCTACAGCCAGAAACCCTGGGACCTGGTTCTGCTCATCAGAGTGCCACTGCTAACCCTACAACCCACATCACACACCAGTGGGCTGGCATCAGCCCCAGGACAACCTGGGCCCTAGACTCACACAACAATGTGAGGATACAAGCCCCGGGACCACTGCAGCCTCACAGCCTGCCATGGCAAAACAGAGACCACCCACTAGCAGGCTGGCGCCAGCCCGGGGACCCCCCTGAACCCTGGCCCCACCCATCAGCAGGCCATCACTAGCTCTGAGACACCTCGGCCATCCTCCTTGGGACTTGGGCCCACTCACCAGCAGGACAACACTAGCTCCAGGACCCCTAGGACCCTTCTTCCAGAGATCATAGGACCTGGCTCCACCTGGCACCCATGATCCCCTGGGCCTTGACCACACCCACCTACAGGCAGACACAAGCTGCAGGATCACTGCAGCCCCACAGCCCGGCTTGTCAGGACCCAGCCAACCAACCAGCAGGCCTGCATGAGCCTCGAGTTCACCTCATCTTGGCCCTGCCTACTAGCAAGCCAACACCAGCTCTGGGACATCTTGGGACCACAAGCCTGCCACCCCAGGATCCAGCCCCACTCACTAATGCGTCAGCACTAGCCTTGAGACACCCCAAAACCCACAGTAGCCATGTCAGGAAGGAACCCCACCCACCAGCAGGTTGACACAAGATCTGGGAACGCCAGCTTAGCAACAATTACCCCAAATCCACCCACCAGTGTGCCACAGCTCTCATTCCATCAATCACAGGCCAGCAACACTGAGATGCTGGCTGCTTTATCAGCCTACACCCAGAGTGAAGAGATGTGGAACAAAGGTCCTGGTCTCTACTGTTGTTAAAGTCACTAGGTTTTTTGGTTGGCTTGTTTTTTATCTTAGCAAAATCTAATCTATTCTTAATTTGCCTATTGTCTTATCCAAAAATTGGGGGAGTGGGGAGGGGCAATCCCAGGCTTTTACGGTGGACATTGGTACCCCAGCATTTAGCCCTTATCATTCCAGTATTTGGAGTTTCACACAAATAAAGGAAAGGACAAAAACAGATTTGCCATGAGATACAATTTTTAGAATGAAAGAGTTCATCAACTGCCCATTGCTTCACATTTTAAAAGTCTCACACATACATATTTTCATTAAACTTCAGAAAAATAAAGAAGATATTAAAAACTTTGAAAGACATTTTCTTAAAAAGCCCCTCAAAATCAATGAGAGACAGCTAGATGGCCAAGAAGCACATGAAAAGATGTTTGTGCTCTAATCTGAACAAATGTTATCCTATGCTAATTTATAGTCCCCAAATTAGCATTCTTGGATTTACATATTAAATTACTGTTGTGCATTATGTCCCATATATGAAACAAATAAAATTCTGAAGTTTAGTGAATGACACATACAGTCAGAACTGATTTCTAACACATTACAGCAAAATGTGGATTGTAAATTAAAAATAAATAAAAGGAAAGAAAAATTAAGAAAACAAGCCCACCTATCATTACATCAAAAAGAACAAAATACCTAGGAATAAATCTAAATAAGGAGGGAAAAGACTTGTACTCCAAAAATTCTAAGACGCAAATGAAAGAAATTTCATATGACACAAACGTGGAAAAATATACTGTGTTTATGGATTGGAAGAATATTCTTAAAATGACCATACTACCCAAGGCAATCTGCAGAATCAATGCAATTCCTATCAAAGTATCAATACAAATGGCATTTTTCACAGAGCTAAGACAAATAATTCCAAGATTTGTATGGAAACACAAAAGACCCCAAATAGCCAAAACAATCTTGAGAAAGAAAAACAGAGCTGGAAGTAGCACACTCCCTGATTTCAAAATATACTACAAAGCTACAGTAATTCAAAGAGTACTGGCACAAAAAATAGACACATATATTAGTGGAACAAAACAGACATCCCAGAATGAACTCACACTTATATGGAAAATTAATCTATGGCAAAGAAGGCAATACGTGTATGGGGAAAAGACAGACTTTTCAACAAATGGCACTGGGAAAACTGGACAGCTACATGCAAAATAGTCAAACTGGACTGCTCTATCACACCATGAACAAAAATAAATTCAAAATGAAGCCACTAAACTTCTAGAAGAAAACTAGCAATATGTTTTTTCACACTGGTCTTCACAGTATTTATTTTTTAATATGTTTCCTCACACAGGTGAAACAAAAGCAAAAACAAACAAATAGGATTACATCAAATGAAAGGCTTTTGCACAGGGAAGTAAACTATCAATGACCAAAAGAACCAACTACTGAATGAGAGAAGAAATTTGTAAGTGATGTGACTTATGAGGGGTTAATATCCAAAATATACAAAGAACTCATACAACTCAACATCAACAGAACAAACAGCCCAATTAAAAAATGGCAGAGGATCTGAATAGACATTTTTTTCTACAAAGACATACACATGGTCAACAGGCAAATGAAAAGATTTTCAACATCACTGACCATCAGGGAAATGCAAATCAAAACCACAATGAGGTATCACCTCACACCTGTCAGAACATCTATTATCAAAAAGACAACAAATAACAAACACTGGTAAGGATATGGAGAATATGAACCTTCATGCTGGAGGACTGGAGTGTATGTAAATTGGTGCAGCCAATATGGAAAATAGTAGGAGCTTCCTCAAAAAACTGAAAGGTAATTACCATATAACTCAGCAATTCCATTCCTCGGTATACATCAGAAAAAAACCCAAAACCCCTATTAGAAATCATATATGCACACCTATGTTCACTGTAGTATTATTTACAATTGCCAAGATATGGAAGCAACCTAAGTGCCCATCAATAAATGAATGGGTAGGGCTTCCCTGGTGGCGCAGTGGTTGAGAGTCCGCCTGCCAGTGTGGGGGACACGGGTTCGTGCCCCGGTCCGGGAAGATCCCACATGCCACGGAGTGGCTGGGTCTGTGAGCCATGGCCGCTGAGCCTGTGCTCCGCAATGGGAGAGGCTGCAATAGTGAGAGGCCCGCGTACCGCAAAAAAAAAAATAAATAAAATAAAATAAAAATAAATAAATGAATGGGTAAAGAAGATGTGGTTTATATGTACAATGGACTATTACTTAGCCATGAATAAGAATGAAATCGTGCCATTCATGACAACACAGATGGATCTTAAGGGTATTATGCTAAGTGAAATAAACCAAAGTAAGACAAATAGTGCATGATTTCAGTTATATGTAGAATCTAAATAAAACAAATGAGTGGGGAGGTCAAGACGGCAGAGAAGTAGGAGGACATGGAGTTCATCTCTCCCCACAAATACATCAAAACTACCTCTACAAATGGAACAATTCTCACAGAGCACTGGCTGAACACTAGCAGAGGACCTCGGACACCTAAAAGGACAAGAAAGATCTCCATGAAACTGGGTAGGATGAAAGAAAGAAGAAGGGAAAATGAAGAGGAGAGGAAGTGGGCGGTAACAACACCCCTGGGTGGGATGTTGAAGGTGAGGAGAGGTTCCCGCTTCCAGGGGAGAGATCAGTTGGGACAGAAGGGGAACTCGGGGGCTATCAGAAGAGAGTGCAGCAACCTTTCTGTGACAGGCAGGACAGAGTGAGACCTACACAGATGGCCCGTGCCACAGCCCTGCACGCCTCAGCCTGAGTCGTGTGTCCCCAGTGTGCACATGGGCTGTGTGCTGGAACGTGGGGTTGGAGAGCAAACCTGGGAAGAGGACTGCTGTTGGCTGCAAGGAGAGAGCCTGAGAGGACAAGAGTGAGGAAGTCCACAACCGGGAATGCTTGTGAAGGAAATCCAGGCTGCCACAGAAGTAAAGCACCGTTGTTAAGTGACACACAATGGGCGGAGCCGCCATTGCAACCTCCCTCCCCATGTGCCAGGCCCTGCCTCCCAAGCACTAGAAAGGGCCCCCACCAGGGCCAGCTCTCACACGGGCAGCCGGGCACTAGAAACGGCCCTCTCCGGGGCTGGCTCGGTCAAGCCCACGGCTGCTAGCTCCCCAACACGTCTCGTTGCCACTGGGGCTGGGTCTCTCATGCCCATGGCCTTGCACTAGTAAGGGCCCTCACTGGGGCTGGCTCTCTTGGACTGGTGGCCGGGTGTTAGGAAGGCCCCTGGTGGGACCTGTTCTCTCGCTCGGGTGGCTGGCACTAGGAAGGGCCCCTGCTGGGGCCAGCTTTCCTGTGCTTGTGACCCTTGGCTCCCTTGTGTGCCTTGTCACTGCTGAGGCCAGCTCTGTTATGCCCATGGCTGCTGGCTCCCCCACGCACACCTCGCCACCAGGGCTCCCACGACGCTGGCCGCTGCACTGCCTCTGTGGGCAGAATCATGTGCTCCGGGGCAGCCTGGGGAGCAGTCCCCTGTGGGTGGCCCACATGCAGAGGCGTGGCTGAAACCACAGCTGAGTCCCAGGGGCTGTGCAAGTAAAGAAGAAAAGCTGAAATCTCTCTTCACAGCTTTGCAAACTGCACCCCCGCGACCGGACTTGTAAACTCAGCACATACGGAACATCTGAACACACAGCAAGTGCCTGTCTCCATAGACAAGACAGGCCTAGTTCTAGAGACTGTAGACTTTGTGAGCACATACACATGGGGGTTGGGCCAGGCTAGAATTAGAGTTGCCCCCACAGCACCCAAAGCAGTTCCATATCCATGATTACTGCAATCCTAGGACTTGACATCAGTCGATCTACACTGGTGGCCTGGTGAAAATGTCTGAGAGACACCAGGTCCAATTACCGCCATACCCACAGTTAAGATGGAGCTGAGAAGAGTGCCAACAACACTGTAATCTAAGAGCTCCCACAACGGGTGAAAGGTGTCACCACAGAGCACACTCACAAGTGAACAGCTCCAGAGGAGCAATTCTTAGTGGCTTCCCTCCCAGTGGAAGTGCTCCAATCGCACATAACTCACACTGCTGACCAGAAACACAGCTAGGAAACAGATGTGGGGGAATCTACTCCAACAATTAGGAAGCAGACCCCACCTCTGACAGGGCAGTGACAACTACAGAGCAAAGGGGAGGCCCTACTCAATACCCAGTGGAGGTTCTTGTCACCACAACATCAGTCACACTGCCTATAAAGGGGTAACAGCCAGCATACACTGAGGAAAGAGGTGGCAGACATCTATACTAAAAACAACACTCACATCAAAAAATATTAAACCCATTCAGGTGACGTAGGGACACTGCCACATAAAATAGTCCTCCAAGACACTCTGAGGGTCTGACATTGGGCGGAAGGACTGCCACAGCATTTAGCCTTGAAGGCCAGCAGGGATTGAGTGCAGAAGTTCCATGGGGCTGGAGAAAACAGAGACTCCACTCTTGGAGGGCATGCACAAAGTCTCACACGCACTGGGTCCCAGCACAAAGAAGTACCTCCATAGGAACCTGGGCTGCACCTACATAGGGGTCTTGGAGGGTCTCCTGAGAGGTGAAGATCGACTGTGGCTCACTGTGCAGGCAAGGACAGTGGTAGCGGAAGACACAGGGAATATTGAATGGCGTGAGCTTTCCCAGAGGTCCCTATTTCGGCACCAAGATCCAGCCACACCCAATAGCCTATAGGCTTCAGAGCTGGAATGCCCCAGGCGAAACAACCAGCAAGACAGGAACACAGCCCCACCCAACAGCAGACAGGCTACCTAAAGTCATAGTGTGATCACAGCTACCTCAAAACAGAACACTTGATGAGGCCCTGCCCATTAGAGGAAAAAGACCCAGCTCCACCCACCAGATGGCAGACACCAGTCCCCCCACCAGGAAGCCTGCACAAACCTATGGACCAATCTCACCCACCAGGGGGAAGACACAAGAAGCAAGAGGAACTATTATCCTGCAGGATGTGGCAAGGAGACCACAAACACAAGAAGTTAGACAGAATGAGAAAACAGAGAACTATGTTGCAAATGAAGGAAAAAGATAAAAACCCACAAGAACAACTAAATGTAGAGGAGATAGGCAATCTACCTGAAAAATAATTCAGAGTAATGATCTCTGAAAAACAAGAGAGGCACAGATTGAGAAAACACAAGAAATGTTTAAACAGGAGCTGGACGATTTAAAGAACAAACAGAGATGAACAATACAATAACTGAAATGAAAAATACACTAGAAGGAATCAATAGCAAAATAACTGAGGCAGAGAAATGAATAAATAAGCAGGAACACAGAGTGGTGGAAATTACTGCTGTCAAACAGAATATGGAAAAGAATGAAAAAACAAATGAGGACAGTGCCAGAGACCTCTGGGACAATATTAAACTAGAGGTGTAATGTACAACATGATAAAAATAACAGTGCTCTATGTTATATATGTATGTTATTAAGAGAGTAAATCCTAAGTTCTCATCAGACAAAAAAAATTTTTTTCACTTTACTTTTCTATCTCTGTGAGATGATGGGTGTTCACTAAACTTACTGTGATCATCACTTCATGATGTAAGTCAGATCATTAAGCTGTACATCTTAAACTCATACAGTGCTCTATGTCAATTATATCTCAATAAAACTGGAAGAAAAGAAAGAAAACAACTCTTAATTGTTGTGTAAGGTCTAACTAAAAGGAAGTCTGAATATTAAGGGCCAGCTTGACTTCTGAAACTGGGATGGCTCAGTGACAAGTTCCCCTCCCCTCTCTATTCCTGTGGATAAGATGTCTATCAAATATACCAGGGACAGTTTCTGTTTATACCATTGTAACAAGTTTCAGTTCACTATAAGCACATAGAATTATTCAAGGAAGCCAATCATATTTTCCCATTGAACCCAGATGGCATTTTACTATCTTGATACTCCAAAGCTTGCCACGATACCTGGTTGTTCACTCTGTCCTCAACTACAAACCCCATGTGGACTTTTAGTGTGTACTGTGTCATCCTACCCCAGGCTGTGAGTACATGTGACTAATCAACTACTATCAGTCTCATCTGCCCAGAGACTGATGTTGTGTACAGACATCCCTATAACTCTAAGCTGGGGAACTCCTCTCTCGCCAGTGGGGTAAAAAAGCAGCAACTAAACAATACCCAAGTAGATAGGATAATGAATTCTTCAGAGTTTAGTCTGCTGTCATTTCTTGAAGCAAAAGAACCCTAATGGAAACAAATGGAACTAAACTGAACCACGATTCCAGATACGAGATGGAACCATTCACTAAGTAAAAGATTTCAGGAGAGGGACTAGATTGGAAGAGAAAGAAGGAGTTCATTTGGCAAGGTTCAGTTTCATGTACCCATGGGATAACATGGTATAGAGTAGCTGTAGGATATAAGTCCACATTTCAGCAGGAAAATTCATAGGGAAAAAGACAGATTGGGTTCAATCTATAAATGCCACTTGAAGTCATCAGTTTAGGCATGGAAGGTCAGGGAAATAAAAATAAAAGTTGGCAATGATCATGTATTTAGTCTAATGAATCTTTTGATTCTAAACTTTATTTGTGCCAATCTTATTTATTTAAATTTCTTATAAATGTAGATTTTTAAAGGATATAACAGATGTTTTTAAGAAACATGTCTACTTGCATGAGTATGTCCAAATAATCTCTTGCTTTTTAGGTAAGTTTGATAACAAAACAATGTCTGAGGTCTTAGATAACATATGAAATAAGCCCTAAATATTGAGTAGGTATTTTCTCAAATTCCTGTGAAGGAACTTGTCCCATACTTAGCTGAAATGAACTTATGGCAGAGCAGAAAAAAACTAGAATATGTAAAGAGAAGTAAAGGAGCGGGTGGGTAAAGAAGAGGAGGAATGTTCATTTCAAATATTACTTCTCCTATGCAGATATTCTTGCATTTGATAGGTAAAAATAATTTATTCCTTTTCTGTAATTCTGTAGTTGTTTTGTAATTAAAAAAATAAAAATAAAAAAACACTGTATATCCGTGTTTATGTATATTCCCTCACTGGTAAAGCCTGAGTTTTTCAAAACAATGGCCAATTACCTTTGTAATCTCACTGGGACATAGAAGATGAAAAGTCTGATATTTGTCCCATAAATCTAGGAAGAACAGATCTATAGTGTAATTGTGATTTGTAAAATGATGTGATCTCAAAGCACTCAATGCATTATTCCTCATATATTTACATGTATCTCAATGAATGAATAAAACATGAGGCTGAACAAGGGGAAAAAAGTGTTCTGATTTCAGATTGAGATGTCAGATAATACGTATAGTTTTCCCCTCTTCTCTGTGAGATTCCTCTGGAATAGGTGGAATGAATTACAGAGAAGAAAACAGTATAACCCTGAGGAGAACAGGAGTTGGGGTGTGAGCATCACTGACCAATAAGAAAGATCAACACTTCTGTTGAAGAGGGAGAGAAGCTGCAACTGAGAATAGGCTAGGAGGAGGAAGGAGGGAGCAAGTTCTCACAGAGAAACTCTCAGAAGCTCTTATGTCAGAGTGAAGAGGAGGCTAAAGCACAGAAATGAAAAATAGGGCTGAAGTTCAGTGAAAGTGTCCCTATGGAATAACTGTCCTTAGACGTGAATGCACCTTTGTCTAATCTTGAACACCCAAATCACAAGCAAACTGGGACTTCCCTGGTGCTCCAGTGGCTAAGACTCCATGCTCCCAATGCAGGGGGCCCGGGTTCGAGTCCTGATCAGGGAGCTAGATCCCACATGCTGCAACTAGAGATCCCACATGTCGCAACTAAAAGATCCTGCAGGTGGCAATGAAGATCCCGCATGCCACAACTAAGACCTGGCGCAGCCAAATAAATAAGTAAATAAATAAATAAATATTTACCCAAAAAATAAAATAAAATAAACCAAGCAAACCATATTTGTTCCCAAGCCACTTCTTTTTTGGTCGTACAAGACAATGTGACTAGTTATGACAAATGAACAATCAGAAGTGATCTGTGTCATTTTGGGGACAGGATCATTTCATTATTACCCTTCCAGAGCTGTCTTTCCATCAATCACAGGCCAGCAACATTGAGATGTTGTCTGCTTTATCAGCCTACACCCAGAGTGAAGAAATGTGAAATAAACATCCTGTTTCTACTGTTGTTAAAGTCACTAAGTTTTTTGGCTAACTTGTTATCTTAGCAAAATATAATCTATTCTTACTTTCCCTATCGTCTTTTCCAAAAATTGGGGGAAGGGGAATGGGAAATCCAAGTCTTTTAGTGTGGACATTTGTACCCCAGAATTTAGCCCTTATCATTCTAGTATTTGGAGGTGCACACAAAATAAAGGGAAAGGATGGAGAGGAGAAAAACAGATTTGATATGAGATACAATTTTTAGAATGAATGAGTTCATCAAATGTCCCTCACTTTAAATTTTAAAGGCTCGCACTTAGACATATTTTCATTAAACTTCAAAAAAATAAAGGAAGGAGAAGATATTAAAATCACCTAAAGACAGTTTTAAAAAAGGCAATCAAAAAGTAATGAGAGACAGACAGAAGGCCAAGAGGCACATGAACAGATGCTTGACAGGACTACTTATTAGAGAAATGCAAGTCAAAACTACAATGAGATATCACCTCATGCTAGTCAGAATAGCTCTCGTCAAAAAGTCTAAACAATAGGGCTTCCCTGGTGGCACAGTGGTTCAGAGTCTGCCTGCTGATGCAGGGGACGTGGGTTCATGCCCCGGTCCGGGAGGATCCCACATGCCACGGAGAGGCTAGGCCGGTGAGCCATGGCCACTGGGCCTGCGTGTCCAGAGCCTGTGCTCTGCAACGGGAGAGGCCACAGCAGTGAGAGGCCCGTGTACCACAGGAAAAAAATAAGTCTAAACAATAGATGCTGGAGAGGGTGTGGAGAAAAGGGAACCCTCATACACTGTTGGTAGGAATGTGAATTTGTAGAGCCACATGGAGAACAGGACACAGGTTCTTTAAAAAACTTAAAGTAGAACTACCATATGATCCAGCAATCCCACTCCTGTGCATATAGCTGTAGAAAACCATGATCTGAAAAGATACACGCACCACAACATTCATTGCAACACTACTGACAATATCCAAGATCTGGAAGCAACCTAAATGTCCACTAACAGAGAAATGGATAAAGAAGGAATGGATAAAGAAGATGTGGTACATATATACAATGGAATATTACTCAGCCATAAAAAAGAATGAAATAATGCCATTTGCAGCTACATGGAGGGACCTAGAGATTATCATACTAAGTGAAGTCAGTCACACAGAGAAAGACAAATATAATATAATAGGACTGACATGTGGAATCTTAAAAAAAAAAGATACAAATGAACTTATTTACAAAACAGCAACAGACCCATAGACTTTGAAAACAGTCTTATGGTTACCAAAGGGGAAGCACTGGGGGTGGGCGGGAGAATAAATTAGGAGTTTGGGATTAACATATACACACTACTATATATGAAATAGATTACCAACAAGGATCTACTGTACCGCACAGGGAACTCTAATAAATATTCTGTAGTAACCTATACAGGAAAAGAATCTGATAAAGAATGGATATATGTGAATCCCTTAGCTGTACAGCTAAAACTAATACCACATTGTAAACGAATTACACTCTAATATAAAATAAAAATTAAATTAAAAAAATCTGCCAATTATACCCTATCATTGCTAGGATGTAAAATTCATACACGTAAATGCAAACATTAAGAGAGGATGTGGGAAACTGAAAGCTAGAATGTGCAAATTTGTAGTAATTTAAAATATATTTCAGTCATTTTGTTACCTTTACCAAATGTTTAAAGAGTACCTCCACGGTAGTGCTATTTAGGTAAACAGATTCAAAATTATAATTAAAAGCATCATGGGGGCTTCCCTGGTGGGGCAGTGGTTGAGAGTACGCCTGCTAATGCAGGGGACACGGGTTTGTGCCCCAGTCCGGGAGGATCCCACATGCCACGGAGCGGCTGGGCCCGTGAGCCATGGCCGCTGAGCCTGCGTGTATGGAGCCTGTGCTCCACAACGCGAGAGGCCACAACAGTGAGAGCCCTGCGTACCACAACAAAAAAAAAAAAAAAAAAAAAAAAGCATCATGAAAATAAATGCTTCCTACCTAACAGATCTGACCTTGATTGAAATTCTAACATGTATGTACTCTAATCAGAATAAACGTTATTCTGTCCTAATTTATAGGCATCACATTAGCACTTTTGTGATTTTTATATTAAATTACTATTGTAAATGATGTCCCATATATGATACAAATAAAATTCTCAAGTTTAGTGAATGACATATACAGCCAGAACTGATTTCTAACACATTACGGTAAAATGTGGATTGTAAGTTAAAAATTAATAAAAAGGAAGAAAAATTAAGAAAATAATCCCATCTACCATCACATCAAAAGGAACAAAATTCCTATGAAAATATATATATATATATATAACTAAGGAGGTAAAACACTTGTACTCCAAAAGCTCTAAGGCACAAATGAAAGAAATTGCATATGACACAAACATGCAAAAATATACGGTGTTCATGGAGTGGAAGAATATTATAAAAATGACCATACTACCTAAGGCAATCTATAAATACAATGCACTTCCTATCAAAATACCAATGACATTTTTCACTGAGCTACAACAAATAATCCCAAAATTTGTATGGAAACACAAAAGACCCTGAATAGCCAAAACAATCTTGAGAAGGAAATACAAAGCTGGAGGTAGCACACTCCCTGATTTCAAACTATACTACAATGCTACAGTAATCAAAACAGTACTGGCACAAAAAACAGAAACATAGATTAGTGGAACAAAATAGAGATCCCAGAAATTGACCCACACTTATAAGGAAAATTAATCTACGACAAAGAAGGCAGGAATATACAATGGGGAAAAGACAGTCTTCAACAAATGGCAGTAGGAAAACTGGACAGCTACGTGCAAAAGAGTCAAACTGGACTTATCTATCACACCATGCATAAAAATAAATTCAAAATGAAGCCATAAAACTTCTAGAAGAAAACTGGTAATAGACTTTTTGACATTGGTCTTCACAGTATTTTTTAGGTATGTCTCCTTGCACAGGTGAAACAGAAGAAAAAATAAATAGGATTACATCAAACTATAATGCTTTTGCACAGGGAAGTAAACTATCAACAAAAGGACCAGCTACTGAATGGGAGAAGATATTTGTAAATGATGTAACTAATAAGGGGTTAATATACAAAACACGCAAAGAATTCATTAAACTCCACATCAATGATTAAAAACAACCCAATTAAGAAATGGGTAGAGGAACTGAATACACATTTTCCTACAAAGACATACGCATGGACATCATGCAAATGAAAAGATTTTCAAAATCACTAATATTCAGGGAAATGCAAATCAAAACCACAATGAGATATCACCTCACACCTGTCAGGATAACTGTTATCAAAAAGATAACAAACAAAAAATGTTGACAAGGATATGGAGAAAGGGAACCTTTGTGCTGGAATGTTTGAGGGTATGTAAATTGGTGCAGCCAATATGGAAAACAGTACGGAGGTTCCTCAAACAATTAAAAAGGGAACTACCATATAACTCAGCAATTCCACTCCTGGGTAGATATCATAAGAAAACCAAAACACTAAGTAGAAAAGATATATGCACCCTTATGTTTATTGCAGTATTATTTACAATCATCAAAATGTGTAAGCAACCTAAGTGTCCATCTGTAAAAGAATGAATAAAGAACATGTGGTTTATACGTACGATGGAATATTACTTAGTCATGAAAGAGAATGAAATCTTGCCATTCAAGACAACATGGATGGATCTAAAGGGTATTATGCTAAGTGAAATAAATCAGACAAAAAAAGACAAATAGTGCATGATTTCACTTATATGTGGAATCTAAATAAACAAAACAAATGAGTAAAAATAAAAGAGAAACAGAGTCATAGGTATAGAGAACAAACAGCTGACTGCCAGCAGAGAGGGTGGTGCTGGGAGGAAAGAAATAAGTAAAAAGATTATGAGGTATGAACTTCCAGTTGCAAAATAAATGAGTTACAGGCATGAAATGTACAGTGATGGAAATATGATCAATGACTCTAAAAGATTTTTGCATGGTGACATATAACTAGATTGTGATGATCTTTTTGAAATGTACAAAAATATGAAGTCACTATTTTCTGTATCAGGAACTAACACAGTGTTGTAGGTCAACTATACTCCAAAAATAAATGAACAAACAATCTCATAGAAAGAGAAATCAGATTTGTGATTACCAAAAATGGGGGTGTGGGAATTGGATAAGGTAGTCAAAATGTACAAACGTCCAGTTATAAGATACATAAGTAGTAGGGATGTAAAGGACAACATGACAAAAATAACTAACATGCTTCTATGTTATATATGAATGTTATATCCTAAGACAACACAAACTGATGGAAACATATACCATATTCTTGGATTGGAAGAATCAATATTGCCAAAATGATTATGCTACCAAAAGCAATCTACAGATTCAATGCAATCCCTATCAAATTACCACTGGCATTCTTCACAGAACTAGAACAAAAAAATCTTAAAATTTGTATGGAGCACAAAGGACACTGAATAGCCAAAGCGACCTAGAGAAAGAAAAAATGGAGCTGGAGGAATTAGACTCCCTCATTTCAGACTATACTACTAAGCTATAGTCACCAAAACAATATGGTACTGGCACAAAAATAGAAATATAGATAGCATATAAAGCCCAGAAATAAATCCACACACCTATGGTCAATTAATCTATGAAAAAAGAGGCAAGACTATACAATGGAGGAAAGACAGTCTCTTCAGCAAGTGGTGCTGGGAAAACCAGACAGCTACATGTAAAAAAAATGTAATTAGAACATACTGTAACACCATACACAAAAATAAACTCAAAATGGATTCAAGACCTAAATGTGAGTCCAGACACTATACAACTCTTAGAGGAAAACACAGGCAGAACACTCTCTGACATAAATTGCAGCAATATCTTTTACGAGCTGCCTCCCAGAATAACGGAAATAAAAACAAAAATAGACAAATGGGACCTAAGTAAACTCAAAAGCTTTTGCACAGCAAAGGAAAGCACAGACAAAACAAAAAGACAATCCACAGAATGGGAAAAAATGTTTACAAATGATGCTACCAACAAGGGATTAGTCTCCAAAATTCACAAATAGCTCATGCAGCTTAATATCATAAAAACAAAGAATCCAATCAAATACTGGGCAGAAGACCTAAATAGACATTTCTCCAAAGAAGCCATACAGATGGCCAAAAGGCACATGAAAAGGTGTTCAACATCATTAATTATTAGAGAAATGCAAATCAAAATTAAGATATCACCTCACACCAGTCAGAATGGCTATCATCGAAAAATCCACAATAAATGCTGGAGAGGGTGTGGAAAGAAGGGAACCCTCTCACACTGTTAGTGGGAATATAAATCGGTACTGCCACTGTGGAGAACAGTATGGAGGTTCCTTAAAAAACTAAAAATAGAGCTACCATATGATCCTGTAATCTCACTCCTGAGCATTTATCTGGAGGAAAATCATGGTCCAAAACGATACATGCACCCCAATGTTCATTGTAGCACTGTTTACAATAGCCAAGACATGGAAGTCACCTAAATGTCCACTGACAGATGAATAGATAAAGAAGATGTGGTACATATATACTATGGAATATTACTCAGCCATTAAATAGAATGGAATAATGCCATTTGTGGCAACATGATGGGCCTAGAGACTATCATACTGAGTGAAGTAAGTCAGACAGAGAAAGACAAATATTGTAATGATTATCACTTACGTGCAGAATCTAAAAACAACAATACAAATGAACTTATTTACAAAATAGAAACAGACTCACAGACTTAGGGAATTAACTTATGGTTACCGGGGGGAGTTGTGGGGGGAGGGTTAGTTAGGGAGTTTGGGATTGACATGTACACACTGCTATATTTAAAATGGATAACCAACAAGGACCTACTGCATATCACAGGGAACTCTGCTCAATATTATGTAACAACGTAAATGGGAAAAGAACTTGAGAAATACACACATGTATAACTGAATCACTTTGCTATACACCTGAAACTAATACAACATTGTTAATCAACTATACTCCAATATAAAATGTTTTAAAAATATTCTGTAATAACATACATGTGGAAAGAATCTGCAAAAGAATGGATATATGTATAACTGAATCACTTTGCTGTAAACCTGAAACTAACAACACTGTAAATCAACTGTACTCTAATATAAAATAAAAACTAAATTATAAAAAAGAAAAAGTATAACCCGAGGAGAACAGGAGCTGGGGTGTGAGCATCACTGACCAATGAGAAAGACCAACACTTGCGTTGAAGAGGGAGAGAAGCTGCAACTGAGAATAGGCTAGGAGGAGGAAGGAGGGAGCAAGTTTTCACAGAGAAACTCTCAGCAGCTCTTATCTCAGAGTGAGGAGGAGGCTAAAGCACAGAAATAAAAATTAGGGCTGAAGTTCAGTGAAAATGTCCCTATGGAGTACCTGCCCTTAGACACCCATTCCCCTTTCTCTAATCTTGAACACACAAATTACAAGCAATACCTATTCATTGCCAAGCAAATTCACTGTTGGTTGTACAGGACCATGTGACTAGTTATGACCAATGAACCATCAGAGAAAGTGCTATGTGTCCATTTGGGGGCAAGGTCATTTAATCGGTACCCTTGCAGAATTCTCTTTCGATCAATCACAGGGCAGCAACAACGAGATGCTGGCTGCTTTATCAGCCTACACCCAGACTGAAGAGATGTAAAACAAAGATGCCGGTCTCTACTGTTGTTAAAGGCACTAAGTTTTTTGGTTGGTTTTTTCTTAGCACAATCCAATCTATTCTTATTTTGCCTATTGTCTTATCCAGAAATTAGGGGGGAGGGGAGTGGGAAATACAAGCCTTTTTTAATGAAAATTTATTAATAAATTTATTCATATATCAATACATTTTATTATTAATAAAATTATTTATTTTAATAAATTTATTTATTTATATTTTTGGCTGCCTTGGGTCTTCGTTGTTGTGCATGGGCTTTCTCTAGTTGCAGCGAGCGGAGCTACTCTTCGTTGTGGTGCACAGGTTTCTCACTGTGATGGCTTCTCTTGTTGTGAAGCACGGGCCCTAGGCGTGTGGGCTTCAGTAGTTGTGGCACGTGGGCTCAGTAGTTGTGGCTCGCGGACTCTAGAGCTCAGGCTCAGTAGTTGTGGCTCACAGGCTTAGTTGCTCTGCGGCATGTGGGATCTTCCAGGCCCAGGGCTTGAACCCATGTCCCCTGCATTGGCAGGCAGATTCTTAACCACTGTGCCACCAGGGAAGTCCCTACAAGCCTTTTATTGTGGACATTTTTAGCCCTTATCACTCCAGGTTTTGCAGGTTCACACAAAATAAAGAGAAAAGATGGAGAATAGAAAAACACATTTGACATGAGAGAATTTTTAGAAAGAGTTCATCAAATGCCCCTGTTTAAATTCTAAAAGGCTAACACTTAGACATATATTCATTAAACTTCAGAAATATAAAGAAAGGAGAAGATATTAAAAGCTTCTAAAGACTTTTTTTAAAAGCCACTCAAAAAGCGGTGAGAAAGTGCCTGTCATGAGAATCTCTGTGATGTAGTATCTGAACACATGAGGTCTAGATTCAGGAGCTGCAGTTTATTAACCATGTGACTCAGGCAATTTATTTAACTTGTGCTTCAGTTATTTCAACTATAAAACGGATATAATAATAGTTTCTATCTTGTTAAGACCTTGAAGTGCTTACTTCAGTACCTAGACCTAATAAGCTGTTAATGTGTTTACTACAATAATTGTCAGACTTATCAAAGAACAACCCTGAATGTGAGAAGAGAGTAGGGCAATGCACTCAGAATTTATAATATGCTTTAAATGGTTGCAGTTACGAAATGAACACAATTACAGTGTCCATTTATAATGTCCATATTTCTTCCTAACTGAAATTTGTTTTTAGCTCATGAATCCCGAAGAGTGTTTGGTAGTAGAAATTATTAACTGGCCAATTCAAGGTTAACTCAGATACTTAGGGTTTTAAAGCTTGGGCTCTTGGGACTCTTATCTTGCTTCTCCTGTTGATAGAAGGAATGAGTGGGAACGGGAGGTACCTAGGAGTGTTATGTCTGCTCCAAGTACTGATGTCTATCCTTGATAGCCTCCCATGTCCGGCCTAGGATGCTGGCCACTGTCTCCATTGCAATAATTTGTTCCCAGATGGAAAAATTTATGTCTCTGCTTTCATAGGAAATGTAAACTATTTTTTCTGGAGTGAATCTTTTTGATTCTCCTCCTGTCAATCTGGGTTCCATCTTAGTCTTTGTTGCAAGGAGTAATTCTTTTAACTCAGCTATCTCCCAATACAGCTTGGACTATCTTTCTATAGCCTCAGCAACAGGGTCCCTTTGCCCCATTCCACTGTGAACCCTCAGCAGGCATGCTGGTTCATAATGCCAATCACATTTGCATCACACTCAGAAATTTCCCAACCTTCTTCATGTTGGTGACAGCCACGAATATCTGAATTGTAGCTAGCTTTTACACTAAGTGGCAACTATGCTTTTGCATCCAGGGCACATACTAAAGGATGTGTAAATAAATCACGTGACTGATGTGAAGACGTTAACTAGATTTAGAGATGAAAGAAATTACAGTATCACACAGTTACTGGAATCCATGGGAGAAAAATAATGAGTTGTGTTTATAAAAATAAATCATAACATGAAATTAGACCAACTTACACTTTAGGCATTTCTGTTGAGAAGAAACTTATTCTAAACTCAACTTTTCCCTAAGATCTCTATCCCAATGCTCAATTCATATGTGGTGGGTACAGTTTTACTCTTCACTGTTTAGGCAACTGTCACAATCAATGAATGGATGAAAATAAGACTCAGTCCTTAATGTGATGTGATACTTAGAGAATGGGATCTAAGGCTCTGTTTTGATCTTTAAAGTTTATAAATGTCTCTGGGATTCACATATAATGCCATTTGGGTGTGGTTTCCTATGGTTAAAACACAAATAGTTTATGATCTTTTTCATTTTGCTCCACCTGTATTTGATATATAACTTTGAAAACCACCACATTTGCTATTATTTCTTGTAGGACAGATATATGATACCTCTTTAAGTTTTTAGTGATCCAAAGATCACTATATATATGTAAACTATATAATGTGATGTGTATGTCTAGTATAATAGCTTAATTTACAGAAATATGATCTTTAGCTGTGGTTTTAAATACCAACATCAGTGACAAAAAATTTAAAATTTAAAGAGTAAAAAGTTAAGAACGTTATGACTTCTTGTAAGAAACACCAGTAACCAATACTTTAAGTCACATTTTTGCTGTTTTATTTCAAGATTCTTTCAGTATTAGAGTGAAAAATAATTTGTATTTTAATTTGTTATAAAGTATAGTTGTAGGGACCTAGATGAAAAAGTTATGTCTTTAAAAAAAATTAAGACATCATAATTTCTCATCAACTTACTATGCCTTTTTATAGCACCTAAGTTCAAGGACATGTGGAATGAAATTGTGATAAAGAGTCTATATACATTACATATTGCATTACCAATGTCTAGCTTCAATAAAAACTTCATCCAGCTTCTGTACCATGTGGTATATGAGTTAGACTCACTTTAATTGACTCCAGCTGTTAGTTTCTATGTGGAATAATGAATCATGATCTTTTCAGCATTGTCTAAAAGAGATATGTGTACAAAGGGATAAAATGTGTAAAAAAAAAAATAATCACTAATCTATATTTATTGAGTGTACTAGGCCCAAATGTGGGGGAAAAAAGAAGAATCTAGAACATGGCAAAGTAAATAATGAACTAAATTAAAGGCATTCAGGCATAATGCAAAGAACAGATGTCTAGAAGTCAGTACACCTGGTGGCCCTGGCTTTACTGCTAAATACCCATGTGAGCAACTAAAGTGTAAATTATGCTTGCTCCCTACAGCCTAGGCTACATAAAGAGAGAGGCAACAGTTTACCAGATTTGAATAGGCTGACAGGTGAGCTAGAGTGACAAAAGAGCATCTACCAGGGAGATAATACAGAGAACAGTGGTCAAAGAAAACTGGTAAAGCCAGGCTAATCTAAGGCCATAGTCCCCTACAGGTATCCATGTACTGGTAGAATGTCATCTAGAAAGACAGAGAAGAGGGGCAGACAGTATTTTAGAGTCAAATAAGATCCGTGGTTCTCAAACTACTACACAGTTGTAGATCCCCATCTCATATTAATGAAAACAGATATTTAGGGTCAAAACCCAGACATCTGAGGTTGAAACACAGACAAGTATAAATTTTTTATGCTCCCCAGATAATTTTAATATGTTGTCAAGGTTGGGAACTAGTGGGTTACATGGTCATTTTAAAGTTTTGCCCTTGAAGTGGCAGGTCACATGACATTGGACTGGGGCTCAGTCCCTCAGGGAAGCCAAGCTTCAGTAATACGAATATGGCACGAAGGGTGGGGAGAGCTATAGCTCCAGGATTAACATGAGTGACCAGTGGAACCAAGTGGACGGTAGACCCCACATTTAACTGGTGGCACATCTGAGGAGATGATCACACTTAGCCCTTAGTACTAAAGAAAGACCAGAGAATAGTGGGAGGTGATGGCCAGAGTAGATTAAGAACCCCTATCAGTATTAGAAACTGGTTAGGAGAAAGACAGCAAACCAAATGATGCTAGGTAAACAGAGAGAAAAAGTGAAAGGCAAATGCTACTTCTGCTTTGATTACTTCATCAGCAAAATGAGGTTGACAGATCATTTTTTGCAATACTCTGTCCACATCAGTCATCTGTTCCACTTCAGAAGCTTCTCACAAGGCATCACTCTCATAGCTACATTCTCATTTATTCTGTTCATCAGTACTTCAAAACATTCTAAAACGTACCTCTTTCACAAAAACTTGCAAAATGACCCAACAAAATTATGACATTTTAGCTCGAGTCATTTTGAATAATACTATATAAATAGTGCAATGAGAAAGAAAAAAGTAAATGAGTTAAAAAATTGGGAAGGAGAAGGTAAAATTATCATTATATGTTGATGAAATGGCACTAGTTAAACTCTAGAGAATATCACAAACACTAAGCTGTATAGTAAAGTGGCAGGTGCAAAATTAATGTACAATATTAGGAGTCTTTCTATAAACACAGAATACATTAGAAGATAGGAATAAAAAGATTAAATATCTAGGGGAAAAGGCTAACAGGAAATGTGGAAAAATACATTTAAAAATAAATGCTGCTACACCTACCACCTCCATGTTAGCTGTTTTTTCTTTTCAATGTGACTTGCAGGAATAAACTATGGTCCAACATTCAAAATAAATAAATAAATAAATACTACTAAGGAACTTAAAATAAATGAATGAATGGAAAAGTATGTTTTGAGCATGATGAGAGAATCTGTAATAAAAACATCAGTTATCACTAAATCAATTTTTAAAATTAACAAATGTAGTAAGAATTTATTTTTAAATTAAACACATTAATTTTAAAGTTTATAAGGAAAAGGATACCCATAATATTAAATTTTCATAAGGCAAAAAATGAAAATGACTTTAACAATCATATTTTGGTTGTCTAGAAAAGACCACATCAAGGAAAAGGAAACACTATGAAAAGACATGGGATTTTTGTCCAGGCAGGAATTATTTTCTGGATGAGGGTATTAACTAGTAGAGAATCAATCACAGATGGATCACAGACAGAGTCTGGGCTATGTAGTTGGGTTCTTTACTTCTCCACTTTTTTCTTAGAAATCCACACATAAAAACTAGGCTTTCAAGGTTAATTTGATATAGAGGACATTTATGTAGTTCATCAGCTTCAGTCCCCTTACTAAATCAGATACAACATTGCATTTTCTTAGAATACAACATAACACTTGTACTCTTCTTCTGATCTCACCCACACTTTCTACTTTTGTGTCTCTTCTGAGGCCTTCCTTCTACCTCCCAAAGCTTACCCATACCTTGGCCTCATTTCTTCCACCATCAGGTTTTCAAATAATACAATTCCTTCCTATAGATTCCAAGACAAACAATACTGTTTGGATCCATTCTATTTAACTGCAACTGAAACTACTAAGCATTCTTATATTTGCTGTAATAAAGATATGATCACTGTCCCTTGCCTTTACATACTGATTCAATAAACCTTGATGACATCACTATTTATTGGATCTTAATGTCCTTATCACAATTATAAAATAAATTATTATGACATGTTTTATTGGAAAATAATCTGATTTCAGAATTTTAAAAATTATTAGCTTGTGAAGTTAATTGTGTGCTATACGCTTTGTGGATTTATTCCATACTTTCAGATTCATTATTAATTTATTCAAACACTGACTAGTTTACAGTTTCATAATTCACTGTATTATTTTAGATGTATGGTATATTCATGAGCTTTGGGGAAAAACATTTAGAACAGCAATATTTTAAACCAGAAAATGAAAACACATTTTTTTCCTTTTGCTAAAAACATATATCTAGTTGACTTTATTTTTTTCTGATGTTCATCCATATGGTTGAGACATAAGTAAGCTTTTTAAGACTGATGTGACACGGTACTACATTTTAAAGTTTTGTTTTTCTGTGAGTACAAACTGCATTTATCTTAACACAGGGGTGAAGCAAAGCTTATTCTTCACAAAGAGGTTCTTTTATATTTTATAGTTTATCATTACTGATAGTCATAGCAGAGAAAATATATTAAACATTTCTTTCCTCTAAGTAAACTGCCCATCCATACTGTTCATTTAGAAAAGATAGATTTTGTTCACCTGAAGCATAGAATTTGGCTCTAGGTCACTGAAACAGTTTGAAAAATGATCTTTAAAATGTTTATATTAACAAAGAACCTGTATTGTATGTATTCATTTTTGTTTCAGAAGAAGTCGTTCATTTGACACCCTTTGAGCAATATGGTTAATCTATCACTGAGGTTCATTTTATGATATAATTTAGAAAAGGCATACTGATTCAACTGAATTACACAAATAGCATTCAGGTCATCTGAAAAGTTTGTTTTATTTTTTACACCTCCAGAATATTTTTGCCACAGTGTACACACAGTTTACCTGAAGATAGAATTATTATTTTTAACTTTTTCACTGCAGATTTATTTCATGTCCAGCATCAGGAATGTACAAGAAAAGGAGGGAATCTCATGCAATGAAAAGGAGGAGGAGAAAGGAAGGGAAGGAGCAAGCGAAGGAAGGAAAGGAAGAGGACAGAAGGGAGGGAGTAAAACAGTAACCTATTAGGTTAATGGTGTTGATGAGATTAAAGAGAGTAGGTAAAAGACAGCAAACCACTGACCTTAATGACTGTGATTACAATGAAGTGTTAAGGACAGAAACCACCCTTGATGAATTAAGCAGGAATTGAGATAACAGCATTAAAAGCATGTTATGTTGCTAGAGAGTCAATGTGTTTTGCAGAGAATAATTGTAGAGAGATATAGGGGAAGGCTGGGTTCAAGTTTCCTTTCTTGAAACAAATAGGCATTTTGACCCTCTCCACGTATTTGCATTTGAATTGAAAAAATCTGTAGGATTAAAATAGCCTCCAAAGAAGTCTGAGGAAAATTAAATGAGGCAATTGTCATCATTAATTTGTAGTATGAAATTGACATAAATCCTTTTTTAAATTTTGCAAAAGAAAACCTTTTTATCCAATCTCAATAGTCTCATATTAACAACAATAAGTGTCTGAATTATTTGTTGTAACCACACATTATTCAATCACCCTGCTTCAAACAGATTTTCTTAGTAGAACTACAGATCTATTCTTGATGCTCTTTGTAACCTTTCAAAATAATCCACTAACTCAATAAAAAATGTATTTGATTAAAATGGAAATTAACTAGGAGTGCATCAAACAGGAAATTAATGTATCATCATCAACTCTGTTCAGACATACAATTCTGGCAAGCTTGAGAGATTTACTTTTCCTTCAGTAGCATATGCCATGCAACACAAAGTCTTAATGTGTGGAAAACGGCTTTTTGATTTCAGGTGTTATTACAAAAGAATTGTATAGTATTTAAAACTTCACATTTTCCAATACAGGATTAAATGCATGTATTATACCTTAAAAGAATAGTTTGACCTCAAATTAGTACATGGATCTCCACAACCTATAAGTCATTAAAAAGGTAATAATAATTGTATAATTGCAAATGCTTCCATTATAATATTAATAAGAACACAGAAACATTTTAAGGTAAGCTGTGGAATATAAAATGTATAATTACTTCTTCCAGTGTTTCCAGGATGACCTCAGAGCCTCATAAAAATTATATAACACATCAGAAGCATTCTTAGAAATATGTGTACAGAATATGTTGATAGAAAATTCTATAAAAACTTTAAAGGAGGCATTATATATTCACGACACAAACCAAGGATGCTGCGCAAATAAACTTCTTATTTAAATTGAACAAGTATAAGTATAAATTAAAATACTGAACTATGTTATTCACTACTAGCACATAGCAATTTTCACATGGTTAGTTCCACACACCAGGATCATTTTGATTGAGTTAGTGATTGTTCAAAGGGGAGCTACATATCTTTGTTAGCTTGATTTAATCTCATTTTGCCTTCTTTTGCAAGGCAGAAAATTCTAGATTTTTCTTTTCTTTTCTTGAAGTATAGTTGATTTTCCCCAGTTTTTTCTATAAAGTGCTTACTATTCAATCAGACTAGAAATACTAAGGTTTACTACCATAGTTGTTTATGGTAATTGTCATTAATTAAGGTTTAATTTTTGTGCAGTGTAACCAGAGAATGCTGTATATAGTAGTACTACTGGTTTGTACTTTTAGAACATTTTCTTTGTGAAATAATATATGGTCAATTTTTGTGACTATTCCATTAACGCTGGAAAATAAGATAATTTCTTCATTTTTAGAGTACAGAGTTTGATGTATATCAATTAGCTCTTCCTTCTTAACTATGTTATTTTGGCCTACATGCTTCTTTAATTATCTTCCTGCTCTCTTAGAGAAAAATATAAATTAAAATTTTGTATCTCTTATAAATCACATTCTTTTATTAGGTGAAGCCTACATTCTACCTCAGCTAACCAGGAAGAAAAGTGAGGAGACAAAACTAACCAATATCAGGAATCAAATGGAGCTAAAACTACTGATTAAAAGGATAATAAAAAATGCTATGCCTCCCCCACAAAAAAATCACCTATACCCATAAATTCAATAACTTAGATGAAATGGAGAAATTCCTTGAAAGACACAAGCTACCAAAACTCACCAAAGAAGAAATAGATAAACCAAATAGTCCTATGTCTGTTAAAGAAATTAAATTGTAGTTAAAACCTATTGAAAAAATTAAATTGTAGTTTAGGTTATAGGTTTTGAGAGCTTGGCCAAGATGGTGGAGTAGTAAGACCCTGAGCTCACCTCCTATCATGGGCACACCAAAATTACAAATACTTACAGAGCACATATTGATAAGAAAGACTGGAATCTAGCAGAAAATATCTTTTACAAATATATATGTGTGTGTGTGTGTGTGTGTGTGTGTGTGTGTGTGTATACAAACACACACACACATACACACACACACACACATATACCACAATGAGATAAGGAGTGGCAGAGTCACAGTATAGTCAAGATCCTTATCACCTGGGTGGGCAACCCACAAATGAGAGAATAATTACAACTGCAGAGGTTCTCCTCAAAGAACAATGGTTCTGAGGCCCATGTTGGGCTCCCCAGACCAGGGGTCCTGCAACAGAAAGAGGAACCCCCAGAATGTTTGGCTTTGAAGGCCAGCAGGGCTTACTTTTGGAAGGCCCATAATGCTTTGGGAAATAGAGACTCCATTCCTAAAGTGCACACACAAAATCAAATGCTCCAGGTCCCAGGGTAGAAGCAATAATTTGAAAGAAGCCTAGGTCAGACACACCTGCTGATTTTGGAGGGTATACTGGAGAGGCAGGAGGCAACTGGAGCTCACACTGATGACACAGACACTGGAAGGAGTCATTTTTGGAAGCTCATTCTACCTTGTGGACACTGGTGCTATCAAGCATCATTAGGAATCCTTCTAGCTTATTAGCACCAGGAACCAGTCCCATGAACAAGCCTGTTGGCATCAGTATTGAGAAGCCTCAGGCCAAGCAACTAGCTGGACAGGGACACAGCTATACCCACCAGCAGGCAGGCTGCCCTGCCTCAGCCACAAAAGGACACAGGCCTGTCCCACAGAAGGCCCAGGACCCTGTTCCAAATCAGAGGGCCAGCACTAGCCCTGGACCATCCTCACTTACTGGTGGGCAGGTACCAGCCCCAGGACACCTGATCCTGGGTCACATACACCAGCTGGGGGACACCAATCTCAGGACCACTGCAGTCTCACAGCTTGCAGTGGCAAGCCACAGAACAAATCTCAGTAAGTTTTAGAAACCTGAAATCATATAAAGCATCTTCTGCAACCACAACACTATGGTTCTAGAAATCAACTACAAGAAAAAAACTGCAAAAAACACAAACATGGCTGGCTAAACGATATGATACTAAACAACCAATCAATGAACAAATCAAAGAAGAAATAAAATAATATCTAGAGAAAAATGAAAACAAAACCACAAAGATCAAAAATCTATGGGATGCAGCAAAAGCAGTTCTAAGAGGGAAGTTTATACCAATACAAGCTCAATCAGGAAACAAGAAAAATTTCAAACAAACAACTTAAACTTACACCTAAAGGAACTGTAGAAAGAAAGAATGAAATTGAAAGTTAGTAGAAGGAAAGAAATCATAAAGAGCAGAGCAGAAGTAAATGAAATAGATACTAAAAAAAATAAAAGAAAGATCAATGAAAGTAAGAGGTGGATCTTTGAAAAGATAAACAAAATTGATAAATGTTTAGCCAGACTCATCCAGAAAAAAAAAGAGGACCCAAATCCAAGAAATCAGCAATGAAAAAGGGGAATTAACAACTGATGCCACAGAAATACAAAGGATCATAAGAGGCTACTATGAGCAACTATACACAAATAAAGTGGACAATTTAGAAGAAATGGACAAATTCCTAGAAATGTACACTCTCCCAAAACTAAACAAATGGAAAATTTCTTCTATCTTCTAGAACAAACCAATTACCAGTAATGAAATTGAATCAGTAATAATAATTTTTAAAAACTCCCAAAAAACAAATGTCCAGAACCAGATTCTTCACAGGTGAATTCTACCAAACATTTAGAGAAGAGTTAACACATATCCTTCTCAAACTATTCTAAAAAATTACAGAGGCTGGAATGCTTCTCAATTCATTATCTGAGGCCATTATCACCCTGATACCAAAACCAGATAAAGAAATCACAAAAATGAAAATTCCAGACTAATATCATTAAAGAATATAGATGCAAAAATCCTCAACAAAATACTGGCAAAGCAAATCCAGCAATACATTAAAAGACTCATACACCATGATCAAGTGGGATTTACTCCAGGGATGCAAGGATTGTTCAATATTCACAAGTCAATGTGATACACCACATTAACATGTTGAAAAATAAAAATTTTATGATCATCTCAACTGACGTAGAAAAAGATTTTGATAAAATTCAACATCTATTTTAGATAAAAACTCCCCAGAAAGTGGGTATAGATGGAAAATCCCTGAACATAATAAAGGCCATATGTGATAATCCCATAGCTAACATCATACACAATAGAGAAAAGCTGAAAGCATTTCCTTTACAATCAGGAACATGATAAGGTTGGCCACTATCACCACTTTTATTCAAGGTGCTATTGGAAATCCTAGCCACAGCAATCATACAAGAAAAAGAAATAAAAGAAATACAATTTGGAAAGGAAGAAGTAAAACTGTTACTTTATGCAAATGACATAATATTATATGTAGAATATCCTTGGGACACCTCCCTAAAACTACTAGAGTTCTACAATAAATGTGGCAAAGTTTCAGGATAAAATATTAATATACAAAAATCATATTAATATGATTTGCAAAATGGATCCAACAATACATTAAAAGGATTGTACACCATGATCAAGTTGGATTTATCCGAGGGATGCAAGGATTTTTCAATATCCTCAAATCAACCAGTGTGATACACCACATCAACAAATTGAAGAATAAAAATTATAGAATCAACTCATTAAATGCAGAAAAAGCTTTCAACAAAATTCAACACCAATTTATCATTAAAACTCTCTAGAAAGTGGGCATAGAGGGAACCTACCTCAACATAATAAAGACCATGTATGACAAACCTACAGCTATCATCTTACTCAATGGTGAGAAGCTGAAAGCATTTCCTCTAAGATCAGTAACAAGACAAGGATATCCACTCTTGCCACTCTTTTTCAACATAGTTTTGGAAGTCCTAGCCACAGCAATCAGAGAAGAAAAAGAAATAAAAGGAATCCAAATTGGAAATGAAGAAATAAAACAGTAATTGTTTACAGATGACATGATACTATACATAGAAAATCCTAAAGATGCTACCAGAAAACTAGAGCTCATGAATGAATTTGGTAAAGCTGCAGGATACAAAATTAATACATAGAAATCTGTTGCATTTCTACACACTAACAATGAAAGAATTAGAAAGAGAAATTAAAGAAACAATTTGACTTACCTTCACATCAAAAAGAATAAAATACCTAGGGATAAAGCTACCTAAGGAGGTAAAAGACCTGTACTCTGATTTCTTTCATCAATGTCTTACAGTTTTCAAAGATGACACAGACAGATGGAAAGATATACCATGTTCTTGGACTAGAAGAATGAATATTGTCAAAATAAATATACTACCCAAGGCAATCTACAGATTCAATGCAATTCCTATCAAATTACCAATGGCATTTTTCATAGAGCAAGAACAAACAATTTTACAATTTGCATGGAGACACAAAAGACCCTGGAGAGTCAAAGCAATATTGAGAAAGAAAAACAGAGCTGGAGGAATCAGGCTCCCTGATTTCAGACTGTACTACAAAGCTACAGTAATCAAAACAGTATGGTACTGGCACAAAAACAGAAATACAGATCAATGGAACAGGATAGAAACCCAGAAATAAACCCACACACCTATGGTCAATTAATCTATGACAAAGGAGGCAAGACTATACAATGGAGAAAAGACAGTCTCTTCAATAAGTTGTGCTGGGAAAACTGGGCAGCTACATGTAAAAGAATGAAATTAGAACACTCCCTAACACCATACACAAAAATAAACTCAAAATGGATTAAAGACCTAAATGTAAGACTAGACACTAGGAAACTCTTAGAGAAAAACATAGGCAGAACACTCTTTGACATAAATCACAGCGAGATCTTTTTTGACCCACCTCCTAATGTAAATGAAAACAAAAATAAAAGAATGGGACCTAATTAAACTCTTTGACATAGTTGCAGCAAGATCTTTTTGAATACATCTCCTAGAGTAATGAAAATAAAAACAAAAGAAAACAAATGGAACCTAATTAAACTTAAAAGCTTTTGCACAGTAAAGGAAACCATAAACAAAAAAAACAATACACAGAATGGGAGAAAAGATTTGCAAATGATGCGACCAACAAGGGATTAGTCTCCAAAATTTACAAACAGCTCATGCAGGTCTGTAACAAAAAACAAAAAAAAACAATCAAAAAATGGGTGGAAGATCTAAATACAAACTTCTCCAAAGAATACATACAGATGTCCAAGAGGTGCATGAAAAGATGCTTAACATTGCTAATTATTAGAGAAATGCAAATCAAAACTACAGTGAGGTATCACTGCACACTGGCCAGAATGGCCATCATCAAAAAGTTTACAAACAATAAATGCTGGAGAGGGTGTGGAGAAAAACGAACCTTCTTGCACTGTTGGTGGGAATGTAAATTGGTACAGCCACTATGGAGAACAGGATGAAGATTCCTTAAAAACTAAAAATAGAACTATCATATGATCCAGCCATCACTCTCCTGGGCATATATCCAGTGAAAACCATGATTTGAAAGGATACATGTACCCCAGTAGTCACTGCAGCACTATTTACAATAGCCAAGACCTGGAAGCAACCTAAATGTCTATCGACAGAGGAATGGTTAAAGAAGTTGTGATATATATATATATATATATATATATATATATATATACACACACACATACATACATACACACACACACACACACATACAATGAATATTACTCAGCTATAAAGAAGAATGAAATAATGCCTTTTGCAACAACATGGATGGACCTAGAGATTATCATACTAAGTGAAGTAAGTCAGAGAGAGAAATACAAATATCATACGATATCACTTATATGTTGAATCTAAAAAAATAATACAATTGAGCTTATTTACAAAACAGAAAGAGACTCACAAACATTGAAAACAAACTTACGGTTACCAAAGGGGAAATGTGGGGGAAGGGATAAATTAGAAGTTTAGGATTAACTTATACACATTACTATATACAAAATAGATAATCAACAAAGACCTACTGTATAGCACAGGGAACTCTACTCAATATTCTGTAATAACTTGTATGGTAAAAGAATCTGAAAAAGAATGGATATATGTATATGTATAACAATCACTTTGCTGTACATCTGAAACTAACACAACATTGTAAATCAACTATACTCTAATATAAAATAAAAATTAAATTAAAAATATCAAATTACAGGCCAATATTCTCAATAATCATAGATTAAATATCCTTAACAAAATATTAGCAAACCAAATTTAATAATACTTTAAAAGGATCATATACCATGATTAAGAGGAATATATTCCAGGAATGCAAGTATGTTTTATTTTCCATGATCAATCGACATGATATACAAGATTAACAATTTGAAGCCTAAAAATAATATAATCACCTCAATATATGCAGACAAACCATTTGACTCAATTCAGCATCCATTTATGATTAAAAAAACTCGTAATAAAAAGAGTAAACAGGGAACATATCTCAACATAACAGAGAACATTTATGACAAGCCTGTAGATAACATCATATTCAATGGTGAAAAATTGAAAGCTTTTCCTCTAAGATCAGGAACAAGACAGGTATCTCCACTCTTGTCACTTTTATTCAAGATAGCGCTGCAATTCCTAGCCAGAGCAATTAGGCAAGAAAAAGAAATAAAATACTTCCAAATGATAATAGAAGAAGTAAGTGTCACTTTTTGTAGATGACATGATATTACATATTGAAAACCCTGAGGACTCTATCAAAAAACTGTTAGAACTAATAAATTCAGTAAAGTTGCAGGAAATACAAAATGAATACACAAAAATAGGTTCCAGTTTTATACACTAATAATGAACTATTAGTAAGAGAAATTAAGAAAATAATCTCATTTATAATTATAACAAAAAAAGAAAAACACAACCATACAAAATCTATCGGATACAGCAGTCATAAGAGTGAAGTTCATAGTGATACAGGTCTTCCTCAGAAGACAAGAAAAATCTCAAATAAACAATCTAAGCTACAAACTAAAAGACTCAGAAAAAGAAGAACAAACAAAACCTAAGGTCAGCAGAAGGAAGGAAATAATAAAAATCAGAGAGGAAATAGACATTCAAAAATCGATGGAAAAAAACAATAAAACCAAGATCTGGTTCTTTGAAAGGGTAAACAAAATTGACAAACCTCTGGCCAGGCTCACCAAGAAGAAAAGAGAGGGGACCCATATAAACAAAATAAGAAATGAAAAAGGAGGAATAATAACTGACACTGCAGAAATACAAAAAACCATGAGAGAATACTTTGAACAATTATATGCCAACAAATTTGACAACCTAGAAGAAATGGACAAATTTCTAGAAACATACTGCCCACGAAAACTGATTCAAGAGGAAACAGATAATTTGAACAAACTGATCACTAGAAGTGAGACAGAATCTGTAATTTAAAAAAAAAAAACTCCCTAAAAACAAAAGTCCAGGACCAGATGGCTTCACAGGTGAATTCTAAAAAACATACAAAGAAGAACTTGCACTGATCCTTCTCAAACTCTTCCAAAGGACTGAAGAGAAAAAATCACTCCCAAAGACATTCTATAAAGCTACCATCACCCTGATACCAAAACCAGAAAAAGACATTACCAAAAAAGAAAATTATATATCAATATCTTTTATGAATATAGATGCAAAATTTGTCAACAAAATATTAGCAAACAGAATCTGACAACATAAAAAAAGGTCATGCACCACGACCAAGTTGGATTCATCCCAGGATCACAAGGGTGGTTCAACATAGGCAAATCAGTCAATGTGATACACATCAACAAAAGAAAGGATAAAACCCACATGATCATCTCAAGAGATGAAGAAAAAGCATTTGATAAAATTAAACATCCATTCATGATAAAAACCCTTATGAAAGTGTATATAGAGGGAACATATCTCAAAATAATAAAAACTATTTATGACAAACCAACAACCAATCTAATACTCAATGGTGAAAAGCTGAAAGCCTTCCTGCTAAAATCTGGAAGAAGACAAGGATGCCCACTCTCACCACTTCTCTTCTAGGTACTGCAAGTCCTAGACACAGTAATCAGACAAGGAAAAAAATAAAATGTACCCAAATTGGAAGGCAAGAGGTAAAATTGTCATTATATGCAGATGACATGACACTGTCATATATAGAAAACCCTGAAGACTCCACACAAAAACTGCTAGAACTGATAAACAAATTCAGCAAGGTAGCAGGATACAAGATTAAAATACAGAAATAGGGTGCATTTCTTTACACTAACAATGAAATGTCAGAAAGGGAATACTTAAAAAAATCTCTTTTAAAGACACATAAAAAAATACTAAGGAATAAACTTGACCAAGGAGGTGAAAGACTTTTATGCTATGAATTATAAAACATGAATAAAGAAAATTGAAAATGATTCAAAGAAATGGAAAATATCCCGTGCTCTTAGATTGGAAGAATATTATTCAAATGGCTATACTACCCAAAACAATCTACAGATTTAATGTGATCTCTATCAAATTACCGATAACATTTTTCACAGAACTAGAACAAATAATCCTAAAATTTATATGGAACAATAAAAGACCTAGCATTGCCAAAGCAAAACTGGGAAAAAATAACCAAGCAGGGGGCAAAACCTTCCCAGACTTCAGATAACACTACAAAGCTACAGTAATCGAACAGTGCAATATTGGCACAAAAATAGACGTATGGATTAATGGAACAGAATAGAGAGCCCAGAAATAAACCCACTCAACTATGGTCAATTAATCTTTGACAAAGGTGTCAAGAATATACAATGGAGAAAAGACAGTCTCTTCAATAAGCAGTACTGGGAAACTTGGACAGCTACATGTAAATCAATGACACCCTCACGCCATACAAAAAACTAAACTCAAAATGGCTTAAAGACTTAAATATAAGACATGACACCACAGAACTCTTAGAAGAGAGTATAGGCAAAACAGTATCTGACATAAATCATACCAATAATTTCTTAGGTTAGTCTCCCAAGGCAATAGAAATAAAAGCAAAAATAAACAAATGGGATCTAATCAAACTTACAAACTTTTGTACAGCAAAGGAAAGCATAAACAAAACGAAAAGCCAACCTATGAACTGGGAGAAACTATTTGTAAATGCCACGACAAAGACTTAATTTCCAAAATATACAAACAGCTCCTACAGTTCAGTAACAAAAAAACCCAAATAACCCAATTTAAAAAGGGGCAGAAGACATTTCTCCAAAGAAGACATACAGATGGCCAACAGGCACATGAAAAGATGCTCAACACTGTAGTTATTAGAGAAAGGCAAATCAAAGCTACAATGAGGTACCACCTCACACTGATCAGAATGGCTGTTATTAAAAAGTCTACAAATAACAAATGCTGGAGAGGGTATGGAGAAAAGGGAACCCTCCTACACTGTTGGTGGGGATGTACATTGGTATAGCCACTATGGAGAACAGTATGGAGGGTCCTCAAAAAACTGAAAATAGAGTTGCTGTATGATCCTACACTCCTACTTCTGGGCATATATCTGGATAAAACTGTAATTCAAAAAGATACATGCACCCCAATGTTCATTGCAGCAGTGTTTACAAAAGCCAAGACATGGAAACAACCTAAATGTTCATCAACAGATGAATGGATAAAGAAGATGTGGTAAAAATATACAATAGACTATTACTCAGCTATAAAGAAGAATGAAATAATGCCATTTGCAGCAACATGAATGGACTTAGAGATGATCATACTAAGTGAAGTAAGTAATAAAGAGAAAGACGAATACCATATGATATCACTTATATGTGGAATCTAAAATATGACACAAATGAACTTATCTATGAGACAGAGACAGACTCAGCGACATAGAGAACAGACTTGTGGTTGCCAAGGGGGAAAGAAGGTGAGGGATGGATGGATTGGGTGTTTGGGATTAGCATATGCAAACTATTATATATAGACTGGGTAAAAAACAAGGTCTTACTGTATAGCACAAAGAACTATATTCAGTATCCTGTGATAAATTATAATGGAAAAGAATATGAAAAGAATGTATATATATGTATTACTGAATCACTTTGTTGTACAGAAGTTGACACATTGTAAATCAACTATACTTCAATAAAATAAATTTTTTAAAAGAAGAATAAAAAAACTTAGGGATAAATGTAACCAAGGATGTAACAAACTTGTAGACTGAAAAGTGTGAGTAACTAATGAAGAAATCAAAGACACATAACAATAATCAATGGTCATAGATTGGAAGAATTAACATTAAAATTTCCATACTATTCAAAGCAATCTAAAGATTCAATGTAATCCCTAACAAAATTCCAATGGTCTTTTTCACAGAAATAGAAATAAAATCCTATAATTTGTTTTTGAAACACAAGAGACTAGAATAGCCAAAGCAACCTTGAGAAGGAAGAATAAAACTAGATGCACCACACTTCCTGATTTCAAGCTATATTATAAAGCTATAATATAAAGCAATCAAAACAGTATAGTATTGACATAAAAACAGACACATAGATCAATGGAACAGAATAGAGAACAAAGAAATAAACCCAAACATGTATGGTCAGTTAATTTATAAGAAAGGAGGCAAGAAAATACAATGAGGAAAGGACAGTCTCTTCAGTAAATGGTGTTGGAAGAAATGGACAGCCATATGCAAAAGAATGAAATTGGATGATTATATTACACCATACACAAAAATCAACTCAAAACAGATTAAAAACTTGAATGTGAGACCTGAAACTATAAAACTCCTAGATGAAAACATAGGAGGTGATCTCCTTGACATTGGTCTAGGCATTGATTTTTTGGATTTGACCCCAAAAGCAAAGCAAGCTGGCAAAAACTAACAACTGGGACTACATCAAACTAAAAAGCTTGAGCAGCAAAAGAAACTGTTAACAAAATGAAGTTATTCTATGGAATGTGAGAAAATATTTTCAAATCGTACAACTGATAAAGGGTTAATATCCAAATTATATAAAGAACTCATACAATTTTATAGCAAAAAACAAACAATCTGAATAAAAAACGGGCAGAGGAACTGAAGAGACATTTTTCCAGAGAAGACACCCAAATGGCTAACCGATAAATGAAAGGTGCTCAAGATCACTACTCATCGGGGAAACACAAAGCAAAACCACAATGAGATATCACCTCATACCTGTTTGAATTGTGATTATCAAAAAGACAAGAAATATCTGTTGTTGGGGATGTAGAGAAAAGGGAGCTCTTGTACGCTCTTGGCGGGAATGTAAATTAGTATACTGACTGTGGAAAACAGTCTGGAGGATCCTCAATAATTTAAAAACTATCATATTATTCATCAATTCCACTTCTGGGTATTTATCTGAAGAACTGAAAATCACTCTCTCAAAAAGATAATTGCACCTGCATGTTCACTGCAGCATTATTTACAATAGCCAAGACATGGGAACAAGCCAAATGTCCATCATAGATAGAGAAAATATGATACACACACACACACACAGCAATGCTCAGAAAACTAGCAATAGAAGGAAATTTGCACAATATAATAAGAGGCATCTCTGAAAAACCTAAAGTAAATATCATACATTATCAGTGAAATTCTAAGTACTTTTCCTCTAAGATAAGTAACAACACAAGGATGTCCCCTCTCAGCACTTTAACTCAACATTGTGCTGCAGTTTCTAGCCAGTGCAGTAAAGCAATTCAGGGTAATAAAAGGTATTCATATTGTAAAGGGATATGTAAAACTTTTATTATACATTGGTGAGATTTAAAAAATAATTTTAACAAAACTAAAATATTGATAGCAGAGCAAAATTTTATATTTTAGGCAGTAAATAGAATAGACAGCGTAGAAATCAATTAAGTGGAGAACAAATCTAAGAAATTATTTCACTGTAGTATTATAATGAAGTGTAAATGGACAAGTAGGTCATAAAAATAAAATATACACATTGAGAACAGAGAGAAAAGGAATCAATGTGTGAAAGCTTTTGACAAAGTATCAAAATAATACATATGACACAAAGAATGCATTAACCAAACATGTAATAAAACTCTAGACTTAAAAAAAATGATACTCAGCTTATGCAGAAAACTAACGGGCTTTCCTTATGTCATGAAAAATTAGCGAAAACTTAGCAAATATATTTTAAACTAAAGCAATATAATAAAATTTTTTTGATACTATTCTACAATGTAAATTTTAGAGGGTGAAAATTGTTTAACACTGAACAAAAATCAGATCAGAAATAAAGTTGATGATCTAGAACATGAAATCATATAATCACTATAGTTTTAAAGTGAAATGTTATAAAATAAGAATTTCACCTGCAGTTGGAATTTTTTTATGTTTGAAACTATAGTAAGTTTCTCTCAGATATGAAAATGGCTCAAACATATTTAATACACATTCTCAATATATAAAAATAAATATTTAAACACAGAAAAATAAAAAGAACTAGCAGTTAGATACTGAAGCATTTAAACACATAGTGTTCTGAATAATTTCAGTAAATATGATGGCAAAGTGGGGGGCTAACTACAAAATCACTCCTTCAAAGTTCATATGGCTATTAAAAAATATAGTACTTAATTAACAGGATCTGAAAGTGAAAAATACATTCAATAGAGGAGAAATATATTGGGCTCCAATCTTAAGTGTTTATAAAATAACGTTAAACTCTTTCTTTTACATAATATGGAAGTCTAAAGACTTGTCACTGCTCAACAAAAAAACTAAAAAGAAAATTTTAAATACATGCAGATAGAATATATAGATTCCCAATTATTTAAAAATATAACAACAAAGGAAGTAAACCATATAAAAGTGACTCAATCTTTTAGAGCCAAGTACCTTTTTAAGACTGAAGAAATGTATAAAACTCTTCCTCTCTTGCTTACTCCAATATGTATCAACACTTGTAATCAAAAGTTTACTTAAAATTCATTGCATTGCATTAGAAATTAATTTCTTTTTCACAACTAAAATTCAAAAAATTATGTTTCGAGGATTCGCTGAAGATGGTGGAGTAGAAGGACATGCTCTCACCCCCTCTTTTGAGAACACCAGAATCACAACTAACTGCTGAACAAGCATAGACAGGAAGACACTGGAACTCACCAAAAAAGATACTCCACATGCAAAGACAAAGGCGAAGCCACAATGAGATTGTAGAGGGGTGCTATCTCAATAAAATCAAATCCCATAACTGCTGGGTGGGTGACTCACAGACTGGAGAACACTTAGATCACAGAAGTCCACCCACTGGAGTGAAGCTTCTGAGCCACACGTCAGGCTTCCCAACCTGGGGGTCTGGCAACTGGAGGAGAAATTCCTAGAGAATCAGACTAAGAAGCCTAGCTGGATCTAAATGCAGGACTTCTGCAGGACTGCGGGAAACAGAGACTCCACTCTTGGAGGGCACACACAAAGTAGTGCGCATATCAGGACCTAGGGGAAGGAGCAGTAACCCCATAGGAGACTTAACCAGACCTACCTGCTAGTGTTGGAGGGTCTCTTGCAGAGGTAGGGGGCAGCTGTGGCTCACCAAGGGACAAAGACACTGGCAGCAGAAGTTCTGGGAAGTACTCCTTGGCATGAGCCCTCCCAGAGTCCACCATTAGCCCCACCAAAGAACCCGGGTAGGCTCAAGTTTTGGGTCACCTCAGGCCAAACAACCAACAGGGAGGGAACCCAGCCCCACCCATCACCATCAGCAGACAAGCAGATTAAAGTTTTACTGAGCTGTGTCCACCAGAGCAACAGCCAGCTCTACCCACCACCAGTCCCTCCCATCAGTAAAGTTCCACAACCCTCTTAGACAGCCTCATCCACCAGAGGGCAGACAGCAGGAGCAAGAAGAACTACAATCCTGCACCCTGTGGAACAAAGCACACATTCACAGAAAGACAGACAAGATGAAAGGGCAGAGGGCTATGTACCAGATGAAAGAAAAAGATAAAACCCCAGAAAAACAGCTAAATGAAATGGAGATAGGCAATCTTCCAGAAAAAGAACTCAATAATGATAGTGAAGATGATCCAGGACCTCAGAAAAAGAATGGAGGCAAAGATCGAGAAGATGCAAGAAATGTTTAACAAAGATCTAGAAGAATTAAAGAACAAACAAACAGAGATGAACAGTACAATAACTGAAATGAAAAATGGACTAGAAGGAATCAATAGCAGAATAACTGAGGCAGAAGAACAGATAAGGACCTGGAAAACAGAATGGTGGAATTCACTGCAGTGGAACTAAATAAAGATAAAAGAATGAAAAGAAATGAAGACAGCCTAAGAGACCTCTGGGACAACATTAAATGCACCATTATTTGCATTATACCAGTCCCAGAAGGAGAAGAGAGAGAGAAAGGACCAGAGAAAATATTTGAAGAGATTATAGTCAAAAACTTCCCTAACATGGGAAAGGAAATAGCCACCCAAGTCCAGGAAGTACAGAGAGTCGCATACAAGATAAACCCAAGGAGAAACACACCGAGACAAGAGTTATCAAGTTGGCAAAAATTAAAGACAAAGAAAACTTACTGAAAGCAGCAAGGGAAAAATGACAACATACAAGGGAACTCCCATAAGGTTAATAGCTGATTTCTCAGCAGAAACGCTACAAGCCAGAAGGGAGTGGCATGATATACTTAAAGTGATGAAAGGGAAGAACCTACAAACAAGATTACTTGACCTGGCAAGGATCTCATTCAGATTCCATGGAGAAATCGAAAGCTTTAAAGACAAGCAAAAGCTAAGAGAACTCAGCACCACCAAACCAGCTCTACAACAAATGCTAAAGGAACTTCTCTAAGTGGGAAACACAAGAGAAGAAAAGGACCTACAAAACCAAACCTAAAACAATTAAGAAAACGGTCATAGGAACATACATATCGATAATTACCTTAAATGTGAATGGATTAAATGCTCCAACCAAAAGACACAGGCTCACTGAATGGATACAAAAACAAGACCCATATATATGCTGTTTACAAGGGACACACTTCAGACCTAGGGACACATAGAGACTGGAAGTGAGGGGATGGAAAAAGATATTCCATGCAAATGGAAATTAAAAGAAAGCAGGAGTAGCAATATTCATATCAGATAAAATAGACTTTAAAATAAAGACTGTTACAAGAGACAAGGAAGGACATTATGTAATGATCAAGGGATCAATCCAAGAAGAAGATATGACAATTATAAATAGATATGCACCCAACATAGGAGCACCTCAATACATAAGGCAACTGTTAACAGGTATGAAATAGGAAATCAACAGTAGAACAGTAATAGTGGGGGACTTTAACACCTCACTTACACCAAGGGACAGATCATCCAAAATGAAAATAAATAAGGAAACAGAAGCTTTAAATGAACCAATAGACAAGATAGATTTAATTGATATTTATAGGGCATTCCATCCAAAAACAGCAGATTACACTTTCTTCTCAAGTGCACACGGAACATTCCCCAGGATAGATCACGTCTTGGGTCACAAATCAGGCCTCAGTAAATTTAAGAAAATTGAAATCATATCAAGCATCTTTTCTGACCACAATGCTATGAGATTAGAAATCAAATACAGGGAAAAAACGTAAAAAACACAAATATATGTAGGCAAAACAATACGTTACTAAATAACCAATAAATAAACAATACGTTACTAAATCACTGAAGAAATCAAAAAATACCGAGAGACAAATGACAATGTAAACACGATGATACAAACCCTATGGGATGCAGCAAAAGCAGTTCTAAGAGGGAATTTATAGCTATACAAGCCTAACTCAAGAAACAAGAAAAATCTCAAATAAACAATCTAACGTTACACATAAAGGAACTAGAGAAAGAACAAATAAAACCAAAAGTTAGAAGGAAAGAAATCATAATGATCAGAGCAGAAATAAATGAAACAGAAACAAAGAAAACAATAGCAAAGATCAATAAAACTAAAAGCTGGTTCTTTGAGAAGATAAAGAAAATTGATAAACCATTAGCCAGACTCATCAAGAAAAAGAGGGAGAGGACTCAAATAAAATTAGAAATGAAAAACGAGAAGTTACAACAGACACTGCAGAAATACAAAGCATCCTAAGAGAGTACTACAAGCAACTCTATGCCAATAAAATGGACAACCTGGAAGAAATGGACAAATTCTTAGAAAGGTATAACCTTCCAAGACTGAACCAGGAAAAAATACAAAATATGAACAGACCAATCACGAGGAATGAAACTGAAACTGTGCTTAAAAATCTTCCAACAAACAAAAGTCTAGGACCAGATGGCTTCACAGGTGACTTCTGTCAAACATTTAGAGAAGAGCTAACACCCATCCTTCTCAGACTCTTCCAAAAAACTGCAGAGGAAGAAAAACTCCCAAACTAGTTCTATGAGGCCACCATCACCCTGATACCAAAACCAGACAAAGATACTACAAAAATAGAAAATTACAGACCAACAACTGATGAATATAGATGCAAAAATCCTCAACAAAATACTAGCAAACAGAATCCAACAACACATTAAAAGGATCATACACCATGATCAAGTGGGATTTATCCCAGAGATGCAAGGATTCTTCAATATACGCAAATCAATCAATGTGATACACCATATTAACTAATTGAAGAAAACCATATGATCATGTCAATAGACAAAGAAAAAGCTTTTGACAGAATTCAACACCCATTTATGATTAAAAACTCTCCAGAAAGTGGGCATAGAGGGAACCTACTTCAACATAATAAAGACCATATACGACAAACCCACAGCAAACATCATTCTCAATGGTGAAAAATTGAAAGCATTTCCTCTAAGATCAGGAACAAGACAAGGATGTCCACTCTCACCACTATTATTCAACATAGTTTTGGAAGTCCTAGCCAAAGAAATCAGAGAAGAAAAAGAAATAAAAGGAATACAAATTGGAAAAGAAGAAGTAAAACTGTCACTGTTTGCAGATGACATGATACTATACATAGAGAATCCTAAAGATGCCACTAGAAAACTACCAGAGTTAATCAATAAATTTGGTAAAGTTGCAGGATCCAAAATTAATGCACAGAAATCTCTTGTATTCCTATATACTAATGATGAACAATCTGAAAGAGAAATTAAGGAAACACTCCCATTTACCATTGCAACAAAAAGAATAAAATACCTAGGAATAAACCTACCTAGGAAGACAAAAGACCTGTATGCAGAAAACTATAAGACACTGATGAAAGAAATTAAAGATGGTACCAACAGATGGAGAGATATAACATGGTCTTGGATTAGAAGAGTCAACATTGTGAAAATGACTATAGTACTCAAAACAATCTACAGATTAAATGCAATCCCTATCAAATTACCAATGGCATTTTTTTACAGAATGAGAACAAAAAATCTTAAAATTTCTATGGAGACACAAAAGACCCCAAATAGCCAACGCGGTCTTGAGGGAATAAAACGGAGCTGGAGGAATCAGACTCCCTGACTTCAGACTATATCATAAAGCTACAGTAATCAAGATAATATGGTACTGGCACAAAAACAGAAATATAGATCAATGGAACAGCATGGAGAGCCCAGAGATAAACCCACGCACCTATGGTCAACTAATCTATGACTAAGGAGGCAAGGATATACAATGGAGAAAAGGCAGTGTCTTCGATAAGTGGTGCTGGGAAAACTGGCCAGCTACATGTGAAATTAGAACAGTCCCTTACACCATACACAAAAATAAACTCAAAATGAATTAGAGACCTAAATGTAAGACTGAGCACTATAAAACTCTTAGAGGAAAACATAGGAAGAACACTCTTTGACATAAATCACAGCAAGGTCCTTTTTGACCCACCTCTTAGAGAAAGGGAAATAAAAACAAAAATAAACAAATGGGACCTAATGAAACTTAAAAGTTTTTGCACAGCAAAGGAATGCATAAACAAGACGAAAAGACAACCCTCAGAATTGGAGAAAATATTTGCAAACTAATCATTGGACAAAGGATTAATCTCCAAAATATAAAAACAGCTTATGCAGCTCAATATTAAAAAAACAAACAACCTAATCCAAAAATGGACAGAAGACCTAAATAGACATTTCTCCAAAGAATACATACAGATGGCCAAGAAGCACACGAAAAGCTGCTCAACATTACTAATTATTAGAGAAATGCAAGTCAAAACTACAATGAGGTATCACCTCACACCAGTTAGAATGGGATCATCAGAAAATCTACCAACAACAAATGCTGGAGAGGGTGTGGAGAAAAGGGAACCCTCTTGCACTGTTGGTGGGAATGTAAATTGATACAGCCACTATGGGGAACAGTATGGAGTTTCCTTAAAAAACTAAAAACAGAATCACCATACGACCCCACAATCCCACTACTGGGCACATACCCAGAGGAAACCATAATTCAAAAAGACACATGAACCCCAATATTCATTGCAGCACTATTTACAATAGCCAGATCATGGAAGCAACCTAAATGCCCATCGACAGACGAATGGATAAAGAAGATGTGTTACATATATACAATGGAATATTACTCAGCCATAAAAAGGAACGAAATTGGGTCATTTGTAGAGAAATGGATGGAACTAGAGACTGTCATACAGAGTGAAGTAAGTCAGAAAGAGAAAAATATCGTATATTAACACATATACATGGAACCTAGAAAATGGTATAGATGAACCGGTTTGCAGAGCAGAAATTGAGACACAGAAGTAGAGGAAAAACGTATGGACACCAAGGGGGGAAAGCAGTGGGGGGTGGTGGTGGTGGGATGAATTGGGAGATTGGGATTGACATGTATAGACAGATGTGTATAAAATGGATGACTAATAAGGAAAAAAAATTTTCAATTATGTTTCAAAAATTAAGTGTCTTTCATTAATAATTTTGCTACAAATCCTATGACCATTTCCTCTAAAAATGGAACTAAGTTCACCTTGTGCAAATCAGTTTAATTCTGCTCCAAGTAACTTTCAGTATGAGGACTGATGTTGTGGGTATGAATAATAATTTCAATTGGTGAGTGGTCTTTCACATGGTAATGCACATGCTATTGTTGACAAGCAATTAATTTTGACCATTTTCTATTTAACAGCAGGCTGCAGAAAAGCCATACTCATACAAGTGTGTGTCAGCAAACAGAAACAGAGCGAATTCTCATAGCCACTTCTCCAGGTAAGGGTAGCTTATGTTAAGAAAACCCAGAATTCTCTGACATTTCTTTGAAATCATGTCAAATCTTTTCTTTCATCTTCAAGGCTGACATAATCCTTGGCAAGGTATACCTTATTGATGTTGTCTTTGTCAGGCAAGAAATGAGTAAGAAATCCACATTTCAATTCTGAGGTTGACTGAGCAGAAGTTATCTTCAAAAGAAGGGTGCAGGGTTCCCAGGTGTCTTTAGATTCTTGCTGTTAGTGAAGCTGATATATAGACTCTTGACTTCGTTCTGCAGAAATAGTTCCAGCATAGGAAAGTTCACAGGCTGTTGATCTCCCATCTCCTCTAGGGTAGCAACTTATATAAATAGACTAAATAATTCAGGAGAGACCATAATATTGCCTACAAGGCCAAGGCAAAAATATCCACCAAAAAAGCGTGTTAAGTGAACTCTGATGTATATCAGTTCAGAAAATTGAATTTCCTTTGAATTTTGTGAGAAGTAAAAGTCCTTAATGGGAAAAGAAACTGACCTCAAGTAATTTAATGGGGGAAAAAAGCACCACCCCGTTTTTCTGGGATGTATATTGGGGTAGATTATAGAATAGATAGAAAATTAAAAGAACCACGGATTCTGAGTCTTACTGCTTCTAGGATATTCTATAAGGAATCATGTACCTATGTTTACCAGTCTTGATGTTTTCTGGCAATACTCACACTCACTTATTTAGCAAGCATTAGTGGTAACTTCTCTGATAAAATACCTTGCTCCCAAACTGAAGCTACAGTCTCAGCTTTTACCTCCCCTGCACAAATGTGAGACAGATCTAATATGCCCACTGCTCCATGTTGCATTCATGAAATCCTATTTTATGTTGCAGGGAAGGGAGGCGAAAATGTTACTATTCTGGGCAAACAGTACACAGCAGAGTTAATGCAGAGGTGCCTAAAGGTTTCCCATCTCTACCCATCACAACCCAATTCAATCTTCAATTTTGTGCCTTTGCCCATGTGAACTTAAGCATGTGGCAGAGAAGTAACCTGTTAGAGTTCTGTAGGACTCTTTTTGGAATTAGTCATTTTACAAACTTGTCCATGAGAAGGATTTTTTTAAAAAATAAAATTCCCTTTATGCCTCTTTGATGTCTCTTCCTTTCTTAAGAACTTACTAAAGATCACAAGAAATAGATTAAAATATTCCACTGTTTTAAACAAAGGCCCCCAACCTCCTGCCATGGTAGACTTTGTTGTGGATTTCAAATTACAACATGAAGCATTTTCCCCAGTTGTTTCAATAACATAAAACAAGGATTTTAACTTGCCACACTTGCTTCGAGAATAAATCACCACTGAGAAAATGTTCTGCTTTATTTTTTCTCACAAGAGAAATCAGACTATTTTAAATTGATTTCTAAAACTTAGGAACATTCATTTAGTCAACTAAAAATCAACATGGAGATTTACTCACAGGAGGTTCCATTTTCGGTGAACTCGGAGTGAGAGTTGGTAGAAGCCGAGAGTGAGTTTAGGATTCGGGTGGTCGGGGACTGAAATTTTAGTTGAATCTTTGTCCTCAAATCTTCTTTTGAAAATTTTACTTAGAACCACTATGTTCCTAAAAAATACCTTCCTAAAATCTTTTGGGAAGGCTAACAATTATAAGCTAACTATTTCTGTGTCTTCATAATTATCCTGTGGTTGGAGAAGGTTAAACAGCAGGAGAATCTCATTAAAGCTGGTCAGGGAGATGGCTCAAGTTGTTCAGGCTGACTGGAGACGAATCAGAGTCGAGATTTTATTTTTATCTCATCCAAATTGTCCTATAAAATGTGTTGTCTTCCTCGCTCTTTCTCACTTTTCCCCCTTCTTTTCCTCAAATTAAGATTTTTATGTGTAAATGGTGTCAAAAGAAAATTCAGGGTTTTACTTGATATGGACATTTTACTGGGTGAGAAACAAATTGTTCTTGAAAAAGGAGGCTTCAGCACCAAAAGTGGTAAGAAGTTTGTTTCAGGGTTACAGTAAGGCTTATGGAGCATAAAAGAGGAAGTTCATAGAGCTTAATTCTCATTGGTTTGGACAAGCAGTTTACTTAGGTCATTGCTGATTGGCTACAATGTGCTGTGTCATCCTGACAAGGAAACTTCACTTACAGCTTAAGTATTTCAGTAAATGGACTTTTATGAGTTTTGCTAAGATCTGTGTGGGTCATTGGCTTGGAAGAAAAGGTAGGTCCTTGGCCTCCATTTTGGTTTTTATATAATAAGGGATTATATTATTGTCCTACAGCTCCCCTTTTTATTTCTAGATTGGAATAATGAAGCATGGTGTAGTTTAAAATTTGTTTCAATCTTCAGATATTTCCATGTAGGAACTGGTAAATACTTGACATAAGGAAAAAGCCTTGCTCTTGTTCTCCTGAGCTATCTTTGGTCTGAATTACAGTTCCCGTGGTAATGATATGACTCCCAAAGTGTAATATATTTCCTAAAACTATGCAATAAATTTAGAGCTGGCAGAGAATTCCCTGGGTCTGGAGAGACATCTCCATTGAGAGAGACAGATTCCTGAAAAACTGTTGACGTATGGCTGCCTATTTCTACATGTATAGGCATGACTTTTGCCCAGAGAACTCATGACTGCCAACTGTTTTTGACACATCGTGGCTGGTACCCTCCAACTCCCCTTTTTCCATGGACTAACCTCGTTATTGGAACAGTTGACTGCTCAAAAAATTATTTAGGTTCTGGGGGGTGGGGATGGCATGGGGCTAGGTGGTTTTACAAAGTGGTGGCAATCTGCCACCTTTTCTAATTCTACCTACCTCATCAACCATTGGTCTTGGTTTTTGCCTTATTGCCTGACTACTTGATCCAGGTTTAATCAGTTAGTGCTTCACCTGTGTACAAAGGCAAGTTGATGGACCATAAACCATTCACAGGTAGGCTGCCAAATTTTAATCTATGTGTAAAATTTATTTTTGTTTTCACTGAAGACGCATGCTGTTATGTTGCTGTTTGTCATACTGACTTTGTAACCAAACAGGTTGTAAAACATGATATAGGGCAGTTTATAATTTAAGGGGTAAGGAACATAGTGTCATAATAACTCGGAGCCAGACCTACATAGTATTTACTTGGGTTATCAGATAGTTTTGTCGGGTGCACAGGAGAAGAGAATAGTTACATCAGGGAAAACAGCTCTGCTAAGCAACCACATAGTTCTACAGGATGACTGACTAAATAGCACAATAATTGTGGATCGTTTTTTATAACATATATTCTGCAATTTGCTCTCTGTCAGTCAGTATTTGCCTCTTAACCCTTCCAAGTTGGAGAAAAAACAAGTCTAGTCTATTTATTCTAATACCCTTCTTTTGGAAATGAGTATACTCACAGCCAGAGGAAACGGTAAAGCAATTGCCCAAACTCATTGTTTTCTTGGTCAACCTAGGCAGACTGCCAATTGTGAAACCATGGAAATGTTAAAAAAAAAAAAAAAAAAGTCTAGATATTCATTCCCAGAGCTGAAATTGTTAGCATATCTGAAGCATCTGTATTGGTGGTAACTGTCAAACTTTGCATTGCAAAATTCAAAGCCAGAACTTGAGTGGGATATTAAATATGAGGATTCTGTTCTCAAGCACTGTAAAAAGTAAAAAAGAAACTAAATGCCAGAAGGCAAATATATTGCACTGACATTTGAAACTCTTCCAATAGATTTTATTTATTATGCTTTTTAAAAACAGAGAACTAGAAGTACACATTTCATTTTGCAAGGTGAGATATAGTCTCTCTCTGACAATAAGAATGTAAAAATAAGGTATTTTATGTATTGAAATCCCAATGAATTTGAAATTTGCAAATGATCTCTTTCAGAGGACCTCAGGACAATAGTTTAAAGACCTCTGGTGACTATATAATGATTCATATCCAGAAAGTGCTTGAAAATTGTTAAACACCGATGGTTTGTAATACAAGTTGAAATAGTCCAAATTGAAATGACCTCTGGTGAATTGGACTGGGGCTGAAAAAACTGTTTTGCCAGGGATCACGTTAAGTGAGTGCTAGCAAGCAGAGAGACAGGTGTTTCCTGTTCCCAACCACATGGCATAACCATATAGATTAGCTGCAGGGAATCTAGCCAGAATATTTTTTTTAAACCTAATTCAATTTACCACCCCTCATATGGAAATTGGTTTAGGTTTAAATGATATTCTAAATAATTTGGAACTCATAATTAAGATTTATATGCTTTTCTTTATTCCTAATATAGCAATACAGTACAATATCCCAGAATCATAAATGATAATAACAGGATGGGCTCTTGAACTATCTCATTCAAACTCTGTTAATATAGGCATTCTCTCTACTCTTGCCCTGGAAGATAGGCCACCATCCTCTGCGTGATCACTTCCAGTGCAGGGAAGGGAGGAAGAGAAACTCAAAGATGATTGAGATAGACAAATTCAGTCTTATAGACACCTCTGAGGCTACTGTTTCTTGCTGACTGTTCAGATATTTAAACTAGAGTTAAAACATTAAGTGCTGCATATGCAAAATGAGAAAACCTTATTTATATATCCTGCCTCTTTAAGTTGAGCATATATTAAATATATTAATGCCAACTCGGATTACCACACAATATTGCCTTTACATTCCTCAAAGAATTTTGTTATGTCTAACGGAACACTAAATTGGAAGGGATGTTTTCTAGGGATAGCACTAACAATGACATGCAGTGACTAAGTGTTATCTGTATATGTGTAGCTCTCATTCCCATGGAACACAGCCATCAATACGTTCTGGGATGTTGAGCATTGCAGGGCCCTTAAGGAAGAGAATTTCCAGATTCTGTATCACTGCCCTGCCACATACTATAGTAAATCATCTGATTAGGTGTGTAAAAGAGTGACAGAATGAAAGAGGCTGACTGAGTTTTGTGGCATCCCATTGGGTTATAGAGGGGGTATTCTTGGGGTGTCACAGAGGAGAGAATGACATAGGGAATTTCTAAAATAGCATTTGCTACGGGTTGAAGACTGTGTGGAAATGATGGTCCCCCAAAGGAACAGATTCCCCCCCCACATATTCTCTTCCTCTTAAGAACTAAAAAAGTAATTACAACACTATATTATCTGGGGTGCTATGAAGGTTCTAAGAAAGACGCATAGGTCTTATGCATAAATCTAGTGATGGGACAGCACAGGTCAGTGTTCCAGTTTGTGGGAGTCGGAGACTCATGGGTCAAATCCCAGCACCACTACTTAAGTCCCAGACCTTTGGACAATTTATTCAGCTTCTCTGTGCCTCAATTTCTTCATCTATAAAACAGAGATAATAATCTGTAGTAAATAGAGTTGAGGCGATGAGTGAATGAGTATACTCTGGCACAGAGTTTTCACTTGGTGAATGTATTATTTTTATTATTATAAAAATATTCTTAAACGTCATTAAGGGTGTTCTATATGTTTTGTTTAGTTTCCACTTATAAGGGAACACACATTTCTGGCTCTCTACTCTGCTTTGTGTGTAACTCTGGCTATGAAACCCTAAAAGATGTTGAGTATTTTGGTGGAAGAGGCAGAGATTTCCTTCTTTCCTCTTCTCTCTCTCTCTCTCTCTCTCCCCCCCCTCTACCTTGCCCCCATCCTCTGCTCCCCCCTCTTTATTCTTGCTGAGTCCTCAGTTTAGTGGGACCTCACAGTTAAGCACTGAGGATCTGCCCACACAGGTAGTAATTTCCTGGGCTGCAGGCTGAAAGCACAAAGACTGGCACGTGGTGGCTGGGACTTCCTCCACTCTGGACAGATGTGAGTGTAATTTTGGCCATAAGGCAAGGGGGTGGGAAAGGGAGAGACTTCTCACGGCAGTGCTTTGCTGGTGTCTTTCAAGAGGGAAAAAAGAGTATACCTCTAGGTTAAAAAGCAAGACTAAACCACAGTTATGTAATTTTGAAAGATTCCTAAATCTGTATTGGCATTATTTTTAAAACATTAAACTTCAAAGAAATAACCAAAGAATTTCTCCTGACCTCATACTACATATAGTCCATTAAAAATTCAATTTGTAAAACATATTTCAAATGGTTATTCTCAGGAGAATATGCCTCAGTAAAGACCAGACACATGGAATATTTCAACTGTGTGGGGCTCCTCATTTTTTTTTTCTTATTCTTCACATACAGGGTAGGACTTCTAGATGAATAAAGATATGGTGTATTTTCCAGGACTAAATTATCTTTGAGCTGTGATCAAGCATGAGAAATTTCCACCCTGAGGAAAAATATTTGAAGGTTGCAAAATGAATGTAAGTTCATGGGTAATACTACTTTTCTACTGTAAACATACTGAATTCCAAATATATTTTCAATGGAAAATACCCAGGAATTCCTAAGTTATGTATTTCCTGGGAATATATAGATTGGTGATCTTCATATAAATGTCAGTGTGGCAAAACCTTCAGAGATTTTCTAGTCCAAAGTTCCCATTCTGCAGATAAGTAAACAAAGACCTAAATGTATTCTAACTTTGCGACAGAAAATAGCTTTGTGTTTGAGTGCTAACTAAAGCCAACTGCTAGTGCCTGTGTGCAAATTTCTTTTGGGAAAGATTAAGAGGTTAAGTTCAGATTCAGCTGGAAAAGGTGCTGTGATCCAGTAGCAACTGCCCCAGACTTAGGATCAGGTGTAAGAAAGCAAGAATGTCATGTGGTAGTTGCTGATTACCAACAGCAGAGCCTTTAAAATCAGTTAAGTTCTGGCAATGGCTCATGGTGCTGCTTCTGCTTTTCGAGTACGTGTAGACTCATTTCTTAACATTTCTGCATGTCAATTTCCTCATCAATCAAGTAGGAATAAATTATTTATTGGGAAGAGATTTATTGATATAACCAGAGCTTTCTCTACAGTCCTAGATTTACGTTTCAGAATCAATGATCCTTTGTTTCATATTGGCTGACCTACTCTCCAGGCTGGATTTGGTAGCCCATGACTATAATGGTAAAAAAGACACTTGAGGGAAGCTGTGAAAAATTTGGTATGATCAAATATACCAAGAAAATGAAGAGCATTGAGCAAAAGTCACATGAAAGGAAAACATGAGGAATATCACTGTATATGAATGTAAATACTGCTTATAAGAAATCTGAAGAGCCATATAAAAGCCGCCTCTGTGGAGCTTCCCGCAAGAGCAGGTTGGAGAAATAATGGTCACATCAAGCCTATCAGAGGGTGGCTGTATTTTGTGCTGGAAAAACAACACTTCCGTAAGAACAGCACATTGGTATCACTGAGTGAGAAAAGTTGGAAGACTGCAGGTAAGCCAGGACCAGAATAACAAGCATGACAGTGGAAGCTGTCCTGTCAACAGTTTTGATAATGTGAAACAAAATAGAGGCATCAAAATAGAGGCATCAAAATAGAAACTTCTCTCCCTTTAAAGCTATAGATAAAATTTGAAAATACATCTTACCTATAGGTTTATAGATAAAATATGGACTTTTCTGCTTCTGTGGACCATACATATGAGAAAATGTGCAACACCAAAGAAAGGCCTTTCAACCTGCTGTGGCTAGTATGAGTATCATCTTTGTGGCTATCTTTGGTAACACAGATAATTTCCAATAAATGTTGGGTTTTTAATAATGAAAATTGTTTCAGTGGTCAGTTTATACTTGATCCTGTTTTCCTGTTTCTAAGCTGTGGTATAAGAACTATATTGTAAAAAGTAGTTGTGAGAGTTGTGAAGATGGAGAATTTATAAAATGACCAAGTGCAAAGGAAATCTATGGTTGAGAGAGAGGTGTAATCACATCCTCTCAACCTGGGGAGAAAGTGAAATGTGGACAGGCCATAATAATGTTACTAGAACTGCTCAAGCCCAGAAAATTCCACAAGAAAGACAATTTTTAGAGCTGAAGAGAACATTAAAATGTTACTGACTATTTTAAACACATTTGTGTAAAACACGTTCGTCATGTTTGACTTGGCAGGTGAAATTGATATTTTTGCATCACATGAGACTTTCTATTCTAACCTACCTAAGTATTTATTATTATTAGTTTTAAATATTTATTAAGTACCTACTCTATGCCAGGCACTGATAATTTGTTTCAACTATTTTTGATGATTAGGAAAAATAAATTTATGGCACCTGAGAGGGTAACTCCTCACTGAAGGGTAGCTATTATTTTTCCCACATCCAAACTGTTAGGAAGGGATAGAGTATGAACTGGAATCAAGCTTGCTCTCTTTTTTCTACTATGCTATGTTTGAATTTCTGGAAGCTAGTCATATTATCTTAATAGTCTCCTGATGGATGACTCATTTTTACCTTTCATTTTTTTTCCCATCCCCGATTCTTATTTTCCCACTTTTCTATATTATTGCAGTCCCCCCCAAATAACCCATTACTTATTTTCATAATAAAAGCTACATTTATAGGTGTTATTGTCTTTATTACCTCATAGCAGGTTAAAGGAAATTAGATACTAATGGCAGAAATTCATGTTTATTATGAGAGTAGGAAACACACACACACACACACACACACACCTGGTAATACCCTATTGTCTTATTTTTTAATGTAGACCATTAACTGGTAAAATTCTATAATATCTATCACTTATGTTGTATCATATATTAAACTATCAAAAGATGGCATTGGTCTTGAAGTTCCCTTTAAAAATGAGTTAGGGGACTCGAGTGTATGGTGATGTATGGTAAGTAGACTTTTGGTGATGATCACTTTGTAATAAACACAGATGTCGAATCATAACGTCAGCACCGGAAACTTACATAATGTCATATACCAAGTTTACCTCAATTAAAAAAATAAATACGGTTTAAATATGCCATCAGTACAATGTGTTTATAAATGAATAAATATAAATCGGTCATTATATGGTGAATGAAGATCTGGTTAGTGTGTAAACAACTGGACAGAATAGACTCTCAGAGTAAGGGAAGATATTTTAAACAGAAAAGACTTAAATTTTACTGTGCAAAAGCTTTTGACTTTAATTAGGTCTCATTTGTTTGTTTTTACTTCCATTACTCTAGGAGACTGATCAAAAAAGATACTGCTTCAATTTATGTCAAAGAGTGTTCTTCCTATGTTTTCCTCTAAGAGTTTTATAGAATCAGGTCTTATATTTAGTTCTTTAATCCATTTTGAGTTTATTTTTGTGTATGATGTTAAAGAATGTTCTAATTTCATTCTTATACATGTAGCTGTCCAGTTTTCCTAGCACCACTTATTGAAGAGACAGCTTTTCTTCATTGTAGAGTCTTGCCTCCTTTGTCATAGATTAATTGACCATAGGTGCATGGGTTTACAAAATGAAAAGACAGCCCAAAAAATGGGAGAAAATATTTTCAAACGATGCCAATGATAAGGGATTAATGTCCAAAACATATCAATATCAAAAAACCCGCAACCCAATCAAAATATAGGCAGAAGACCTAAATACACATTTCTCTAAAGAAGACTTACAGATGTTCCAAAATCATATGAAAAGAAGCTCAACATTGCTAATTACTAGAGAAATGCAAGTCAAACTAACAATGAGATGTCACCTCACACTGGTCAGAATGGCCATCATCAAAATGTCTACAAACAATAAATGCTGGAGAGGATGTGGTTAAAACGGAACCCTCCTACACTGTCGGTGGAAATGTAAATTGGTACAGCCATTATGGAGAGCAGGATGAAGTTTCCTTAAAAAACTAGAAATTAGAGCTACCATATGATCCAGCAATCCCACTCCTGGGCCAATATCTGGAGAAAACCATACTTCGAAATTATACATGCACCACAATGTTCATTGCAGCGCTGTTTACAACAGCCAAAACACGGAAGCAAGCTAAATGTCCATGGACAGAGGAATGGATAAAGAAGATGTGGTACATATACACAAGGGAATATTACTCAACCATTAAAAAGAATGAAATTATGCCATTTGCAGCAGCATGGATGGACCTATCTTATCTTACCTTGCTTATCATACAAAGTCAGTCAGACAGAGAAAGACTATGATATTGCTTATATGCAGAATCTTAAAAAAAAATGATACAAATGAACTTATCTAAAAAACAGATACAGACTCACAGACTTAGAAAACAAACTTACGGTTACCAAAGGGGAAAGGTTTGGGGGAGGGATCAATTGGGAGTTTGGGATTGACATATATACACTACTATATTTAAAATAGATAACCAACAAGGACCTACTGTATAGCATAAGGAACTCTGCTAAATATTCTGTAATAACCTAAGTGGGAAAAGAATTTTTAAAAGAATAAATTACATGTATATGTATAACTGAAATCACTTTGCTGTACACCTGAAACTAACACATTGTAAATCAACTATATTCCAATATAAAATAAAAATTTAGAAAAGATTTAGATTTTATACTATATTCCCATAGTTTTGTATTGTCAACAAGATAGCTTGCTTCAAACTGGAGGACCAAACATTATTTTACCCAGAAGGCAAGTGGATGTTTATGAGGAAGCCAGCATGCAAAATCTTGTGTTATTTCCATTAAAGGGAATATTGTCCTGCCTAACGTTCTTTTTTATTTTAATATTCAAAAACTATCCCTTAAACACTATCATTGTCAATCTCTTTATTTTCAGAAAATAATCATATGTGAGAATCGAAAGAAAAATATGTGCTGTATATTAGAGTTTCCTCAGTGAAACCTGTCATGTGCAAACCTTATTAATCTCATTCATTTAATGGTCACTTATAGGAAGTTACCTTAGTTGTTTTTGTTTGGATTTGTTTTACTATGAATAAACTCTTTTTGGATGGATTAGATTAAGAACGCTAATATGAACTGGACAGAAAAGAAATGTAGAGCATCTTCCTCCCATACATGGAAGGAAGCTAGACATACAGTCATATTCCTATATTATATATGGCATATATTTATATTATTCAGTTTTATGATGGTTATTTTAATTTAAATATGAAATTACTATATGACTTTAAAAAATTAAAAATATAAAAAGGGAAGAGAATAATCATCCTAAGTCCACCACTCCAAAGTAATTATTAATATTTTATTTTCTTTTGTTTTTCATCAATGGACTGCACAGTGTATCAAATTTTCACTTAACATTATACCATTATTAGCATTATCTCATCTCCTAAAAGTTCTTTGAAAATGTATTACCCACTTTTTGTCTATAACAAATGAAATTTAGTCATTCTATTATTAGACCTAGAGTTCTAGGTTTTGTTTATTGCAAATAGATTTACATTAGCTAAAAATAAAAAAAAATCTGCATATAAAATTTTATATACACTTATCGTTGATAACTCACTTAGAATAAATTCCTTGAAACAGAATTGCAGGGAACTAAATGATGATCATTTCTAAGGCTTTTGATACATTCAGTTTTTGTGTGGGCAACTGCTAGAATGCAGATTTGCTTTAATTCTATTTCCTTTTAGCTTGTTTTCATAATTTACACCTAAATCCTGAACAAGCCTAGATTTTGCTGCTGTTATTATTTTTATAGAAGATGAGACTATTACTCTTGTATTTTCCTAAGTTATCACATGGTACGATTCATTTTTAAAATATGCTTTTTAGGTAAGATACTAATGTATCATCGCCATAAAATATTGGGATTCTGAATACTCTATGCATATTTTTGCTGATATCCATTATCCAGAAAACTCTTGTGGAAATAGTTCTCTCAGTTTATTAGAGGAAGCAAAAGGGCAAGTTTATTCCTGGAAGAGCTGTTCAGGGATGCAGAGGCCTAGTGCAGAATGAACAAATATTTGTTGAAGTGTGTAAATAAATAGTTGTTGAACTGAATACTATGTAAAACTTATGAATCAAAAGCTCTCCCAGGATGGTTTATGGATCACCATTAATTTTCTCATCATGAGATAAAAAATAGAGGACACTTACTGAAATATTTGAATTTAAAGGATCAGAAGTTGATCCTGATCCCACGGAGGCACAGAACCACTCTTTGCCACTTTTTATTTTCCCATTATTGGCCTGTTATCTGTTCTGTCATGTAGTATCAACTGTCACTCATACAATTGACACTACACCCTTATCTGGACCTTTAAGGAAATCATACTTGGTGGCTTTGTTGTCTGTGCAAATGCAGCTGTTGAAAAATCATGTAACCCATGTAATCAGGATGACATTGCAGCAAACACACAAGAGAGACCTGGCTTACAATTTTCTGGTTCTCCAAAAAACAATTTCTTTTGTTGTCTTGCTGTTTTCAAGTCACCTTATTCTTAAAAGCTATATTCTCAAAATACTTAAACCGTGTAAATTCTCAGTGGTTACCTATAGCTGTAGGGGAAATTATGCGTTGGAATAAAATTTCAAAAAAATCTCATAGGCAAAATTTGGGCAGTTCATTTTAGATCAATTCCAGAAAGGATGAATATTTTTGTGTGTGCAGTTCCAGATAATTTCACCATAGACATCATCTCTGAGAGCTTAGGATTTATGCTGATTTTTATTATAGTCATAATGAATCTGTCATATTGCTACTAGAACTGACACAGGGCACATTAATAGTCTGAGCAAACTGTATTCTTAAAATAACAACAATAATAATAGTAATTCTATTTGGTGAAGGTTAAATTAATTGCTCATAGAAAAATATTACAAGAGACTTTGCCTCAGTTCTGTCTCTACTCATTATGAGCCTTTTATTCAACAATGTTTTTTTGGTGTGACTGAGCTGGATGTTGAAGATGTTGAACAGAGTAATGGTAACAATGCCTATAAGTTACTGAGGTACTACTATGTGTCAAACCCTTCACAATTAAAATTAACAAAAACTCTGTATGTTCGACATTAGCAACCTATTTCTTATATTAGGAAAACATGCTAAAACAATTAATCAATGTGCTTAAATCCCAAGGCTTACAAGTAATAGAATCAGGATTTCAAACCCAGATTTGAACGACTCAAAAGTCCTGCTCTTTTCCACTATGATACATTATTTTTACTTGATGAAAAGGATCCCAGCAATGTTGAATCAGAACTTAGTTTAAGTAACACACACGTGACATCAGTGCTTGATGTGAGGAGAAGTATCATGTATTTTCTATGTGAAGTTAATGCATTGCAACAGTTGGAAAGTCACATCATATTTCTGTGAGACTCTAGACCCAGAGTGCCGAGGAATTCTTGCGTCTGTGTCAGTTGTTATGAAACCACAGAGCACATGAGCCACAGGGCTAACAGCCTCACTCTTTGCCTATAATAATGCAGTTAAAGAATATTGGTCCAAAATTTGTCTCCACACAAAATAATCTGTGTAAACCTAGTTCTGTGTTTCCTCTCTCAACTATTTATGGAAAGATTTTTTTCTTTTGGCTATATATCTTTTATTTGTTAAATGCTTACAGTATAGTAATACATAAAACAACTTGAATAAAGTTTGTGACATGATCTTAGAAACATGATTTATGTTTATGGAGTTGCCTTATCATGGCTGGTGGCTGCAGCAATCAAAAACTTGTCAAAATCATGTTGCCATTATACTCCCAGTTTACAGACAAAAATTTAGCCTAAAAAATATACCTAACATGGCTTAGTAGTATAGACACAGCCATAGTATTCTCAGTCTAGGCTGAATTGCCTTAAATTGGTAAACAGTTTCTTCATTGCTTTTATTTTTTACTTTTAAATAATTCTACATTTCTTATTGTATTAAAAATATAAGCATAATGAATATTTATTGTAATGAACAAAAAATTCAATATGTAATTATAAAGTTCCCCTCCCCCCCAATACTCTTAACCCCCAGCCCAAATGGTATCTTGTGATATATGCTATTTTTAATTTGTTCATATAATGCACTGAGGCAAATTCCAAGTACTAATTTATCTTCATTTTCTTTAACAGCATCATAAAATGTCAAAGGGTTCAAGCAAACGAATTTTCAAAAAATAAGTCTTCTGTTATGAATAATGTTGGTCAGAACTCTTAGTTACAAAGACAGAAATCAATTTGTAACAACTTAACCAATAATAAGTAATGGATTGGACATATATTGTGGTAGCACAGAGAACTGAAAGAAAAGCTAAACCACCGAACCTCAGACAAGACAGCTCCAGAGTCAGACCAGTTCAAACCAGGCAACAAATGCCTGTAAGATCCTGTCTATCACTGGTTTCTATTTCTTCCTGTAAGTCATCTTTATTATCTTAACCATAGATGGACTTCTTCACGAGATGGGGGTGGAAACAGCCATCTGCATCTCTGTCCTCAAACACTCTCACCTCTGAAGCTAGAGAAAGGGGACTACCTCTGCTGTTTAAAAAAATCCTTTCAAAAGATTCTGCCTTTCAAAAAAGGGCCAATTTGGGGTACTTGCCAACATGAACCACTATGGCTGGGGGAATAAAATATCATTTTTGACCCAGCTCGGGTCTCTGCTCTGTCTCCAATGCCTTGTAATGGACAATTCTCAACAAGTATTTATGGAATTAATATCCCAAAGACAACTTTATTAAAATAGGAACATTGAAAAAAAGCCCAAGTACTTAAAAAAATCCTGTGTCTGTTATCTGCAATTATGACTGTAATTTTACAACATGATGTATGTGTTCTCTGCAGTTACAATATTTTAAAATGTAATTCTGACAAGATTATTTCTACATAATCATCAAATCCACCATTTAATCAACCTGTTGTTTGTTATTTAAGATTAATTAAAAGGCAGATGACTGCATGCCCAGTTTATTGAGTGTGTGATAAAGTCAGCTCCTCAACTGGTTTAAAGCACTGAATAAACTTTTTTTTTTGAAAAGTAACAGTTTAAAATCTTTAATCTATCCTTCCTTCCTTCCAGAAACACTCACTGAACATATACTAAGTGTGAGGCCCTGGTCCAGGTGTTAGAAATAGAGCTGTTTATAAGACAAATCCTTGTTATCCTTGAGCTTATATTATAATTAGAGGAGTCAATAAATACAAAAATATGCAAATCAATATCAGATATTGAAAAGAGTTATTAAGAAAGTACAGATACTAGAATAAAGCAAGAGAGTAACGGCGTACAAGGAGCTGATATCTTAGGCGTGGTGCCCAGGTCAGCTAGTTCTCTTTGAGTGCTGTTTGAGCAAGACCTAAATGAGGGAGAGAGACATGCAAGTAACTCAGGGCAGGGAGATTACGTGTATAAGGACCCTAAGGAAAGGATCCAGGGCTCGGAAAACTGCCAGATATCTACTGAGGATTGAGGAGGCCTGAGAGTGGTAGGAGATGGGGTTGGATCATGTAAGGCTTTATAGACTATGTAGGAAGTAAAACAATCTGATTTTTGTTTTAAATCTTCTCTACGACTGTTAGCTATCTATTGTGTTGAGACTATTTTGTTAGGAGAGCGGGTCTGCAGAGGGAAGTGGAGGGACTTCAACAATTGTAATTATTAATATATTAATTTTTGCCTAGCCTCTATTTTGCTAGCAACTTTTATTCGGTGACTTCAAATAAATTCTCTGCAAGAAATTTAAACTTCATTGCATCAAGCTAATTCTATGATTTAGTTGGGGGAAACACTAAGCATTGGGAATAAAAGTACAGAACACACTTAAGCAACTTCCAGTTAGATAGGGAAGACTGACAAATAAACAAAATGATTAATAGATTGGGACGCTATGGTAAGACAGAAGGACCCCCTAAACCAGGCCTTAAAAAGGTGGGAGGGTCTAACAAGGCTTATTGAAAGATAACTTTTAAGTCAAAAATTGGTGGAGAGAAAAACATGTACAAAGACTGGAGGCAAAGTTGTAGGGGAAGTGTCTTAAATTCAGGAAAGGAAGTCAGCATGGCTGAGACAAAGGGCAGAGACGTTTTGGTTTGTGTGTTTGCTCATTGGGATTTGGAGTCGAGAGGTAGAGTTAGGGAGGTTGGGGAAGGTAAGGAGCAAAGATAAGCATAAGTCAGTGAGAGAGACATGAAGAAAGAATTACTGATACCTGTTCAACTTCAACATTTGGGCAATGCCATCAGGCAGGTTACTATGAAAAATGACTGAACAGAGTAAGACGAAAAAATACTGAGTCCTCAAAAACCCACCATCACTCTCTGTGCCTACAAGTGAAGTATGTTCAGTCCATCCTGAAGGAGGAGGGTGAACATAAAAGAGAAATCATGGGGGAAATCAATGACATCCAAAATCATATGAACTTTCCAAGAACAGATTCACAGCCGAAGTTAACACAAGTGAAGGCTTAAAGTTATACTGTATTCAATAAAACAAACAGGTAGCATTATTTAATTTATAAAGAAGCATTTTGAATGAACTTTAGTGTGGTTCATCATTTTTTACACTTATTTTATAATGATTGAATAAATGCTTTTATTTTAAAGAAAAGTACCTTGTAGTCTTACTAATGACTCTGGATATCATCTTTGGAGCAATGGAAAGGCCTGAGGGGCTTTAAACAAATAAATGGATCATATTCGTATTTCAGAGACATTTCTTCTTTCTTTGTCACTGCGGTATTGAGAATCACTCAGAGCAATTCAAGATTGCGTGTAAAGACGAGATATAGGCTCAGTAGTAAAATATACACTGAAGAGATATTTAAAAAGCCATTATTGAATGGAACTGGATGGTTAGGGGTAGAGTCAAGAGGAACTGAGGACAACACTCAGTTTCTGGCATTAATTTAGGTTCTACCAATTTAGACTCTGAAAATTTCATTAGGAGCCAGACTTAAACTGACTTCTCATAGGCTTTTAAAAATATTTCTCAATGCAAATTAATCGTGCCAACAAAATGGGGCACAGAAATTTTAAAAAGAAGTGCTACTTACATGCAAAAAACTGTTACAGGTATATACTTTAATAATAAACCTAATGAAAGAACCCATTAATGTAGCTTTTAAATGCTTATTGAGATTAACACAATTACACTGAAATGGTAATTTAAATTGTTTATACATTTACATCTGCCTTCTATGTTTTTCTGGGTTAGTAAGGCCTCATTGTATGTTTCATTCTATTATCATTCATAAAAGTATATGTGCAGATACTATTTTAAGGGGTATTGATGACTGCAAATTGGGTAGATTTAGCATGTTATTCTTAAATAGGTATTGATTAATGAGCAACAAGAAATTACCACTAGATATTCAGTTCTTAGGTGAGTTAGCATTGTTTAGTGGACCCATTCAAAACTGGCCTATTGACTTTATATCTAGAGAGATATGAACGTATAGTATTAAAGACTGATTTCTTTTAAATACATGAATTTTCATAATCTAAGTCATGGTGTACCATACGTACAAATTAGTTAGATTGGCCCCCATGGGGTCATGATAAGAATTACATGAATTAATATAATTTCAATTATTAAAGGATTGAAATTCTAAAGCCCTAATAAAATACTACACTGTTGTAAACATTGGAATGGTGATTTTCACTCTTATTATTACTTCAGACATTCAGATATGATTTGTTTTTTTCTATGTCCTTTGCCCTTGTCAGGCTTACATTTGAAATTTTAAAGAGTAAGAAAAGTTAATCTTTCCGTTGCCTATCATTAAATAGTTCTCTAAAGAAATAATATCCCGAGGAAAATACATGCATCAAATCTTGCACTGAAAGGAATCTAAGGCAACATTCCCTTACTTCGTGACTTTTCCTTGATGAACCCAGGTTTGGATAATGAGTGTTTAATGGTGTTTAACTTACTTAAATTATCTCCGCATAAAAATTTAATAAACTTCTCTTTCTAAGTTTCAATAAACCTTTTTAAAGAAAATATAGAGCCCAGAATATCTTAACAATTCATTGATATTGTTCATTTTTATCTTACGCAAACTGTAGGACCAGTTACAGCAATAATTCCAGATTCTTTTAGATAAACATCAGATTCTAATTACTGTAAACTGAAACACATCTAAGAAAACAATGTGTTTAATTTATGAAATTAAAAAAAAACCCTACATCTTGTTCTTGTGAGACACATCATCGCTTTGACGTCAGTGACCTAACCACATGCACGATTTTTTCTTGAATTAAAAAAAAATAAAGCACCCTGACGGTAGGTTTTAGGATCTTCAAAGTACTAGCCATTCCCAGGAAACAGTTCTATCATTTTTTAAGTACTACAAGTGTGTTATTCACAAGGAAAAAAGATGAATGATTATCAAGTGAGTAGCCATTATCAAACAGTTTTTTTTAGGTTTATACAGCCTCTTACACTGTGTTATAACAATAAAGCATGAAAACCCTGTGTGCTTTTAAAATGAATAAATTAAGTTGTGAAAATTTCAACTGGTTTGCTATTTAGAGAATCATCACACAACAATGTTACAATAAAACAATATGTAATATATCAAAAAAACCAAAACCCACTAATTTGGAAAGATACATGCACCCCAATGTTCACAGCAGCATTATTTACAATAGCCAAGACATGAAAGCAACCTAAGTGCCCATCAACAGATGAATAAAGAATATGTGATATACACACACACATACACATACACACACACACACACACACACACACACACTGAAATGCTACACAGCCATTAAAAAAAATGAAATTTTGCTATTTGCAGCAATATGGATGGACCTGGAGGGCATTATGCTAAGTGAAATAAGTTAGACAGAGAAAGACAAATAGTATATGATATCAATTATATGTGAAAAATAAAAAATTCAACAAACTAGTGAATAAAACAAAAAAGAAATAGACACACAGATATAGAAAACAAACTAGTGGTTACCAGTGGAGAGGGAAGTGGGGGAGGGGCAATAGAGGGGTAAGGGAAGAAAAGGGTTATATGAAATCATTTGTGTGAAACTTCTGAAAATTGTTAAGCATTATAGAATTTAAAGAATCTGTCATTCAATAAGAAAAACAATATGTAACATATTTTTATATCTTGTAGGATAAAGCAGATAGACAAAATATTGAGTTTCTTCAGAAGGATTAATAGGTGAATTGATTATAAAAACGAGTATTCTGTTTTCCTTTGAAACAATTCAAAGATCATCTCAATTCATGGTGAGTCTGATCTTCCCATTGGTCAGACAAAGCAGCTACAGACACTCCTGACTCTCTTATTTATCTCACATTCTTTATCCAATCCATAAGTAGATACTGCTGGTTTTACTTTCAAAATATATTGAGACTATGACTACATCTCATTACCTCCACAGCTATCACTTTGATCCAAGCCACCATCATCTCTAGCCTAAATTACTTCATGATTATTGCAACTATCTCTACCACACTGGCCACTACAGTCTGTTCACAGCACAGCAGAGTGATTCTGTTAAATAATTTATCTTTTGCATTTGAACCTCCCAATAGCGTCCCGTTTTACAGAGTAAAACCCAAAGTCGCTACAACAAACTTTAAGTTCAACCAACCCGTTCTCTTTTCCACTTCATTTCCTACAGCTCTTCCCCTTGCATATTCCACTTTAACAAAATTTGCCTCTTTGCTATTTCTCAAGCAAGGATGATGGTCACACTCTTGCCTCAAGGCCTTGGTGTTTCTCTTACCTCAGTACAGAGCACTCTTTCCCAAAATAGTCACATTGCTTGTTGCCTCTTAAGATATTTTTGCAAACCTTACCTTCTCACAGCTCTGTCAGACCTTCCATGTCGGCCGGCGTCCTGGCAGAAATGAGTTGGTACCTCAATTTCAAGAGATCATTAGGGATTATTTGTAAAGGCTGTGAAGTCTCATGGAAACTACGAAAGGATGGTGACGCTTCCAAAAATTAGCAACAGCTGGAAGCCATTACCATCCCTAGCATGAAAGCACCAGGGAGAGAAACTCTTACGTGAAAGTAGAAAGAGCTGTAATATTGAGGAAAGTTACCTGACAGAAGCTTCTAGCTGTAAATAGTGAAACAAGGGTGCTAACAAACTGCACTTCATCAAGGGAATAAATAGCCTGATCCTTCTCTCTCTTTTCATCCTATGATTAAATGTTGGGACCTTACATTTGCTGTGTTTGAATAAAGGCCAAAGAGTGAGGAATTCTGGGATATATACTCTGTGGAAGAAAGCCTCTGAGAGCACAGAGTGGGGGTAACGAAAGCAGAGAATAGATCTCGTGGGTAAAATGGCAAATAATCACAGGTGTGCATCCCTTCCCCACTCCCAGAATCCACTTTTTTAAAAAAATAATAGCTGTACAGACATAATGTTTTACGTGCCACAAAACTGACATTTTAAAGGTCAATTCCCATCAACAAAGATAAGTAGAAGTAATTGGCTTCCACCTGGAAAAATCAGCCATCTGTGCTCACTGCCATATCTCAGGTCTATGTCATCTCTTCTCTCTGTTGTATTATAGTCCAGAGGAACCACAATCATCTTGCTGATCCATTATAAGGACATCATACCAGACTATTACAGTGTATCTAATGTGCTTGCTCATTTCTGTACATCACATCCAGCAAACAAAACTCTTCCACCTTTCCAGGTGCAGGTTAACTGCTTCTACTTCTCTTTGTTGATGGGAATTGAAAAGAAAGTGATGTCTTATCAATGGCTGTATATCAGGTATCAAGAACTGATTTGCCACGATCATATCAAGAAGAGCAGCTGGGATTATCATCCTTAAGAAAATCAGCTGATCGTCCTTAAGAAAATCCAGTCATTATCCAAGACACATTTGGTTTCCCAATGGCTAAAGAGACAAGTTAAACAGGGTTGTGAGAGGAATTACAAACCCTGCATTTTTCAAGACCTTAATGATAGTGTTAATCTCTGTAATTCTCCTATAGATGCAATGTTGCCTTGAATGTACTATTTTGGGTGGAGAGTAACATTTATAGAGGCTTCCACTAGAATTTTTCTATCATAATAGCACTTACTCCATGGTCAGGTAATTAATGTGGGGAGTTTGGCCAGTTGCTAAGTAGTATATACATTCTTACTGAGTGTGCTTGGACTGGATAAATAACCACATGATGGCTCACTGGTCTCACTGTGAGACAGATTCAGACCAAGACTCCATCTATCATTGTACTTCGATTAACCTCTACTCTAAGCTGTGGATATCAGTGGTATTTTGGGTTCCTAGGGATTAGCCTCAGTGAAGAGCGTCTGGGTAGGTCTAATAACCTTCTGAATACTCTGTGTATTTTTATCTCTGGTATAGAGTTCTACCACCTTCTCCCTCCATTTGGAGAAGACTGAGAGAAAGATTCATGGTACAACTTGTGGCCACATTGCAGCGGCCTTTTTCGAATACTTACAGTGAGTTGTCTTTAATGGTTTCGGCCTGCTTCTGGCACGTTTGACCAGGAGTTTCTTATTGAAATTAAACTCAAAGATCTCAGCTCCAATCTATCGTCTCCCATCATTATCTACAGAAGATCGTCATCCCAGAGCTTTCACTAATGCTTTGGAAAAGAGCATATCTTCTGGCCTTTCTGGGAACATAGGATGTGGCTGAGCAATTTGCACAAGTGGATCCACTCTGACATTCGTCAGGCCTTCACACGCCTTCCTTTGGCATGCCAGAAAGTACTGGCATTTCAACTTCATTGATAGTATTTCACCACTGAGTTCAGTTTTCACTTGGTTAATGAACCAAGCCACTGTGAACTCTGCTCCCAAGTGCTTGAGCTAACATGTTAAATTCATCCCAGCTTCCCTAAGTTCAGCTAAAATCAATCTTATATCTTATTCTCTTTTTTCTCCTACTCTTGTAAATAATTCCCACTTATGTTGCCTAAACTCTTGACTATGCAACTAAGTAACATCCTTTGTTTGAGCTGCCTTATCCTTGGAGAAGATTTTTCACTTTTATATCTTGCCTATGCTGAGATATAAATCTCCTTCCCATGGGCCTGGAAGTGAGGGGAACTGGTGTGAGTGACAACAAAGAGAATCTGTAACTGTTTGTAATTAGTAAAGTTATTGAAAGGTTTTTATAGAAGGGGAAGCTTGTTTCTCAGGGGATAGAGTGGAGGAAGAAGGAGTTTTCTCTTCCAGGGAAGGTTGAGAAAAATTGGAAAGTTCAAAGCTTTCTATCTTGTCTGCATCTGCCCAAATGTCTCTATACCACATCTCAGGGACTATTCCTACTAAGCCTATATCTTTCTCTCAGGAGAAGAGACTGAAAGTGTTGCATATTTAATTGGAATTGAAATTTTATAATGCTAGCAATCGGGCCTTGGGCTGAATCCTTAGCCATGTCTTTCCTGTGACTAAATAAGATAATTCTTTTATATTTCCTGAAAGCCAATTGATTTGCCACCCATGATTTGAGTTCTGAATTCAGGGCTTTCAGTGTATCTCTCTTTTTCACGCTTTTCAGTTATTGAGAAACGAGTAGCTCATCCCACAGTTTTTATAATCATCATCATCATCATCACCATAGTGACCAAAGGCTTCGCTACTGCAAGATTTGCAAATGCCTTATCCTCCACCAGCTTTCCATCCCATGCCACTACCAGTGATAATTTGAGTAATCCTAATACCAATGCAAGCCACAAATTGTGTCCCATTTTACTCCAACAAAGGGTTTCTTAGTTTGCGTTCTTTCAAATACATGAGCAACAGTTCTAAATCTAATGTAGAAGATCTATTTTGGGGTGCTGAAATTTGCTGAAAATTAAAGTATCAGAAATTGGCCAGGCAGGAAACAGTACACTCAAAATAGTATTTCAACAGTTCAGTGGAAGAACAATTTAAGTAGGTGTAAACAGAGTAAAGAGAAGCAATAGGGGATGGCATGGCACCCAGAAAGATTCATTGATGAGAAACCCTTAAAACACTTAGGATTGGACTTCCCTGGTGGCGCAGTGGTTGAGAGTTCGCCTGCCGATGCAGAGGACACCGGTTCGTGCCCCGGTCCGGGAAGATCCCACATGCTGCGGAGCGGCTGGGCCCGTGAGCCATGGCCGCTGAGCCTGTGTGTCCGGAGCCTGTGCTCCGCAACGGGAGAGGCCACAACAGTGAGAGGCCCGCGTACTGGAAAAAAAAAACAAAACAAAACAAAAAAAACACTTAGGATTGACAGACAAAGGTAGGAAATTAAGAGAAACTTGAGAGCTGTTTCCATAGTATACAAGTTTCCCAACAGTATCCGTGGCTAGGCTAGTGCACCAAAGCCATGTCCCACAGCGGGTAGTTGGGAGAAATAAATAATCAGACTTCTCTCACTTCAAGTGAGAAGTTACTCTCTGATTGGTAACCTCCTTTGCCAAAATTCAACTAGAATCCAGAGGACAATAGAGCCCAGATGATGCAGTCATAGAGATAGTTTTCCTGGGGCACAGTACAGGAAAGTACTGTGAAGTGTGAAGAATAGATCTGAGTAAGAAAATGGGATATAACTAGCACCCTTCTCTGGCCTCTGACCTCCCTATTAAAATCTGCAACACTCCCTCCCCTGGCATTGCCTCTGTAGGCTTCCCTGCTTAATTTTTCTCCATAGCACATATCATCTTTAATAAAGTATATAGTTTGCTTACTTATTTTGCTTATTATCTGTCTCTTCTATTAGAATGAGAAGTTCATGAAGTAGGAATTTCCCTGTTTTGCTCTATTCCCAGTGCCTAGAGTAGTGCTTGGTCCGTAATAGGCATTCCATAAATATTTGTTGAATGAAACTCTATTTCAGGCACAACCTCAATTGTTCAAGTTTAAGTACTCAAAAATTGTCCAAAGGCCAAAGGAAGAACCTGCATATATACTCTGCTGTAAATACAATGACCACTTTACAACTTAATATTAGATGAAAAATGTTCTCACAATATATTAAAACAATTTACAACAATAATATGTCCATTTTTTTGACTCTGATGTTTTAAGACTTATTAAAAGGCTAGTGCTTTAAGATTTTTAAAACGCTGATGACCATACAGAACAACCCAAATTAGCAGGTCAGATGGTAAAGAATTGAACATCCTGCCTCCCCCTTTTATTTTGCTATTATCCATCATCACATGGCTATTGTGTAGTCTTAGACACAGTAAGGAAGCAAAAAGCAAAAAATACTCTTACATTTGATTGTTTACACAACTTGGTGTGTATTGTGTCACACACTCTACATAAAAAGACCATAGGAGGATGGCGGAGGAGTAAGACGTGGAGATCACCTTCCTCCCCACAGATACATCAGAAATACATCTACACGTGGAACAACTCCTACAGAACACCTACTGAATGCTGGCAGAAGACCTCAGACCTCCCAAAATGCAAGAAACTCCCCACGTACCTGGGTAGGGCAAAAGAAAAAAAAAACAGAGACGAAAGAATAGGGATGGGACTTGCACCAGTGGGAGGGAGCCGTGAAGGAGGAAAGGTCTCCACACACTAGAAAGCCCCTTCGCGGGTGGAGACTGCGGGTGGCGGAGGGGGAAAGCTTCGGAGCCGCGGAGGAGAGCACAGCAACAGGGGTGCGGAGGGCAAAGTGGAGAGATTCCCACACAGAGGATCGGTGCCAACCAGCACTCACCAGCCCGAGAGGCTTGTCTGCTCACCCGCCGGGATGGGCGGGGGCTGGGAGCTGAGGCTGTGGCTTCGGTGGATCCCAAGGAGAGGACTGGGGTTGGCTGCGGGAACACAGCCTGAAGGGGGCTAGTGCGCCACGGCTAGCCGGGAGGGAGTCCAGGGAAAAGTCTGGACCTGCCTAAGAAGCAAGAGACCATTGTTTCAGGGTGCAGGAGGAGAGGGAATTCAGAGCACCGCCTAAATGAGCTCCAGAGATGGGTGCGAGCCGCAGCTATCAGCGCAGATACCAGAGACAGGCATGAAACGCTAAGGCTACTGCTGCAGCCACCAAGAAGCCTGTGTGCGAGCACAGGTCACCATCCACACCGACCCTCCCGGGAGCCTGTGCAGCCCACCACTGCCAGTGTCCCGTGATCCAGGGACAGCTGCTCCGGGAGAACACACGGCGCGCCTCAGGCTGTGGCAACGTCATGCCGGCCTCTGCCGCTGCAGGCTCGCCCTGCTTTCCGTACCCCTCCTTCCCCCCGCCTGAGTGAGCCAGAGCCCCCGAATTAGCCGCTCCTTTAACCCCATCCTGTCTGGGTGAAGAACAGATGCCAGAGGGCAACCTACATGCAGAGGTGGGGCCAAACCCAAAGCTGAACCCCAGGAGCTATGCGAACAAAGAAGAGAAAGGGTAATTTCTCCCAGCAGCCTCAGGAGCAGAGGATTAAAGCTCCACAATCAACCTGATGTACTCTGCATTTGTGGAAAACCTGAACAGACAATGACTCATCCCAAAATTGAGGCAGTGGACTTTGGGAGCAACTATAGACTTGGGGTTTGCTGTATGCAACTGATAGTTTCTGATTTATATGTTTATCTTAACTTAGTTTTTAGCGTTTGTTATCATTGGTGGATTTGTTTCTTGGTTTGATTGCTCTCTTTTTTAAAAAATTACTTTAAATTTTTTTTTATTTTAATAATAATTTAAAAAATTTTCTATTTTAATAACTTTATTTTATTATTCTTTTCTTTCTTTTTTCCCTCCCTTTTCTTCTGAGCCGTGTGGCTGACAGGGTCTTGGTGCTCTGGCCGGGTCCCAGGCCTGAGCCTCTGAGGTGGGAGAGCCAAGTTCAGGACACTGGACCAGCAGAGACCTCCTGGCCCTACATAGTATCAACTGGGGAGAGCTCTCCCAGAGATCTCTGTCTCAACGCTAAGACCCAGTTCTACTCAGTGACGAGCAAGCTCCAGTTCTGGACACCCCATGCCAAACAACTAGCAAGACAGGAACAAAACCCCACCCATTAGCAGAGAGGCTGCCTAAAATCATAAGAAGTTCACAGACACCCCAAAACACAATACCAGACATGGTCCTGCCTACCAGAAAGACAAGATCCAGCCTCATCCACCAGAACACAGGCACCAGTCCCCTCCACCAGTAAGCTTACACAACTCAGTGACCCAACCGTACCAACTAGGGGCAGACACCAAAAGCAACAGGAACTATGAACCTGCAGCCTGCAAAAAGGACACCCCAAACACAGTAAGTTAAGCCAAATGAGAAGACAGAGAAATACACAGCAGATGAAGGAGCAAGGTAAAAACCCACCAGACCAAACAAATGAAGAGGAAATAGGCAGTCTACCTGAAAAACAATTCAGAGTAATGACAGTAAAGATGATCCAAAAGCTTGGAAAAAGAATGGAGAAAATACATGAAATGTTTAACAAGGCCAAGAAGAACTAAAGAGCAAACAAACAATGATGAACAACACAATAAATTTAATTAAAAATTCTCTAGAAGGAATCAATTGCAGAATAACTGAGGCAGAAGAACGGATAAGTGACCTGGAAAATAAAATAGTGGAAATAACTGCCGCAGAGCACAATAAAGAAAAAAGAATGAAAAGAATTGAGGACACAGAGAAATCTATGCAATATATAATATGTCCAGATTAGTTTTCATCTGGGGGAAGAAGTTCTGAAATAACCCCAAAGCAGTTTACTCATAAATTGAAAGTCCTCCAAAAATAGAACTATTGGGAAACCACGACAAATGGGGTGGAAAAGAAAAGCGCCCTCAGTTTTTTGGAGGGAATAACTTTAAAAATACTTAAGTAGCTGAGTTTACGTGGTGCAGTTAAGATTTAAACTTGTTGATTTTAACAGTGCTATTACAACTGAGATAAACTTATGTAATGTTCTGGTAGGAAAAAAAAAAAAAAGAATTGAGGACAGTCTCAGAGACCTCTGGGGCAACATTAAACACACCAACATTCGAATGATAGGAGTCCCAGAAAATGAAGAGGAAAAGAAAGGGTCTGAGAAAATATTTGAAGAGATTATAGTTGAAAACTTCCCTAATATGGGAAAGGAAATAGTTAATCAAGTCCAGGAAGGGCAGAGAGTCTTATACAGGACAAATCCAAGGAGCAAAACACCAAAATACATATTAATCAGACTATAAACAGTTAAATGCAAAGAAAAAAATATTGAAAGCAGCAAGGGAAAAGCAACAAATAATATTTAAGGGAATCCCCATAAGGTTAACAGCTAATCTTTCAGCAGAAACTCTGCAAGCCAGAAGAGAGTGGCAGGACAAATTTAAAGTGATGAAAGGGAAAAACTTACAACCAAGATTACTCTACCCAGCAAGGATCTCATTCAGAATTGAGAGAGAAATTAAAATCCTTACAGACAAGCAAAAGCTAAGAGAATTCAGCACCACCAAACCAGCTTTACAACAAATGCTAAAGGAACATCTCTAGGCAGGAAACACAAGAGAAGGAAAAGACCTACAATAACAAATCCAAAACAATGAAGAAAATGGTAATAGGAACATACATATTGATAATTACCTTAAATGTAAGTGGATTAAATGCTCCAACCAAAAGACATAGACTGGCTGAATGGATACAAAAACAAGACCCGTATATATGCTGTCTACACAAGACCCAATTCAGATCTAGGGACATATACAGACTGAAAGTGAGGGAATGGAAAAAGATATTCCATGCAAATGGAAATCAAAAGAAATCTGGAGTAGCAATTCTCATATCAGACAAAACAGACTTTAAAATAAAGACTACTATAAGAGACAAAGAAGGACACTACATAATGATCAAGGGATCAATCCAAGAAGATATGACACTTGTTAATATTTATGCACCCAACATAGGAGCACCTCAATACATAAGGCAAATGCTGACAGCCATAAAAGGGGAAATCGACGGTAACACAATCATAGTAGGGGACTTTAACACCCCTCTGTCACCAATGGACAGATCATCCAAATTGAAAATAAATAAGGGAACACAAGCTTTAAATGACACATTAAACAAGATGTACTTAATTGATAATTATAGGACATTACATCCAAAAACAGCAGAATACACTTTCTTCTCAAGTGCTCATGGAACATTCTCCAAGATAGCTCATATCTTCGGTCACAAATCAAGCCTTGGTAAATTTAAGAAAATTGAAATCATATCAAGAATCTTTTCCATCCACAACGATATGAGACTAGATATCAATTACAGGAAAAAACCTGTAAAATATACAAACACATGGAGGCTAAACAATACAATATGAAATAACCAAGAGATCACTGAGGAAATCAAAATATACCTAGAAACAAATGACAATGAAAACTCGATGGCCCAAAACCTATGGGATGTAGCCAAAGCAGTTCTAAGAGGGAAGTTTATAGCAATACAATCTTACCTCAAGAAACAAGAAAAATCTCAAATAAACAACCTAAACTTACACCTGAAGCAATTAGAGAAAGAAGAACAAAAAACTCTAAAGTTTGCAGAAGGAAAGAAATCATAAAGATCAAATCAGAAATAAATGAATAAGAAATGAAGGAAATGAGAGCAAAGATCAATAAAACTGAGAGCTGGTTCTTTGAGAAGATAAACAAAATTGATAAACCATTAGCCAGACTCACGAAGAAAAAAAGGGAGAAGACTCAAATAAACAGAATTAGAAATGAAAAAGGAGAAGGATCAACTGACATTGCAGAAATACAAAGGATCATGAGGGATTACTACAAGCAACTATATGCCAATACAATGGACAACCTGGAAGAAATGGACAAATCCTTAGAAAAGCACAACCTTCAAAGACTGAACCAAGAAGAAACAGAAAATATAAACAGACCAATCACAAGCACTGAAATTGAGACTGTGATTACAAATCTTCCAACAAACAATAGCCCAGGACCAGATGGCTTCACAGGCAAATTCAATCAAACATTTAGAGAAGAGCTAACACCTATCCTTCTCAAACGCTTCCAAAATATAGCAGAGGGAGGAACCCTCCCAAACTCATTCTATGAGGCCACCATCACGCTGATACCAAAACCAGACTAAGATGTCACAAAAAAAGAAAACTACAGACCAATATCACTGATGAACATAGATGCAAAAATCCTCAACAGAATGCTAGCAAACAGAATCCAGCAGCACATTAGAAGGATCATATCCCATGATCAAGTGAGGTTTATCCTAGGAATGCAAGGATTCTTCAATATATGCATATTAATCAGTGTGATACACCATATTAAAAAACTGAAGGATAAAGATAAATATCATGTGATAATCTCAATAGATGCAGAAAAAAGTTTTGACAAAATTCAACTCCGATTTATGATATAAACTCTCCAGAAAGTAGGCATAGACAGAACTTACCTCAACATAATAAAGGCCATATATGACAAACCCACAGCCAACATCATCCTCAGTTGTGAAAAACTGAAACCATTTCCACTAAGATCAGGACAAGACCAGGTTGCCCACTCGCACCATTATTAATCAACATAGTTTTGGAAGTTTTAGCCACAGCAATCAGAGAAGAAAAAGAAATAAAAGGAATCCAAATCAGGAAAGAAGAAGTAAACCTGTCACTGTTTGCAGATGACATGACACTATACCTAGAGAATCCTAAAGATGCTACCAGAAAACTACTAGAGCTAATCAATGAATTTGGTAAAGTAGCAGGATACAAAATTAATGCACAGAAATCTCTTGCATTCCTATACACTAATGATGAAAAATCTAAAAGAGAAATTAAGGAAACACTTGCATCTACTATTGCAGCAAAAAATGAATAAAATATGTGGGAATAAAAGACAAAAGACCTGTATGCAGAATACTATAAGACACTGATGAAATAAATTAAAGATGATACAAACAGATGGAGAGATATACCATGTTCTTGGATTGGAAGAATCAACATTGTGAAAATGACTATACTACCCAAAGCAATCTACAGATTCAATGCAATCCCTATCAAACTACCAATGGCATTTTTCACAGAACTAGAACAACAAATTTCACAATTTGTATGGAAACACAAAAGACCCCAAATAGCCAAAGCAATCTTGAGAAAGAATAATGGAGCTGGAGGAATCAGGCTTCCTGGCTTCAGACTATACTACAAAGCTACAGTAATCAAGACAACATGTTACTGGCAGAAAAACAGAAATATAGATCAATGGAACAGCATGGAGAGCCCAGAGATAAACCGATGCACATATGGCCACCTTATCTTTGATAAAGGAGGCAAGAATATACAATGGAGAAAAAGCAGTCTCTTCAATAAGTGGTGCTGGGAAAACTGGACAGCTACATGTAAAAGAATGAAATTAGAACACTCCCTAGTACCATACACAAAAATGAATTCAAAATGGATTAAAGACCTAAATGTAAGGCCAGATACTATAAAACTCTTAGAGGAAAACATAGGCAGAACACTCTATGACATAAATCACAGCAAGATCCTTTTTGATCCACCTCCTAGAGAAAGGGAAATAAAAACAAAAATAAACAAATCGGACCTAGTGAAACCTAAAAGCTTTTGCACACCAAAGGAAACCATAAACAAGATGAAAAGACAACCCTCAGAATGGGAGAATATATTTGCAAATGAAGCAACTGACAAAGGATTAATCTCCAAAATATACAAGCAGCTCATGCAGCTCAATATCAAAAAAAAACAAACAACCCAATCCACAAATGGGCAGAAGAGCTAAACAGACATTTCTCCAAAGAAGATATACAGATTGCCAAGAAACACATGAAAGGATGCTCAACATCACTAATCATTAGAGAAATGCAAATCAAAACCACAATGAGGTATCACCTCACACTGGTCACAATGGCCAGCATCAAAAAAATCTGCAAACAATAAATGCTGGAGAGGGTGTGGAGAAAAGGGAACCCTCTTGCACTGTTGGTGGGAATATAAATTGATACAGCCATTATGGAGAATAGTATGGAGCTTCCTAAAAAAACTAAAAATAGAACTATTGTATGACCTAGCACTCTCACTACTGGGCATATACCATAATGCAGACCATAATTCAAAAAGAGTCATGTACCACAATGTTCATTGCAGCACTATTTACAATAGCCAGAACATAGAAGCAACCTAAGTGTCCATCGACAGATGAATGGATAAAGAAGATGTGGCACATATATACAATGGAATATTACTCAGCCATAAAAAGAAACTAAATTAAGTTATTTGTAGTGAGGTGGATGGACTTAGAGTCTGTCATACAGTGTGAAGTAAGTCAGAAAGAGAAAAACAAATACCATATGCTAACACACACATATATATATGGAATCTAAGGAAATAAAAAATTGGTTCTCAAGAACCTATGGGTAGGACAGGAATAAAGATGCAGATGTAGAGAATGGACTTGAGGATACCGGGAGGGGGAAGGGTAAGCTGGGACAAAGTGAGAGAGTGTCATTGACATATATATACACTACCAAATGTAAAATAGATAGCTAGTGGGAAGCAGCCGCATAGCACAGGGAGATTAGCTTGGTGCTTTGTGAACCCCTAGAGGGGTGGGTTAGGGAGGGTGGGAGGGAGATGCAAGAGGGACGTGATATGGGGGGATATATGTATATGTATAGCTGATTCACTTTGTTATACAGCAGAAACTAACACAACAGTGTAAAGCAATTATACTCCCATAAAGATGTTAAAGGAAAAAAAGGCCATACCATGCAAATTCTTGATAATCTTTACCAATTAAAATCTAGTTTTTAATTTCACTTTGGTAAATAATGTAGCAGAGATACTCTCCCATATCAATAAATCGGTATCTACATAATTTTTCTATTAATTCCTATAAAAAGTTCTACTTGTAGATATTTAGTTTTAAATTATTATTATTATATATAATGTTTTACATTTAATAAGCACTTATTTTTGACACTGGGCTTTTCTCCTTATTTAGAAATTTTAAAAATATGAATGAACATATTTATTCATATATTCCTATATGATATCCTTATATTACCTTGGGGTGAATTCCCCGAAGCAAAATTCCTTAATCAAGGTTGGCCTGGTCAACAGAGATAGCAGTTTCCCTCCAGAAATTGGATACCAACTTACATACTTTACAACAGCACATGAGAATGCATATTTCTCCCTATACTGGCCAACATTCAGCACAGTCATTTTTGTTAAAGTTCTACAATGTGATAGAATGAAAATAGCATGACGTTGTTTTAAATAATTTTCTTATTAATAATTGCTTGTGTTTAAAAAAATGTAATGTTAGAATAAGTGCATAACAGATTAAGAAGCAGTGGCACCTCAGTGCAATCACCTGTCTCTGCAACATCCACGTACAACTTCAGTTCACTAAAATATTACATATACACATCTGAGAACTTTTGTCATCCATGAGGATTTTAGAGGAAGACTGAAAGTCAAATGGAATCCAAGACGTTTCAGTAATTGACTATTGCTAATATGTCAAGTTCATCCACAACCAAGTCTCATCTCCTCGGAGGCCATCAAGCCACATATTTACAACAGAGATATTGTTGGGCCACAGCTTATTCTTCCCTTCAAGCTTTCCCCACCTCCTGAGTTTTTCTTGGGCCCTTCTTGACCTCAATTTTCAGTTTAAAATTTATGCTCTCAGGTCTAACTTCTCTTTTTCAATTCATCACTTTGTGTTATTTTAATATTCTGATAACTTATTTTCAAAGTTCACCTAACATTTTTCCCACAGTGTTCTAAATGTCAGGCTGTTGTTCCTGATGAGATTTCAATTCCTACATTGCAGACCAATATAGTGGACGGACTGATTAGGCCTCCGTAGAGCTCCACACACGTTGCGCAGTAAAGTATTAATTAATTAATTAATTCTAGAGTCTGCTTGGTAGGATATACCTTTTATTGAAGCAAGGATAACACAACAAGCTTGGAAATCCTCTGTTATATTGAAATAATCGGAACATTCCAGGTGTATCCTAGCCACTCAATTCTTCAGTTTGTAATTTGTGGATTATTATGAGTTTCCTTGATCCTTTTCTTTTTATGGTTCTCTTTTATTGATGGTTCTCTGCCACATCTGTGAAATAGCATAACTTCTCAGCATGTTTTCAGAGTGTTGTATATAACTTGCTAAATGTGTGGCTGAGAGATTTTTTGGTAGTATTCTTATTATTTTAGGTAGCTGTTTTTCAAAATCATTTTCTATTTACCTCAGCAGGTCTGTGATCACACACAGTACATTATTATTTCAGTAGGATATGAAAAACAATAACAGCGTTGATCGAAAGAGCTTGAGGAAAGACATGATTACAATTCAGGAAAACAAAAGACAAAAAAGCGGATGAACAGATACAATCTATTATAACTGGAGACTGAGAGGTCACTACAGCTGGAATGACCACAGAATAGGTGGGTTTTTAGATAACATTGTTCTATTTTTTTTCCTGACTTATAAAAGTAACATATGTGTATGACCATTAGAGAAAATCTGAAAAAGAATATAAATATATAAAAAGAAAAATAAAAAACTATGGCACCTAGAAAAATATCTTTTGACAAATGAATACCTCAAAAAACCGTGGTACAAAATTTTTTTTTTACTTTAATTTATTTCATTAGTATTTTACTATATGTTAAAAATTACTTAATATATAATTTAAAGTCCTTATTACTATGTAAATAATATGTATTAAAAACTTTTTTTTATAAATGAAGCTTTTATAGTTTTGTACTTAAGTTTTTACATATTTCCAACTATTTCTAGAGAATACATTTCTCAAAGTGAAATCATTGTGCCAAAGAATATGAACGTTTCACATCTCAATAATTATTGTTAAATTTCCTCCAGAAAAGTTGCCAAATCTTTGACAGCACATTATGAGAATGTCTGTTTCTTTGAATCACCACAAGCATTTACATATCCGTCATGGGTTGAATTGTGTCTCCCAAAAAGACATGTCGAAGCTTTAATTCCGGGTACCTGTGAATGTGACCTTATTTGGAAGTAAGGCTTTGCAGGTATAATCAATTTAAGATGAGCTCATATTGGATTAAAGCAGGCCCTAAATCCAATGACTGGTGTCTTAATAAGAAGAGGGAGCTTTGGAGATATACAGAGATACAGAGGAGACAGGGAATAAGGCCCTCTGAGACAGAGGCAGAAATTGCAGTTATGCTGCCACAAATGAAGGAAGGCTAGGGATTGCTATGAGCCACCAGAAGCGAAAAGAAGCAAGAAAGGATTTTCCCCTACAGTCATTCAAGGGAGCATGGCCCTGCCAACAACTTGATTTTGGACTTCTAAACTAAGCCTCCAGAACTGCGAGAGAATAAATTTGTTTTGTTTTTAATAAATTTATTTATTTATTTATTTTTGGCTGTGTTGGGTCTTCGTTTCTGTGAGCAGGCTTTCTCTAGTTGCGGTGAGAGGGGGCTACTCTTCATCGCGGTGCTCGGGCTTCTCATTGTCGTGGCTTCTCTTGTTGTGGCTTGCGGGCTCTAGACACGCAGGCTCAGCAGTTGTGGCTCACAGGCTTAGTTGCTCCGCGGCATGTGGGATCCTCCCGGACCAGGGCTTGAACCCCTGTCTCCTGCAATGGCCGGCAGATTCTTAACCACTGCACCACCAGGGAAGCCCATTTCTGCTGTTTTAAGCCAGCCAGTTTGTGGTAATTTGTTACTGCAGCCTTAGGAAACTAATAACAATATCCTAAAAAGAAAGTTTATAATTATATAGGCTTTTAAAGATGTATGTCTCTCAATACTAGTGAGGAGAAGCCTTTTTTATTATGCTTGTGGCAGAGTAACTGTTGTCTGGCATGTCTGCTTTGGCACTGAGGGTTTAACAAGGCTATTTTGACAGACCACTTATTTACTGGTTCTTCCTTATGGCAGACGTTTTCTAACTGTGGCTTTCTAATTTTTATTTGTGAGATTCCCCCTTTGCAACAGCAACCCTCCACTAAAGGGGGTCATATGCACAGAGCTGTGTAAAGCTTGGAATTTTTACTTCTTATCAGAGACTGTTTTTCAACACCAAAGTCCTGACGAAGGCAAAATTTCCCTGTTGTTACAATGGGACAAGGAAAACTATAGTTTTAGACCCTCTTCTTTGTTTGTCTTAAGTGGACAAACGTTGAGAGTCCCACCTGTATTTAGAAGTCTTATTTCCAACTCTACACTAAATTTAGATTCAATACCATGTTTTCTCTTGTTGTTGGTTATTAAAACTACAGTTCTCTAAGATGCAGATTCTGTATTGGGGCCTAATTTCTCCTCTTGAAGCCTGAACTAGTGAATTTTCCAGTTGTCTTTACATTGTCTCTTCATTACTGGAATGAAAGGAAGCTTCAAATTTCCTTCTGGAAGCTTCAAGTTTCCTTTTCTTTAGTTCTATAGTTCAGCTATGATAAAAAAAATACATACTAGTTACTACTTGTTAATGCTTTTAGCTAGTTTGGCTAGTGTTTATATCTCAAGCAACAGAGAGAGAGAGAGAGAGAGAGAGAGAGAGAGAGAGAAAGAGTAAAGTTATTGAGGCAAAAGTTATGAGACATGTAAATATGGTGTTACTATAGTGAAATGGAAGATGTTTAACTCAGGCTAGAAGTATTAGTCAAGTAAACTAATGCATGTGTTTGTAACGTATAACCACCCAAATTCAATGGCTTAACATGATAAGGGTTTATTTCTTGCTCATATAATAAAAAGATAATAGGTTGAGCAAGCAGGAACTCAGGGGCCCAGGCTCTTTCACCTTGTGACCCTGCTGTCTTGATCATATGACCTCCAAGATCCCTACTGAAATAGACCAGAGTGAGAATGAACACACAGGCCAAAAAGAGGCCACATCTGAAGCACAAGTCAGTCACATGGTCCAAGCTTAATTTGAAGGGATCCTGGAAATGTCTTCTTCCTGGATTCCTAGGAAGAGAAGTAGATATGAGTAATCAGGCTGTGTCCCACTAAGTGAAGTGACGAAGATCCCCAGGAGTTGCTAATAAAACGTCTATGTCATTATGTTCACAGTTTCCCTAAGATAGGGATAGTCAAATATAGTAAAGTTCCTTAAAACCGTGCACTGAGAGGAATGCAAGAAATTCAGTTCACAAATGGTATATGTTCAGAAATAAACCACCACCAAATATATCTCATTTTGGATCCTGCCTTGTTGAAAGGAAAACTAAGATGGTGGAAAAAACATAATTCTCTTTCAGTAATATATCAATAGGCTTATAAAACAATGGACAACTAGTGTAATTCTATATAGCCATCTCTTAAGGGAGCTAAATGTTACATTGCTGCAAGTTATTGATGCTGTTTCCTCTTCTAAAGCTTTTAGTGTTGTATTCAGCTCTCATCTTTTAAAGTATCTTTCAAATTTATATACACCTGCTTTTAACCTGAAAGCAAAGCCTCCTGGCCAAGGCTAGCTTTATAAAATGCTTACTATTACTTAATATTGAAACTTTCATATACAGAAGTTTCTGCCACTGAACTCTAGATACTAGAAAACTCACTAAGCCAGAGTTTTCTCTTATCCTCTTAGTCATTCCCTCCAACTAAGCTTATTCCAATTCCTAATTAGACTGCAATTTCCTTGTTAGGTTGAAAGCTTACTCAGAGCTCACACCTTCATTGAAAATCAGACTAAGTTCTTGTCTCGTAGGGATGAATCCTATACTCTCTTTGTGCTTTCATTTGCTGATTGGGATACTATTTTAAAATGAACTGATATGCTGATCAGTAATATTGCCCCCTACCCAATGTAATATGATTCCCTGATGATTTTTAGCTGCTGGTTTTGCCTCCACCAAATCAGGCAACCTTCAATATAGAAGCCAGTCAAAATCAAACCTATGTTGATCATATCCCTTTGGATCACAGAATTGGGTCTGCTGGCCATCTTCCTTGATCAAAGAGGTTCTCTAGGTCAGTCCTCCAAACTGGTTTGATACAAAGTTCCAACAAAACTGGCATCATCTTTTCTTAATCATTCTAGCTAAGATTTTCTTCTTCTTTCAAGTTCACTTATAAAGTTTCATATATGACAATACATCTTCATTTCTCAAACTCTTTGAGTACCTATAGAGACAGCAATAGTGCTGAGTACTATAGAGAGAAACAAGAGTAAGAATGAAGTCTTACTTTGAGATATTCATAGTCTAATCAGAGTGATAGATATGTAAACATATATATATATATATAATACAACATTATAATTGCTACAATGACTATTTGAACAAAGTACTGATAATCTGTCAAGGAATAAAAGCAATCAAATATTAAGGAATATGTCAAATTAATGAATATTTCAATATCTTCTTCCCCCTCTACTAGGACTTTTGAAAGTGCTTCTTCATTTGTGGCCATTATATTTTCCCCACATCTCAACATGGCTTTCATTTTCCAACCATACTCAGAGTCTAAATGTTCTAGCTGAAGTTTCCTATGATCTACTGAGGGACAGGACCTGTTGGGTGAATGAGGCACTGGAGGATGCTGACAGTACAGTAAACTTGTTTGGAGGAGGGGAAGGCTGAGATGGGGCAACAGCTGGTGCAGACACTAGTGTGTGGATGGGCAGTGGGAAGGAGCCAGGGACTTGCAAGAAGCTGCCCACTGTTTAGGAAAGATAGTAAGCTGAAAGACTATGCTCCTGTGTGAATCAATAAATTTCCTTTCACAGGGTGTGTGCTTTCATAATGCTTTCTATTCTCCCTGGTAAACTTATGTTGTAAACTGCTGTTTATCATTTGCTCCTCTGGCTGGGTGGTAATTCAGTTGCACAAGGAATAGTATGACATCTGAGTTTGTTCTGGTAATTGAATTTCATTTTCTAATCTAGCTCTACTGGAAGTAAAGAGAAAATTTGGAGTTCCAGCTGATCTTGTATCTATTTCTCGATTGGTTCAGCATACAATGGGTATGCTGGGCCAGAAACCTTGAGAAACAGACTTAAGAACTAGTATCTTGGGTCTAATTGTATAGGGAGACAGCAGCTTTTTATTAATATGATGCCATGCTTAGTAAGCAAAGCTCCATGTGTCTTAAATCTTTTCATGAGGCAGAGAACTCAAATTCTGAGATAATACATAGGTGTTGTTTTAAGCCATTAAATTGGTTAATTGTTTTCTGCAGCAAAAAATAGCTAAAACAGGTGCGGTGGGTGGAAGAGGAAGGTCATGAAACCAAGGAAGAAGCACGAAGGTAAAAACTATCTTATTCCTAATGTTCTAATTCTTAAGTGAAGGGGGGAAGGAGGTTCATGGTTGCTCTTTTACTGTGCTTCGTAACATATATGAAATATTTAATACCTGTTTCTCTTGTATGTATCTCATATTACATGGAAACAGTTTAAACCTCTTGTGCTGTTTCATTCATGGTTTTGTGGCAAAAGCAACTTATAGTGAATTACCAATATTTTCAAGTGAAACTTTCCCATCAGAAAAAACACATATTGCACAATGTATTTTCACAAAGGACAGGAGTGAGGTTCTCATTCAGGTCTTTTGATTCCTGTTGATTCCACACTAACATCAGAAACACTGAAAATTTGCTTCCCCATCACATAATTAAATTTAAAAAACCCATATGAAATCTTTGCTTTACTTTTTGGCTTTTACATTATTTACATGAATTGTGGTATTAAAAGAAAAGAGAGATGCCATTTAGCATACATATTTATTGAGCACCTACTAGGTGCCTGGCTCTCTGCATTTGGTGGTGCCTGTGCCTATTTAATGGTCTGTAATTAAAACTGAAGGGTGTGTTTTCTTTAATTTATACTCTTGGATACCATATTAGTTTCCTAGGGCTGCCAAAATAAATTACTATAAAGTGGGTGGTTTATAACAACAGAATTTATATTCTCACAGTTTTGGAGGCCAGAAGTCTGAAATTAAGGTGTCAGCAGAACCAAGCTCCCTCCAAAGGCTCTAGGAGACAATCTTTCCGTGCCTCTTCCAGCTTCTGAATGCTGCAGCCATTCCTGGGTTTGTGGCTGCAGAGCTCCAATTTCTGACTCTGGCTTCACTTGACTTTTCTACTTCTCTCCGTATGTCTTTCCTCTGTGTGTCTCTTCTAAAAACACTTGTCACTGGATTTAGGACCCATCCTGATAATGCATGATCATCTCATTTTGAGATCCGTAATTTAGTAGCATCTGCAAAGACATTTTATTTCAAATAAGATCATACTCTCTGATTCTGGGATTAGAATACAGACATACCTTTTGACTGCCACCATGTAACCCACTTTAACTGTAATCTAGAATTCACAACATAGAAATGATAATAATATATTTTCATTAGAATTACATGACTCCTTATATCACTTTGTTGTTAAAATACCTAAGTAACAAATGGAAATTTCCCCCCAAACAATTTTAAGTGTTTAAAGCAAGAAAGTGGTTCCCTGCTTTATTTTAAATTTGATTCATTTCAAATTTCATTCATGATCTTTTGACCCCTAATAAGAAATTCATCATTCTAGAAAGTCATTCTCCACCAGGGTTAGACTAAAAAACATATCCTCTGAGGAAAGGGCTTACCAAATATCCATGTTGTAGATAGGAAAAGTATTCTGGAGTTTATGAAAAAAACTGTTTGATAATACCTACTGCCTTTATCACCCACACTAGATATCAAAACTGAAAAAATATTCATACCTTGGAGGGATAGTGAGAAAGAATTATAGGGTTAAAGTGTAAAAAACAAAAAAACAACCTCTAATCAGTAATCATACCATTAGTAGCCTCATGTTGTTAATGTCTATTAAATATATTCCTCTGTCACATTGCTTTAGCAGCCAAAACTAAATATGCTAATTGTTTTGCAAAACTGTGCAATAACCCTTTGGGCTAGAGTGATGACAGTTGGTTAACTAAACATACACCTTAAAACTTCTGTCTTGTGTAATCTAGTAATCATAGGCGTCCTTATGTACTTCTGTTCAATTTCTTTGCATAATTTCCTTAAAATACTATTCTTAAATCTGAGTTTTAAAACATGAAGAATATATTACATATTTTCTTCCTGTATTGAGAGCTGCATAAAATTTAGAAAACATACTTCACCTATTATAAGAGAAAAAACAAAGAGTAATAACATTTTATCTCACATCAGTGATAACATATTTTCTTCAAGACTCACATGGACCTAAATGTTATGTCAATTCTTGTGTCTTTTTTATTGCATTACATTTCCTCTCCCTTTCCATATCCTTTAAAATATGCATATGAAAAACACAGGATACATTTTTTTGTTTTGGCCAATTCCTCCTTCTATTATAAGAGCACACTTTAATTTCAGGGGCTACTCCAAAGAGCAATTCATATCAGGAGATTTGTACACAAAGAAAAAAAAATGAAAAAAAACCCATGCAACTTAATGAAATACAAAATAAAATAAAATCCAAAATATAAAATACAAAAAGTCTGGAGTGTACATGGAGACACCTGATGTATTTATAGTATGCTGAGGTTTGATTGTCAGGTCAGACAAACTGAAGGGCTGTTCTGTTATTCAGAGTACAGATCGAGACGCACCCAACGCGAAGGAGAATGACTCTGAGTTCAGAAGTTTGGGTCAGGTGTCTGCTCCTATACCACATCATCGTATTCATGTCATCATGATGAATGCAATGTAACTTAACACTAATACTGTCTAAATCCAGCTGAAAAGAGTATGCGATTGTATCACAATCTAAGGCTGCTTGTTTTTTCATCCTACCACTTGACAGCACAACAAAAGTCAAGGGTTATCACCAGTGGTGAGTAACATTCTATAATAATTCCATGTGAGCTAAGGAGAGACTTTTGTACGTTCCCCCCAAAAAGCAAATGTATCCCAAATTGTAAAACTCGAAGCATCTTCTGGAGACTTAATCTGGTCATATTTTATCTTTGCCTTAAACTAAGAATGTAAGGTTAAAAAAAGTGATAACCCATGCAGTTTCTAAATGTATTCTTTGCATATAAATCAAACTGTATGCAAATAATCATTTAAGTAGAAAAATGCCAAGAATTCTGTCCATGCGTATCAATAAATTCAGCTGAAAGCGCATGCTCTGTAATATTACTTATAAAAATAACATTGTCCAGTTTAACCTTTTCCTTTTTTACAGAAGGTGACTCCTTTTCAATAGTCTGATTATCAGGATTAGATGATAAGTCAGAATAAGTTCTTCTGAGGTTAAACAGAGATTTTTTTCCCCAGTTTTCATGAATTAGAAGTTTGTCGCCATTGCTTGTCTTAATCACTAAAAAACAACCACAATAACAATAAAACTCAAGTGCAATACAGGGGGCTTTCTTTGCTTTGTTTTGAGCAAGCCTAAGGTGCTCCAGGTTTTCTGAAATGCCTACATGAACTAAGCTAGTTGTGAAAAGATACTATGATTTATGGCTTCTTATGTTTACACCGGATCTATATTTAATTACCAGTACATGTCTGTCAGAAAGTCATATATTTGTAAAGGATAAAACCAAAAAATTTAGGCTCCTTTTGGATGATTGTAAGAGTAGGTCTAATTAAAACATATCAGTTACCAAAGTCACTTTAAGAAATGACTTTGAAGTACAATACCTCCTTATCATAAAAATTCATTGGGAGTTAAACATTCACCTTCACCACAACAATGACCTAACAATGAATTACATGAAAAATTTACTAAGATTAAGAACAATCTTATTCTGATAGTTATAATGAAAACCTAACCAATAAGGAAGATTGCCAAAATTAGATTTAAGTGGAAGAAATACGTGTATTTTTTTTTATCTTGAGATAAATTTATTTATTTTGAGATGATTTGAAAACTGCCTTCCATCAATTATGTGGGATTTGGTTAGGTTAAATGAAGTTCAAGGTGAACCATGCATTTTCCCTTTGATTCTCATAGAGCATATCTTGTTACTTGGAAAGGGTTTCCATAAGGGTGAATTTGAAAAAGTTTGGAAAAGTAGTCTCATTTTTACAGTCATGGAAAATTTGTCATATGGCCAACACAGCATAGTTTCGTTACTCCGATATATCTTTATATTGAAGTTGCCTTATTCCTTGCTGTCTTACCATATATAGATATGCCTCATCCAACTATACAGAGTTTTCTAAATCCACTAGGATACTAGGCTTTTGAGCCACAAAAAATGTATTATTCTTACTCATATTTACTGAGATATTACCTCATTAATATATAACATACTCTATTTGCATAAAAGTCTCCTTTATTTGTATGTATGGGCAGGGAGGAAGAATGAACCTATTTGCTATTAGGAAAGATCTCCAGAAGCAAGCATTTTCCTCCTCTTTCAGTGAACTTTGTATATTTTGGCAGTCACTGACGCCATGGGTATACAGGCAAGGCAGCTTCCTACTTGACAGTCAAGCTTTCCAGAGACTAGCAGCAACAAGAATTAAAGCACAAGAGAGTGTAGTTCAAATAGTTAATCTTATTAGCTATTTTTTATTATGGATTTTTTCAAATTCATGCAAAAGTGAATGGAATAGTAAAATGAAACCCGTGTATATATATTCTAATTTCAACACTATGTCTAATTGTTTTATCTACTGCTTCCCTCCAGATTATTTTCATGCAAATCTGAGACATTATTTCATCTATACGTACATTAATAAATCTCTAAAAGACAAATACTCTTTAAACAAAAACATAACCACAATATGATTATGACAAGTAAAAGTGAATAATAATTCCTTCATGTGATTAAACTTTCAAGTAATTAAATTCTTACCCCGCAGAATATTCTTATCTAGGTTTTAGCTGCTTGGGCTGCTATTGATCCAGGTGCTATGCTAACTTCTCTATTCGAAACAGAATTTAGTCTTCTGAACAACACTTTGTAGTAGGTATTATTATTATCTCATTTTTTTCAGATTGAAACCTACATGAAATGAATTTCCAAAGGTCATAGTGGCAGAACAGGTTCAATTCCTGGCATCTTGTTCCACTACTTATACTCTTTTTTACCTAGATCCATATAATTTAGTTTATTTCAGAGTAGAAGAATATGAGTTGAATTACACCCAAATATATACATCACTTTTTTCTAAAATTCCACATGTATTTGAATATGTACAAAAACATACTTTTCTTTCTTATAGCCTACAAATACATTTTTCTTTCTTTTCTTTCCTTTTTCCTTTCCAGTTGATAGTAAATGTACTTGGGTTTTGCTCATAACTCAGAAATGCCTATTTTATATTCTATAATAATATTCTATATTCTTAATAATGAATTTACTAGAAGCTTCTGTTTTATTTTCTATAAAATAGTTTATGCATGCCTTGGCATATAAGTGTAAAGATAAATGTTTTTTTCCATCTAGCTAAAATATTTCAGACAGCAAGACTATTAGAGAATTAATATTTAAAATATATTTTGACATGTAATTCTACATTTTCAATTCAAAAATAGGTTCCATAATTGATATTGACTTCTACATTAATGTAAAATGAAAGGCTTAACAGTTTTAGGACCCCCAAACTATAGGAACTATAAAATCAGGGAAAACGCTAAAATCAGGGACTTGGCATACACAAAATGAGTGCTGGCTGCAGCAAAGGAAACTCACTTAAAAATGTATTGGCTTGAACTAAACTGTGACTGAACCTTGTTTGAAGGTTTACATGTGGTTGTGAGCACTCCTGGAAATTTGACTCCAACTGTTCCTTATATTTTCACCTCATGCTTCCCATTGTCCTGAGACGTCAAAGTATATAAATATTGATGAAATTAATCACCTTTGTGAAATGATTCCTACATCTGGATTCCTTATTTCAGTTATTAGGGTAATCTACTATGTGGAAGACATTCTGCCAAGCTTTGCAATGGTTGTAAGGATGAATACAGCTCTGCACCCTCCAGTGCAGAGATTGTAAATATAATACTATTCAGGAGATTATGTGTTATATGAGATATATTGATAAAGTTCTGAGTGTGTTTAAAAGGAGAAAGACCATAGAGACAAACTGGGGAGAAACCAGGATAGGTTTGCAGACAGAATTTTTTTAAAATTCATTTCTGTGTGAAACACTTGTTCCTCCAGCTAACCAAGCTGAAAACCTTGAAGGCATTTTAAATTTCTCTGGATGTTAGCCTTCACTTCCAAAAAGATGTTGTTGATGCAGATTCTACCTTGGGACTGTTCCTTTCTCCATTCACAATCAGCACAATAAATCAAGACCTTAACTTATTTATAAAGTTTCAATTTCTCTTTGTTGAATCTAACAAAGCTTCCAGATTGATCTTCCTAAAGAGCAGTTTTACATTGTTATTAGAATTAGGGCTATAGGAAACATGGATGAGAGGATAATAATTCTCTGGAAAGCATCTCTTACCTAAACATCAAGGGATTATTATTGTCTAGATCTGTGGTTCTCAAAATTTAAGATGCATCAGAGTCACCTGGAAGGCTTATTAAAATTCCCATTGCTGTGTCCGAGATTTTCTGGTTCAGTAGGTCTGGGAAGAGACCTGTGAGTTTGCATTTCTAAGAATTTCACAGATACTACTCAGGGTGCTGGTTCTGGGATCATATTTGGAGAACTACTAGTCTATATCACTATTATTAGCGTGGTGAGTAGAAAAACCACTAGACTTGTGAAATGTTCTGAGTTCTCTTTCAGATGTTCCATATGCTAGAACTATGAGATTATGGAATTGGGGTAGTCTCTTGAGATTTTGTGTTTTCGTCTTGAGCTGGCTTGAACTGGCTTGCAAGGATCAATTTTGTGAATCTCTTCTAAACGCTGAGTTCAGTGACCTCCTTGAAGCTGGAAATCAGCCAGAGTGGGAGTATTTACACTATGAAAATGGACAATTGTTCCAAATCAGCTTCTTTTTTCCATTTTGAAGAACCAATTGTGAAATAATTACCAGCACACCACTGATTAGATCTATATTAATTTCCATAAGATTTTGGACGCTCTAATAATTTTGAAACTTCTCACTCTCTTTTGAATCATCTGTTTTTCTCTGAGCATCAGGTTGCTCTTTCTCAGTCTATCTAAGGCAAGACAGGAATAAAGATGCAGACCTACTAGAGAATGGACTTGAGGATACAGGGAGGGGGAAGGGTAAGCTGGGACAAAGTGAGAGAGTGGCATGGACATATATACACTACCAAACGTAAAATAGATAGTGGGAAGCAGCCGCATAGCACAGAGAGAGATCAGCTCAGTGCTTTGTGAGGTGGGGTGGGATAGGGAGGGTGGGAAGGAGGGAGATGCAAGAGGGAAGAGATATGGGGACATATGTATATGTATAACTGATTCACTTTGTTATAAAGCAGAAACTGACACACCATTGTAAAGCAATTATACTCTAATAAAGATGTTTAAAAGAAAAAAGTCTATCTTTATTATAAAAATTATAAATATAAATTATAAAATATTATGAATCTAGGACTTAGAGAAGTCAGTTGGTTGGGAGCAAAGACAGTAATGACCATATTTCATTTAAACTGATTCGAACTTCATGGAAACTTCTATATCATGATGCATAGATGCAGGAAAATAAAAGAAAGAAAGTTTGAAATAAATGTAGACCATATTTTCTTGGTTTTCTTCTGAAGAGAATGTTCTTAAAGATCAGGCCCTAGACTCTCTTCTCTTCAAACTTGTCTTTATACTTTCTCCAAAGGAAATTTCATCCAATAGTATTCATTAACTCACTTTGGAAATGACTCCTAAATTTGTATCACCTATGAAAAAACTCTTTATTGATCTCTGGAGGCTCATGGCCTTTGCACATGCAGTTCCCTCTGTCTTTTATCACTTCACTCCCTCATCTTTTCTTGTAATTCGGATGTCAGTTCAAAATTATTTCATCGGGAAACCCCTGCCTCCCAAATAGTACAGAAGAACCTTTTTCCTATAGCACTGTGTACTTTTGGCTTCAAGGCTTTTGTCATTTATAATTTCATAGGCATTTCTGTTTTATTTGATTAATGTCTGTTTCCTCTCAATAGACTATAAGCTTCACCATAGTGTGTTTATAGTCACTACTATAGCTGTCAATATTTAACAGCTATCCAGTAAGAGCTCCATATTAATGGGGAACAGCCAGAATTCACTTATTTACTTTCCTCTTTTCCTTTCTTCCTTTCTCTCTTCCTTTCTTTCTTCCTTCCTTCCTTTCTTTCCTTTCTTATCTCTCCCTTTCTTTCTTTTCCTTCCTTCCTTCCTTTCTTTTCTTTCTTTCTTTCTTTTTCTTTCTTTTCTTTCTTTCCTTCTTTCTTTCTTCTTCCTTTCTTTCTTTCTCTTTCCTTTTCTTCTCTCTTTCTCCTTCTCCACATCTTTTCCTCTTTCTCTATCTCTTTCACAGTTCCCTCTCCCTAATAGATCAGTGAGAGATGTTCATTCCTATAATTTGCAAGGAATTCTAAAAGCCTACCTATGAGACTGTAATGTAGTGATTCTTAACCCTGGCTGCATATTAGAATCACCTGGGGAGCTTTCAATAAATACCCATGCCTAGGCCCACCACAGACCAATTCAATCAGCATTACTGGAGGTGGGGCTCAGGAAGCATTTTTTAAAAGCTCCCTAGGTGATTCTAACGTATAGCCAGGGTTGTGAAACACACTCTAATGGATGAAATCTGAATACCCATCTGTTCATGAACAATATAAGCCGTTATTTTTGGCCTAGGAAATTTCTAATTCTAATTAAATTATCCTTATATCATTCATTTATTCATATAAGCCTTCAAAACTTATAATTTTAAACTGTATTTTATTAAATCCTCTATTTGTTGCGCTAACATTAAATAGTGTCTTTATTACTAGAGGCAAAAGTTTCTACCAGGAGTTGTGAAAGGCTATACAGTGTGGCTAGATACTTTCCAGATTCTGATATTTTTGAATGAACTCTTTCCTCACTTTGTTCATATCATGGGTTTAAACCATAAATTTAACCTTAGCATTTTCTCTGTTTATCTTCTCAAGTACTATATTCAAGTATATAGTACTTGAATACGTAGTAGCCTTTCACACTGATTGTGCATACGTGATAATGCAGACATTGTTTATGCAAGAAAACCCGTGAACCTCTTCTGTAAAATAAGCACATCCATGCAAAAACATTTCTGCTTTGATCTAAAAACTGTGAAAAGGAGCCTTTGTGATTGCTATAACATCTAGGGGACAGTGGTTAGAGATGTTGCAAAAAGAGAAGCTGAAGGGCTGTTGGGGGTGGGCAGGAAGGGTAGAAATATTTAAACAGAGACATGGTGAAATCAGGAAGCTTTCTCCTCAAAGGGCAGTTGCTGCTGGAGCAACTGAGTCATCGTCCCAGTGTTGTCTGTCCTAGATCCAGTGAACAGGAAGTGAAAGTTCAGTGTTGCTTACTCTCAGTTACCATCCACATAAACAGACACAGGAAGATCAAGTCATGTTACTTAGCCTTACTGCCCTTGGATGTTTTGATAAATATGTTAGCTATTTACTCAGTATAAATACTAAATTTACATACCCCCAAGGCCAAATTTTATAGTTTCCCTTTTGAATTCCTTTCTTTTAAAAGCACTCTCTTTTCCCACATATCTTCCTTTTGAATTCACCAACCTCTGAGGCCCCTGCCTCTCCTCACCTTCTGCTTATGGGAGGGAAGGATTCATCATGCAGGCCCCTCATAAAGGTAAACTTGGTGCCAGGGAGTAATCCCCTTGGGTCACTAATGGATAGTCACACATCTGAGAATGCTGTTAAGAAGCTTCTGAAGTGGAATGCGATTCCAGCCATAGCAATTACGTACTGCTCATATTTCCTAGTTTAGGCTCTGGGGAGTTCAACCACTGCCTATTAGCAAGACGACGATGGAAGGAAGCACTGTAAATCTCACAGCAATGATAAAGCTGAAGCTCCTGGAAGAAGTGGGAAAGAGTGAATTGCAATTAAAAAACAGAACCATGAACCTTGGCCTTTTAAAAGAACAACACCCACAGTAAGTTAATGAAGAACACGAGAGGATAAACTACACTGTAAACATTTCTTATATCTCTTTTCAGTTATCTGGGTTGTGAGCAGAATGAAAGAGGAAACTAAACATCAAGAATCCAAATTAGTCTGTAAGATACATCTAATTCTCAAACAAATACCATATCATTTTGAACTTTTTAGAACATTTGGTTTACATATAATTTGGTCATTCCTGTTAAGACAGAGAGGCAAAGAGTTTATAGCTCCTATTACATAGGCAACATTAAAGAAGATTATTTAGGACTTTAAAAAAATAGCTCTCCAAAGAAGAGCTGGCCTTAATTGTTATAGAAAGAAGAAAATGCACTAAATATCACACATAGAGAGTTTACTAAATGTAGTAGGTTGTATATTAAGCTTTATAACAACTTAAGAGGTTTTATTACTGTGCTCACTTGAGAGCTATGAACGCTGATGTTGAGAAAGATTATGTAGTTCAATGATGAGATTACGTAGTTCAATGGTAAACCCACAAACACAAAATACCAAATTAAGAACGGGGACCCAATTCTGTCTTATTCCAAAGTTCACGTGTTTTATTTCACCTGGTGTTTCCTACTGTGAACCTAACTAGGATCTATTTGAGGGAGGTGGAGATAGGAATCTAAAGACCAAAAAGGAGGTATCAAATCACAAATGTTTAACTAGAAATGTTGGATTTTTAAAATGACATTATGGTGAGGTGACAACTCATCTCTTCCCATTGTTTAAACACAGCAAATTTAAAATTTGGAAGATGAGGTAAATTTCCTGGCCATACCCCACAGAATGGCTTCATCGATTAATGACTGGTGGGGAATCTACCCTATGTGGAACAAAGGGAGGGCAGCTTGATAGTTAGGCTGAAGGATAGGGAGAGGGAGATAATATAATAAAAAAGACGTAAGAATTAAGACATAAGAATGATGAAGAATACCTTGCCTAGTTTACACTTTCCATAGTGCTTTTACTCATATTACCTTGTTTTACACTCACAGTTGAAGAGTACGATCTGCTTTCTATAAAGGCATGGGACACTTCAAAATAAGAAAAAACAAACATTGCCATACATCACAAAACAGTAGAGCATTATTGTCCTTTTGCTTGACCTAAAAGAGGTACGAAATTTTTAAGTATTTTGCTTTTGTTGATTGCTAATGTCTCATCGTACCATTGCTAAGTCTGTAGGAAAGATAACTACATTCCTTACTGTCAAATGTACCGAAACAATAAAATAACATCAGACGAGATAGGACCATCCTAGCTATAGCTATCAACAGCCCATTTTGAAACAGGGAAAAAAAAGGAACTATGAATTTATGATTACGTTTGTAAAGCATTCTAAGGCGTACAATTTAATCACGTTTACAGTTTAAATACCCTGACTTTGTACTGCACTGATAGTAGGTAAAAGGTTAATCTGTAAAATTCAGTTTACCAAGAGCTTAGGAAGTACCAGTGAAGAACACATTTTTAACATGTGGAAGACCCTACCTGCTAAAAATAATCATTTTGTCTCCCTGCAAGTACTTTTAGTGCTGCATTGCAAATGAGTTTACAACATTTTTTGACCAAAATCTTTCAGGCCATTGGCTTTAAGTAGAATTAGTGACCACTCCTTTCTATATAATGGAAATTCCTATTCCATTGCCAGCAATCCATTAAGATGATTCAGGGAAAATTTGATGAACCATATTTTATAATTGCTAGTCTCATTTACTCAGTCTATCTCAAAAAACCAGTGAGGACAAATGAACTTTCCAAATAATCTAGATTCTGTGTAAGTTAAATATATGCAATTTCACTTCTTAATTTTAAATGACACTTTGGAATTAGAGAAAAGGAATGTTATCTGATAGTTTTTCAGAGAGATCTTTTTATTAATTAGACCAAAAATATAGTTTAGATAGATTTTAGTGGGTTCCCTATGACCAACTCCTATAAGTACACAAAATCTTCAAAAAAAAAACTCCTAAAATTTCAATACTATGTGCACTATGTATGCATATCTTCAACAGTTTTCTTTAGTTATTCTATGTGCATATCACATAATGTTAATTGATGTACTTGTTTAATAACAGTATGAAAGAGCCATGTTAGATAACACCAGTGGTAAAGAGTCGCAGACTCTGGAGCCAGAATGTCCAGACTGGTTCATACCAGGATTTATCTAGTCCTTATCTTCTTATAATTCAGCTTTTTTCATCTGTAAAATAGTTTATCAGTAGTACCTACTTCATAGGCTCATTAGGAGGATTGAAGGGGTTGATGTTTGTAAAGTGCTTATAACAGTTCCTAGAACCTAATAAAGGACTGTGTAAGTGTTGTGTGTTGTCCTCTCCTCCTTTATTTTTTTTAATAAATATATTTCTCCTATCTGGGCAGTTTTTATTTTCTGACAGATTAATACCGTTTCTTAAACGGTATTAAACAGTTTATTAAACAGTATTAAACGATGTAAATGTGGAACTATTACAATAACTTTACTAGAAAAGAGTATAAATAAAAAGGTGTGGTGGTTGCCCTCATGTTCCTTAGAATTTAGTGAGTAAAATGGGAAAAAATATAGAACTTATGAATGGACGATTAAGTTTGAAAGGACTGAAAATCAGTAAATATACAAATAAACAAATGATCACAAACTGGGATAAATAATGTGAAATCGCAGTGAAGAGTCAATGGTAAAATGAACTGATTGCCTCCCAGGAGTTCACTGAACAGCCAAGGAGACTTAATGGAAAGAAACGAAGGATGCCTCATTTTTAAAAGTATTTTCATGAAATAAAATTAAATAATATTACTAAGAGTTTAAACTTTAAACATATATACAGACAAAGAAGAATTCCATCTAAGTTAATGCCCATTAAAATCTGTCATCCATTTGCACACACTTGGATATTTATTAAACACATATAATTTATATCCTGCTTTCTCACTTGTTATTTTTGTCAAATATGTTGTATCAAGTTCCGACAAAACTTCGTAATTGCATTTTAATGGCTGTACAATTTTACATCAGATAACATATTCTCTTATTGTTGGACACATATGCTGGTTTTAATACTTTACAATGATAAATTATGATCCAATAAAATATTTCTGTAGATTTTTCTTATTTTGAATTATTTTTCTTTGGATTAACTATAGTAAGTGAGATTATTGGGTCCAAATGTATGATTTGTTTTCTGATCCAACTTTTCTTTCAAAAGTGTACTGACATTAATGTGTTGCAATTACAAAAACAATATTTGATGCGTGTGAAAAATTCAAGCAGTAAGAAAATATATGAAGTAAAAACCTAAGATTTAACATTTTTTACCCCCCAGTAATCATTCGAATTATTTGATGTATATTCTTCTAGACTTTGTCTTAATAATTGGGGATTATACTCCATAGCATAGAGACAAACTGAATAGCAACAGCTTTAGTTTACTTGATGTGTTGTGGACATCTGTTTATTACCTCTAGTCATAATTCAGAATATTTAATGACTGTATAATAAATATTTTCCTGCATGGTTGTGCTGTACTTTTTTCATGAATAATCCACCAGTGATGGTCATTCAGGCTGTTTCCAAATTAGTATTATTATGTTCAAAGAACCAAACATATATCTGCTTTTTGTACTTGTCAAATTATTCCCATTTAATCAATTCCTAGAAGTAAATTTGCTGAGTAGAAATTGTTGTGCACTTAGAATGTAAAGTCCTTCTTCTAAATTGCCTGTCAGAAATGTACTGATCTCTGTCCACAGTGTTTGGAGCCTCCTTCTCGATAGGTCTTTCAATCATTCTCAATTTGACTGGCTGTTTAAAATTGCAGTTCTTGGATTACTAATGAGGTAAAGTATGTTTTCACTTGTCAAATGAATTTTCAGACTTCGTTTATGGTGACTTTTGTCGTGTAGCGACTTTTATATTTTATGTAAACAGATATATCCGTTTTTTCCTTTACGACGTTTGGTCAAGGTTTCTTTTTTCTAAATTTAGACCCTCCCTGCACCAAGGTGATGAAAATATTCTCTTAAATTTTTCTTAAATTTTTATGGTTCTATACTTTAAATCTAAACTTTTAATCAAACTGGAGCATTGTGAATGTGTGTGTAATATAGGGGGAGAGGGTATAACTTGTTTGAATAATTTTTTACTAGTTTTCAATTAGAATTTTATTACTTGTGAACTTATTGCCCGAATTTCTTTTATGTTTGTTCATCTGTGTTTTTATTCTTGTTCCTTCCTACAACAAACAGGGCTTAGTTGTTCTGTTTTTATTATCTGATGGGAAGATACACTGCATGATACTTGTAAAGTTGTCCTATTTTCTTGCATTTGTTTTTCAAATAAAATGTAGTATTAATTAGTTAAGAGTCACACCCTTACAGTGGAATTGTGATTGCAGAGAATTATAATCATTAATTTGGGAGAAAACTTACATCTTTACTGATTGAGTCCCTCCACTCAGGAGCAACATGCACCTAATTGCTCATGTGTTCTTTTGGTTTTGTGATTGAACTTTACTTTCTTTTTGTCCTCCGTATATCAGTTTTTTAGTTCTTTGGGTGAAAGCAATAAAACTACTCTAACAAACAATTTCAAATCAATTGAACCTTTAGAGGGTATCTCTACAAACAAAGAAAAATAATGGGTTCAGAAAAAGAGGGCCAGAGCAGCTCTGGGGATTGAGGTAGCAGCATGTAACGGACATCCCCAATTCCCCACCATAGAACGAGGAGGTTGCTACACAGAAAAGGAGGAAGAGATGGTGGGTAGCCAAAAACAAAAGATAGGCTCTATTTTAAGCTTATTATCATTATTATTAAAGTGAATAGAGTAACAATTTTAACTCGATGATTAGTTGATTATTTCTAGAATTAATTTTAAATTTTGTTTTAATAAAATTTTCTGTATTCTTTCAATATTTTGAATATTATTCTATCTTTTTTCTTGAATTCTCTAAGCATCCAAAATATATATAGGTAATGATTATTTTGTCTCTTCCATTCTAAAATATATATTATTAGGCCTTTTCTTGTCTTATTATAATACAGAGTATTACCCAACACAGTGATGAATGTCACACTTTTCTTTTTCCTAATTCTGATGGAAATATCTCCAGTAGTTCACGATTGAATAAGAGTTTTAAAATTTTAATATATGCTTTTTACCGTGTTAGAAAGGTTCTTTCATTCACTAGGCTAGGATTATAAATTTTAATTAGGGTTGGATACTGTATTTTTTGAATACTGTTTGGGATACGTTGAAATGCAGTTTTTCTCCATTCTTTTTGATATTAAATATTGTCAGGTTTGCTTTTTTTCAATCATCCATGCACTCTTGAAGTAAAGCCTTCTCTGTCATGTGTATTATTTTAATAAGAACTTTGCACTTTCTCATATTTTATTGATATAACTGCATCAACAACTGTAAGTAAGCTTTATTCATAATTTTATCCCAGCCATCTTTGAATAGTCTTTAGTTTCGGAATTTCATTTGCCTTCGAATAGAAACCAAGAATAAGCTTTTTGCATTTTACAAGTTTTTCTTCTGTGCGAATTTCTCAACTCTGGCACTCTTGACATTTTGGGCCAGTAATTCTTTGCTGCGGGGGCTGCCCTGTGTATTGTAGCGTGTTCAGCAGCATTCTGGCCTATTCCTACTGGAGGCCAATAGAACACCCTCGCCATCACCACCACCACCTTTCCCAGTTGGGACAAAAATATCTCCAGACATTGATGAATGTCCCCTGGCAAACAAAAAAATCCTCCCCGGTTGAAATCCACTGGTGTATGCTTTGGAAAAGTCTAATGTTTGTGAAACTTCCCTATGAAACCATTTGACCTTGGTGCCTTATGTGCAGTGGTATGGAGTTTTTGGCAGCCTATCCAATTTTTTAAAATATTATTTTTCCAGTGGGGTAGTTAATGTCACAATTTAACCAAGTGCTGTTATGTCCCTCAACGTTCTTTCTTCTGCATGCTCCTCTTTCTCATCTGTATGTTTTTCTTGAGCAAGTTCATCATTTCCTATGGCTTCACACCGTACCTGTTTTACTAATGAATTCCAGATCTTTTTCTCCTCTATAGACCTTCTATAGTTTCAGATTAATATATCTATCTGTATTTTATGTATCCATGCCTGGATATCCCACAGGACCCTGACACACCACACATCTACAATATAGTTTATTGTCTTACCTCTTCCTAAGGCCCATCCTCTGTTGGCTGTGGTACTCCATACACTCCATCACACATCACACACATTGCAGACTTAGAAGTCAGACTAGATTCTGCCTTTCTTTTTTGTAACCTCACTTTGAATTAGCCCAAGTTCTATGGATTCTACGCTCAAATATTTACTTATATCACTTATACCAGATACCTACCACTTCTACCTGGACTGTTTGTATTTTACTGGTGAAGAAGAAATTTTAACTATGAATTTTAAATGCCAGAATCCATATTTATTTACTGAATGTTTTCCAACTACTAAAAACATCAATGTTACAGTAAGAAGAAAGGAAAAGGCTAAAACTCAAGGCCTAATGGCACAGTAAATCAAGAAATATATTAACTCAGAGAATTGTCTATAGAAAAGCGCTGCAAGTCTCCATACTTGGCCTGTTCAAAATTTGCTTTAGTTACTTTGTAGATAATAAGGGCATGATTATCATTTTTTTCAGAATCTTTAAAACTAGAATGCATATGTAATATATTGTATAACTTAAGGTTGAAAAGGTGTTTAAAGGTGAAATGAAAGGCTATATCTAACTAGGTAAATGTAGTAGGGACATCTATAAAGTTCTACATCGAGGTTCAAAAGGTAAACTCTACCTTATAGTTTATTGCTAAAACAAGCAACATGGAGGTTGATGGTAACCAAAAGGAAAGAGCAATTGGAAAACACGGACACTGTAAAGGCCCTTTGTGAATATTTTGGGACTGTAACTCTATGCTAATTTAAAAATAGTCATGTACTTACATCATTAATTATACTGCTGGGAAATATTGTTATTAATTCAGACTAAAAAATTCAAACTGTTCCACTACAAAGACTCAGTTATCTACTATTTAGATTTAAGAAGATAAAAGTTGGTATGGTTTACTTAGCAGATCACATAGATCACTAGAAGTGGGACCTGGATCTGGGTTTGCCTGCTCATAGGGTTGACACTGAGGGATCCAGAGCCTATGGAGAAGGGGGCAAATCAATCCAACAGGTAGAACAGGAACAATTACAAATGAGGATGCTGGGATAACAGAGACAGACAACAGCCAGGTTCATTTTCAGATACAAGCAATGTACCATTCATCTAAAGTCAATAACAGCATCAGTTACTGTGCTAGGGTTTAGGGACCAGGCACATGTTCTGGAATGACAAGGTTCCAAGCACGAGCTTCTGCACAGGTAACTAAGCAGTGATTCAGTTACCAGAATAAAGATTCAAGTGAGAATAAGGTAAAAGCTGAGTTATTAGAACATAGCTATGTGTCATTTTGGGGGTGACTTACGTTTAGTCTCACAGTTAGCTAGAGCTCCAAGTATTCCTCTAGGCTGTAAGGAAGTGCTGAGTCTGCAGGTGGTTTTCAAGGAATTCCAGCTTTGTAGAAAGGGCTGCTTCAGCCTGGAGAATTTTACTTGACTGTGAACTGAATATTTTGGATACTTAGGAATATAATGCAGTTGTTATTGCATATAAGAGTATAGCATCATGATCAAAGAGAGTGGTCTAAAAAGTGCTGTATTGTGCTTAGTTCTGGACATAAAGTTTTATAAGGGATAGTGATGTCTGGTTTAGGAGCAAATTTAATTGCTTAAGATACCAGGCACGTAATGTAAAGAAATGAAGTTGACCCAGAACTGAAAGAAGGAAAGAAGGAAGAAAGGAAAGTAGGAAGGAAGGGGAAAAAGCAGGGAAGAAGGAGGGAGGAAAGGGAGTGGGGTGGGAGAAAGAGAAAGAAAGAGCAAGATGTTAAATGGCAACTGCCACTTGGCCTCCCTCAGGCAATAAGAACAGGCGAAGGGTGTGGTGAACTGGGTAGTGCATGATGTGGTTAAGGGGCTGCTACTCCAGGGGCCTTTGATCTTGGGACCTTGAAGTATTTACCAAAATGTGAGATATATTTATTATTATGTGATATCTTCTGATTTTTAATCTTGGCAATTGATTTTTTAAAACTATATATGGGTCAAGAAAAATATTCTGCAAACATGGGCCCCTAATCTGGAACTATTCCTCAGGGTAGCAGCTAGAAAAATGCAAGTCATGACTTTTCCCCCACAAAGGACAAGCATAGGAATGTTTAGTCCAGACAAGTCATGAGACATATTTCAAATATGTCCAAGACTACCATATGGAAAATGTACTGGTTTTTATTTGAAAAGCAGTATTAGGACTAATGAAGCAGCTTTTAGTACAATGTAATTATGGACTTTCTAATGATTAGAGTTGCTCTGGCACAGAAATATCAGAGCGTCTTCTCCTTCAGGGCATGCTGTACTTGGTGGACAAATATTTACTGAAGGAATGAATGAAACTTTGAACAGGGTTGGGAGGTAAGATTTGGATGCCTCTCTAGGACACTGGAGGACATCAGTTTTCCATCCTTTGACAATATATATACCTTTAAGTTGATTGACAACAGTACTGTTCCAGGAATGTAAGGAATTGAACTTTTTTAGATATGTATTCTCCATCATTACCTTTTATTTAATGTAGATGTGGCAAACAGATTTGCTACTTCCAAACATATTTCTTATAATGATATCACTTTTTAAGAAAAATATTAACTAATTTTTTTTTTTTTTGCTTTGCTTTGGTCATTTAGTTATGAGTTTGCTCCTTGATCTTTTAAACATTTCTCACAAATGAGAAGGATCTCATTTGGACGTGTGGTGGAAATTACAGTATTTGAAGCCTGACGGAAACGTGTTAAAATCATGAGTCCTCCTTATGTGATTTATCTAATTTCTATGAGCCTTAGTTTTCTCATTTACAAAATATTTAGTTTGTTTTTGTAAACTATGCTTAGTTTTCAGATCTATAATAGAATACAAGTATTTACTACAGTATTGAAGGAATTATGGAGCTAAACCATGTGAAATGACTGACCCATATTTGCCCTAGAGTTTGCAATACATACTTACAAATAATCCAAATTCACATTCAAATGCTGTATTGCTTAATGGGCAATGCAAGTACCTATAACAAGTACCTATTTCCTCCCTCTCTTCCCTTAAGCCATGGCTATCATTCATTTCACTTATCCACAAGCTATAATCACCAAATACATTGTTGTTATTATTTTGAACAAATTGCTATCTATTAGATCAATTAGGAATAGAAAAATAAGATATTTTACCTTCACTTACTCCTTCTCTCATAGTCTTCCTTTCTTCGTGTAGATCTGAGTTTCTGACCTGTATAATTTGCCTTCTCTTTGAAGAACTTCTTTTAATATTTCTTGCAAGGCAAATCTACTGGCAGCAAACTCTCTGAATTTTTGTTTGAGAAAGTATTCCTGCTTCACTCTTTTTCTTTTTAACCTAAAAATGCAATTTTTTCAAAGACTTTATTTTTTAGCAGTTTTAGGTTCAGAGAAAAATTGAGGTGAAGATGTAGAGATTTCCCAAATACCCACATTCATAGCCTCCCCCATTATCAATATCTCTCACCAGAGTGGGACACTTGTTACAACTGGTGAGCCTACATCGACACATCATAATCACCAACGTACTCTCCTTTTCTTGGAAGGATAATTTTGTTGGACACAGAATTTTAGGTCGGCATTTTTTTGGTATGTTTTCCTCTTAACACTTTAAATATTCCACTCCATTCTCTTCTTGCTTGCATAGTTTCTATGGTTTCTGAAGAGAGGTCCAATGTAATTTTTATCCCTGTTTCTCTGTAGGTAATGTAGTTTGTTTTTGTTTTCCTCTGACTTCTTTCAAGATTTAATCTTTGTCTTTGATTTATTAAAGTTTGAATATATGAGCTTAGGTACAGGATTTTTGGTATTTATCCTGCTTGGTGTTTTTGGAGCTTCCTGTATCTGTGATTTGGTATTTGTCACTAGTTTTGGAAAATTCTCAGCCACTATATTTTTTCAAAAATTTCTTCTACTTTTTCTCTCTTTCTTCTTCTTTTGGTATTCCCATTATACATATATTACACCTTTTATAATCATCCATCAGTTATTAGATAGTCTGTTCCATCTTTTTTTCTTTTTTTTCTTTGTGTGTCAGTTTTGGAGGTTGCTGTTGACATATCTTCAAGCTCACTGATTCTTTCCACAGCTGTGTACAGTCTACCGATGAGCCCAGCAAAGGCATTCTTAATTTCTCTTACAGTCTTGCAATTACTACTATTTCCTTTTGATTCTTTCTTAGAATTTTTATCTCTTGGCCTACAGTACCTATCTGGTCCTGTACGTTGTCCACTTTTTCCAGTAGAGCCCGTAGCATATTAACCATAGTTATTTAAAATTTCCAGTGTGATAATTTCAAAATCTCCATTATATCTGGCTTTGGTTCTGATACTTAATTTACCTCTCAGAGTATATTTTTTTGTCTTTACCATGCCTTGTGATTTTCTTGTTGAAAGCCAGACATGACTATAAGGTAAAAGGAATGAGGTAGATAGACTTTTAGTGTGAGGTTTTATATCTCTCTGTCCAGGGCTTAGGCTGTGTGTATGTTTGCTGTAGCTATAGTTTCAGAGGCTAACATTTCATTTACTGTCCATGTTTTTGCCTCTCCTGTGATTTTGGGTTTTCCTAGAGACTTCTTAATAGGGTCTGAGGTTTGAACTTCTTTAGCTGTATTCTTGTTCTTATACTGGATATGGTGGTAAGGTGTGGGAGAGGGAAAGTGATCTCTAGTACCATGATTAGGTCTCATTTATTTTAGTGAGTCAGAGTTGGGTATTTCCCTTCCCCACTGTCAAAGGCTAGAGGAGGCTTGAGTTGGGTATTTCCCTTCTCTAGGTTGGATAGCCTCTGGTAAAACCCCAATCAGTTAGACTTTGGTAAATAGTTTCCCTGGGGCCAGGAACAGAGAGATGTGAAAATATATCAAAAAGATTACTTTTTTCCCTCCCCCTGCTGGAAACATGAGGTAATTTTTCTCAAATCTTCACAGAATCTGATAGGGCAACTGGAAGTAAGAATCATGAAAGTGGTGCGCTCCCCAAACAAGAATGGGCCGCCTCTGAGTCTTCAACTCTCACTGTGCCTCCAGCAATTCATCAATCGTAGCTTAAAGTCTTCCTATTGATACTAGATCCATTGCAGGGTTCTGCTCCTGTGCTTCTGCTTCAGGTAAGCAGTGATTCTCTGTATCTGCCTGTCTGTCTTTTTAGTTTTCAGGATAGCAGTTAGAGCTGAGACCTCAATTCTCAGCTGTATCTAAGAAGATTTGTTGATTTTCAGTTTGTTCAGGATTTCTCATCTCTGGATGGGAGTGATGACTTGCAAGCTCTTTACATGTTGGATCAGAAATCAGAAGTCAACTGGCCCATATTAAATACTCAACAAGTATTTTGTCTCTTCTTTATTTTATGACTTTTTTCTTTTTACCTTTACCATACTTATAGTTATTTTGTTGTTGAAAGTCTAGTGTTTTGTTGCTTTAAATAAAATTCTTCTCTTTGGCATAGTTTTATAAAAAATAAAATTTAGATATACTTAACAAGTCATAATTAGATGCATTTTTGCCTCACATGTAGTAAAATGTGTATTTTGTTATTAAAATAGTAAAGTGAAAATGTATGTACAGGTTGTTTGTGTGGGGATTCTTGGTCTTCACTGTGTAGAAACGTGTCTCATTATTTGAATAACACTATTAGCATAACCAGTGCCTGCATAAAGTAAGTCAGAAGCTAGAGAATCCAGTATACAAAAGCTACAAATTCATGATGGAAAATTCCTTGGCCAAAAAGGAAGAGCACTGCAGCCCAAAACACAAGTTTATATTCAGACGCATTTCCCCCCTCACATAATTGGAAGAGTGCGACAGAATTATTTATGTTTTGCTTATATTTCCTATTCATTTTTCATGAGTCATCTCTCTATAATTTGTGACATACCTTAACCTTTCATCTTGGAGTTGTGTTTTCTAATTCTGAGGTATTATCCAAAGTCTACTTTCTCAGTTCAGAAAAAGAAGAAAAGAAGAAAGAAGAAAAATCCTTAAATCTCCCTTGGTAAAAAGCCGCAGGTGCTGCATTCTTTGCTAAACCCATTTTTCTCTTGAGGGGTAGCAGATTCTGTCTCAGATCTCATAATGTCTCGTTTCTGTCTAATCAATAAACATGGCTTCTATCGATGTGTGTGTTCCAATAAAACCAGACCATACTGTGCGCACTCAGTAATGCTATTATATGTCAAGTATCCTTAGCACAGAATTATGCCTGGAGTGATAGCTCTACTAAGCTGATACACTAATTTTCTTCACCATCAAACCTATCTTCTCATTTTGCAAGTATCCATTTCATTGATAGAAACCTGCCATGTTTAAGTATTTTATTTGACCTCCTATTGTTCATTGAAATGGCATGAAATTGTTTCCTAAACAACCTACTCTGGTCTCCATCACACTGGTATGGTGAAAATATGCCCTCTCTTTAAATTCCATACACGTCCTAACAAATAAATTGTCCTCCTTATTTTGGGGCTGTCTGTTATGTTTAAAGAATGTAGTAGGAAAACAGGCTGTGCTAATCCAATGTACTTTCCTGGTGGAAAGTCTCCTGAGGCATCTGTTCTAAGACCAAGAAAACGTTTGAAGCCTTTAAATCTGATTTTTTAGACAGCTCTGCTAATTTAAGTAAAAGGGTTAAAGAAGGGGATGGAGAAAAAAGATCTATAAAGTGTTTGGTCGACATTTGAAAAAGAAATTGAATATTTTCTGCATAGCTTTATAGCAGTGTATGTCATAAATTGTGACAATGTTCCCAGATTCAGTAGAGACAGATTGAAATAAAAATAAGGCAAATAAGCATTGGAAAGCTTATTTCTAGATTTACAGGACCAAATGAATACAAATGGATATTAATTTGCATATTTAGGTACATATATGTATATATTGGTGTGAACAATATATACTTATTCATGTATGTGCTACACATATGTCCTAAATGTAGACATTTAATATATTTTGATTGAGAAGTGGTCTTGAAAAATAAAGGTTATGGGTAAGTAAACAGTTGATATTTAATTCAGTATTTAAATAAAACCAAAAGCTGATTGAGTTTTCAAAAAAATGAAATATTTCAATAGAAAATGAATAATTCAGCTAGTTATTATATAGATGGTTATAAAAAGTTGGCTTTTTATGATCATTAAATTGGCATGGAAATAAATTGCTTGTTTTTTATTTTCCTAAAAATGGAATATGAGAATAGACCATGTGGAGTGAGATTAATCTTTTTAATGTTTGGAATAGAGGAATGAATAAATTATAGAAAGAGAGAGAGAAGAGGAAGCAGGAGTAGGGAGAGCAGGGAACAAGAAAACCATACAGTTCATAAAAAAAAGGAAGAATTTCTGAGGCTGTTTTGAGATTTAATCAATGGACTCCCACTTGGTTAGACTGGGTGATCCATTTTTTCCCCACTGTTTTCCTTCAGTTGAACAATTCTTTTTACCTGGATCATTGCCACCTGGCTCCTGTGACAGGTCAAGGAAGGACTCAAAGTCCTGGGGGAGGCAAGCTATGATTTAACTGGGCCAGCTGTAAGGTTCTGGAGAAATGAAATGGGGCAAAAATAATCTGTACTCAAGGGGGGTCAGAGTTGCCATCTTGTCTATTAAAAATACACCCTAATAAACTGAATCAACTAGCCAGAGATATATATTTTTCTTTGTTTTCTTTTTTTAATAAAGATTTTTTTTAACATAAAGCTAGAATTTAAGCAACTTATTAATAGTACAGAATGAGGACTGCTTTGACAGGAAGAAAAAGTTCCCCTAATATGGAATCAAGGAGATACCTAATCTGACAATATAACATAAGAATGTTCATGAAAGGGCTAGATGCAAAATAATAGACACTATACGCATTACGTAATGCCAAAATACCAGCAAAATATCAGTGAAAGTATCCAAACTGGATACTTTGCACCTTGTAGCCAATATTCTCATCCACTTTTTCAAGTAGATATTTGATTTGCAAACACATGTGTCAGGATATTGTACTATGTCTATGCAAATAAGGAAAACAGAATTAACGTTAACTGAAGGCCTACTTACATAAAATTAAATCCAAACAACAACTCTACCTGATTAGTATTATTATTCTCAATTTTCTTCAGGGGAACCTACAGAAATGGCTTCCAGTGCAGCTAGATTCCAAGGCCTGCACCATATTGTTGCACGTTTTTACTTCCATTGAAGCAGGTGAGAAATACTACATTAGAGATGAAAAGATTTTAGTATATTTGCTTTTCATTATATACAAATACAAAAAAAAAAAAAAAAGGAAAGTAAACATACAAAGAGGTTTTGAAAGAATCTCTATTGTTTGGGGGAGTCCGGATCAGCCCAATATGTCCAATGAATTCTTTTAAATAGGCTGCTTCATAGCCACAGACATAGGTCCTTTATCAGACAATTACGTGACCGTCCAACAAAACCACCTTTTTAAACATTCCAATATGTTGTTAAGAAAAAGATATGAAGTGTGATGTTAAGTATTAAAATACTTAAAAGCAAGCCTGCACTTTTTTGGAGAATAGACCTGCCATTAATGAAGGTATATAAACTTCAGTAAATAAGAGCAGAGTGTGTAAGGAGAGATTTACTTCAAGTGAAATCCTCTGCCCTCAAAGGGTTAAATGTTAACAAAGTTAAAAAGCAGAAATCAGGCTCCTATTAGTCTTGAACACTAATCTTGTTGACGGGTGAAGTGTTTCCTTATTTTATCCATATTTATTATATTGAAGGTGGGTTATATGGTGGTGACTAATGACCAAACATCTGGACCTAGTGACCCTTAAAATCCTCCAGCCATTGCTGTTCACAATTAAATACCACATGAACTAAAATGATATTTTGGCTTGACCAGAACAAATTAGTGTGGCAAAGCTAAAGAAACAGCATTTCCTTTAGCCTTGTAGAAATCATAGCCTATAGAAATTTTAAAATTTAAAAAAAATAAAAATTTTTATGACTTGCATGTCTCATCATCATTACGGAACTAAGAAAAGTAAAATGAATATTTTCAGAAGAAAATGAGTATTCTGGTGGATCGATCATTGTAGATGTGAAGAACATTTGTTTCACAAGTCTTGCCTACCTCTCAGAATTTTGATTGAGGTGTGGAAAAATGGATTACTTCAGGTTAAATAATCAGCAAACCTCATTTCTAGAATAATTAATTTTATCTGCAGATATATAGCTAAAGGGAAGAAAAGGCAAATGTCATCATCATCATAAGAATTATTCACTGAAGATGAATGAGTTTGTCTTCTTGCAGGTAGAAGGGCAGGGAGGCGACAACAGTAAAGATGGAATTGTCCAGAGAGAAACACAAAAGAGAAAGTGAGTTCCACAAGGATCTCTGAGGTTGTGTAAGTGCCCAAGGCAAGGGCCTCCCAGGAAGCTCTATTTGAGCTCTACAAACTTCGTCTAGTTTTCTCTCCTCTGGCTAAGAGAGGAGGTGGAGAGCTGCTGGGGAAATGTTGGCAAAAATGCAGAGCTCAACTCCTCTGACTGAGTCCTTGAGAGATGAAGCCTTCACGATTTGACTTTGATATTAAATTCGAATGTATCTCCTATTGGGTTAGGAGAGACTGTAAATAGGTGGTATAAAACGTTTAATAAAAAGAGATCAGCGGGCTTCTCTGGTGGCACAGTGGTTGAGAGTCCGCCTGCCGATGCAGGGAACGCGGGTTCGTGCCCCGGTCCGGGAAGATCCCACATGCCGTGGAGAGGCTGGGCCCGTGAGCCATGGCCGCTGAGCCTGCGCGTCCGGAGCCTGTGCTCCGCAACGGGAGAGGCCACAACAGTGAGAGGCCCAAGTACCGCAAAAAGAAAAAAAAAAAAAAGAGATCAGAGACCAAATCCACCAGTCATGTCAATACACAGAATCTACTGACAAATCCATGCCTCCTATCTAAAATAAGGGCACAAAAATACAGACAGAACACAAACCAATAATAATCAGCCCTCAAACTTCATGATAGTCTGGGGTGGACACCAAAAGAACTCAGATAAGTGAGTAAAAGAATCACAGGGAATTCATATAAACCATATCTGGGGAAAAATATTCAGATATAACTACCCACATTAAATATGAGAAAGATGGAGAGAAAACCTCGGACTACTGTGGAAAAAAATGCCACCACAAATTTAAGAACATAAAATGCACTGCAGGCTTAAAAACACTTCTTATGGAATTTTCACAAATACTGAAAAAGACTTTCTTAAAAAATACTTTCAAATTCAGATGAAATGCTAAGAAAGATGAGATCAATGAAACAAAAAATAAATCAAGGATGAGATAATGAAAGAACAGAGTGACATAAATTAGAGATGGTGGAACCAGGAAACAAATTGAGAATCAAAACCATATCTTTACAGAATGAATAAATAAGTGACTATTAGGAAAGAATAAATATGCACATATAAAAACTAAAATAATGACATAAATAAGACACAAAAAAGTAGTTAGAGAAAAGATGGTTTAGATTGGGTACAGAATTAACACTAAACTTCTAGGGGAAATTCCTAATGTTCCTGAACTAGAGAATGACTCATTATGCAGTAAATAGTAAATAGTCAAATACAGTTGACCCTTGACAACACAGATTTCAACTGCACAGGTCTACTTCTTCACAGATTTTTTTTCAGTAGTAAACACTATACTACTATGTGATCTGCAGTTGGCTGAATCCTCAGATGAGGGACCGTGGACACAGAGGGCCTACTAAGTTATACACAGATTTTCTGTGCAGAAGGTCAGTGCTCCTAACCCCAAAATTGTTCAAGGGTCAACTATATATTAAACAAGAATGGCAGATTTTCAAAGATAAATCTATAGAAACAATAGAAATAAGAGAGTAAGTCAAGAAATCGTACATTCCCCCCAAAATCAGGTAGACAAACAAAAAGTTATAAATGTATACAGTTATTAATAAGGTTAATCCAAATATATGTGTGAATAAATATCATGGCATTAGGGTAAAACTTCTCAAGTTATTTTATAGTATTTCCAAAAAATAGTATATTTTAGACAACACATTCCAAAATACATATGGGAATATATGAATGTTTGTAAATATATTCAACATTCAGAGTAGATAGAAAATATCCAAAATGGAACCTCCACATGCACAAAATATATAAGATAGAGCTAAATTTAGGCTGAGATGAAAAATTTAGAGGCTTACACATTAATGCTACTTAATTTGATCTACAATAATGTAAAAGATTAAATTAAGCATTTAATAGGACAAGATAGAGATAGAGCACAAAATAGACCTAAGGGAAGAATAATGAAGGATACAAATACAGTTAAAAGCAGTAATAAATTGATTAAGAAATAGAAAAAATAAAGAACCAAATTTTTTAGATAAAATAATTTTGAACAAAGAAATGAAATTAAAAAACTTAGCTACACAATCATAAAAAACCCGAAAGGCACAGACACAGAGGTAAATAACTTGTAGTGCCCTATTTTGCAAAAGTACATGTGAATAAATGCAGAAACTTAGAAGAAATGGAGGATTTTCTACAATAAAAACCAAAGTACATAAGTAACTAAAAAAACAAAAAACTAAAAATAACAACAACACCAAAGTGTTCCTAGAAAAGAGAAATACACTGAACCATTAACCATGGAAACAAATCGCCGTGGAAGCTAATAGTCTTTCCGGTGTCAGTCTTAGATAATTTCCCAGGTAACTTTTCTTTTTCAATCCTTGAAGGAACAGACAATGCTGATCTTATTTAGTGTGTTCCATAACATGGAGACAAGTACATCAGCATACCTCTGACCAGAAATCCATATACAAACAGATTTTTTAAAATTTAAAGAAAATTTATATATGACAGTGTGTTATATAATTTCTCCTGTTGTCCAATATCACTTTTCAAACAACAAAATCACTCCTAAAATATCCGTTAAAGTCATCTGTCCTAACTCTTGACTTTAAGGTACAGCAGTAGTTTAGGAGCTGTAATTATTTCTCACAGCCCATGCCATTTCCTCCCATCACAAACCAGCTCAAATTTGTATAACAAGAAAAGAAAAATGAATCCCAAGTGAGTACTCCTTCCTTCTAGTGGTTTGCATTTGGAGATTATACACACACACACACATACACACATCACTGAATATGAATATGTGAAACTGATGATTATTGCATCGAGTTCAAAAGTCAGTAAGTCAAATCAACGAATATTTGTTCAATCCCCTTTCCTCCCTGTCTAAGTAGTTTACAATCTGTAGGGAACCAACTGGAGAACAGTTAAAACAATGCATCCTCAAAACGGATTTTTTTACAGTAGAGACTACAAATGACATATGAGTTGAGATAAGAGAAATATCAAATTATCTAAAGAGGTCAGTATCTTTATAAAGAGAAAATAATGAATTTCTAAAATGTTAAATCCCTGTCCCAAAGTAACTTTATTTTGTTATTGGTGTTGTCCCAAAGTAACTTTATTTTGATCAGGTAGTAAATCATATATGCAGAACAGCAGCGTGGTAAAAAAGCAAAAATTGTTCATGGGAAATAATTTCCAATTTTTGAAATGCGGTTATTTTTCTCAATAAATGAGTTGAGCAGACACCATTTGTTGATAAGCATCATATGGGAGAATGGAGTGGTTTGCCATGGTCAGAAAGTAAATCAATCATAGGTTTGAAAATAGAATCCACATGTGCAGACTTGCGGAGCTAGTTGAGCCACTGGCCAACACTCTCTCATCACACTATATTAGCTCTGTTCCTGTCCAGGGGAAGATTGTTAATGGGGAGTCTGATTAAACCATGAAATTCAATCCGAAGGGAACTGACAGAGACACTATCTCATGTGCCATTTAAAATAACTTTAGGACCTGGAGGATATCATTTGGTGTTAAGAAGTAAATAAAGGGCTTAATTATCCTGAGATATTTACTAAATCCATCCAACCTGAGTAAGCCACCTTAAGGATATTTTTCAGAATCACAAACCACTATGACCCAGCACCATGTAGTACAATAGTTTGAAAATAATTAATTTTTACTTGGGAAATTCTTTTTTTTTTGACTTGGGAGAAGGGCACCAAATTGTTGATGTCCTGGGTCTACAGCAAGAAATATATATATATTTTTTTCTCATATTCCTAGGCTATACTTCATTTATTTATTTATTTCCATTCATCCATTCATTGCTTCTTTAATCAGTAAACAGAGTATTCACTTTGTTCCAAGTCCTGTCATAGAATAGAATAGGCAACTTCTATATCGCAGTTGTAGTGACAGACACAGACATGATGTAATAATGCAGACTCTTCTGGTTGCACATGATGAAAACTCCACCCAAACTAGCTGAGAGTAATGTCCATTAGCAAGAACAGCTGGAATATCCAAGGGGTATATCCAAATGGCTTCAGCATTAAATCCTGGCACTAAAAATAATATTTTACTGTTCATTCTTTTCCTCTTGACTTCTTGATTTTTCTTTACTTTTTGATAACTTCACTCTCAGGTGGGCTTCCAATAAATGGGGGCAAATATGACCTGCAAATTTACATGATGCTTAGCAACTGCAATCCCAGAAAAGAGACCCTTTCTCTTCAAGTGTCAATATCAATTTTGAAGTGGAATCTGGCTTTTACCACTTGGGTCATTTTTTATTCCTCAGTTATTTGTTGTGGCCAGAGGCATTTTGTATTATGATTAGCTTGTGTATCTATCCTATGAGTAGCTTGTGTATCTATCCTATGAGCAGGAAGGTGGAGTCAGTTCAGCCTGAACCATAGGGACCAAAATGAAGAGAAATAATTTTCCAAAAAATAACTAGGAAGATAAAATATGATGTCTGTTATGAATATTTTAAAGATATATAACCTAGGTATTATAGAAATAGAGAAGGGCTTAATCAGAGCACAAAGTAATTGGTGTCCAGTATTCTAGAGGGATGGGAAGGGTCAAGGAAGGCTTAAGAGATTAGGAAAACTTTGGCCTGAGTTTTAAAATATAAAGAAGATGTTTAATTTTTGTACCAATGTAGTAAGACATGACAGCAAGAAGAGAGACCCTGAGTGAAAGTATAGAAATATTAAACAGCCTGGGAACTTATTTGTTAGGAACTCATAAAAATAACAAAAACTGGTAAAGCTTTAATCCACAGGCAGATTGATCACTATGTAACTGTGTCTAGATGATAGCAGTTATTCAATAGAAGTTTGTTGAGTGAATAAAAGTTGAACAATTTTCAAATCAAATTGGGAGGAAGAATCAAGTGTGAAATTAGGCAGGAGATGAATGAACATTTGCCAATTACATTGATGCTTTTTGCAACAGTTAAGGTGAGGACTTGGCAGAATTTGAGTTTTAGGGACTTTAATTGCTGGACAAGTTGTTAGAAGAAAATGTGAATAAGCTAATTTCTTCATTATATCTTCATCATCCAGCAGGACATTTAGGTATAGTCTTCTCCTTGAAAGAGAACAGTCATTTTAGATGACACAGAATGCTACTGAAGTCTAGCGGCTGTCCAATGGTGCCAAACATTTATTTCCTTTTCCTATTGAGTTAATTTTTAGCCCAATTAGGATTTTTCCAATGTTCTGAAATCTTGTGACCATAGTCTCCTACTGTCTTCTCCCTTCTCCTCACTGTTTTCTCAACATTTTGCAATTCTCTGTCAAGTCCCCTAGCTCATGACTTAGGAGAAATGTCCTTCCAATAATGGAGACTCTAGGTTATGCTCCCTGAAGGGATGTAGGAGTGACTTACTTTTCATTGCTAGAAGAGATTTTAAATATTTCATATATTTCCTGTTGAAGCATAGCAAAGGCCAAATAAACTTTGCCTGCGCTGCTGTTGTCCTTTTCTTTTACCAAAGATATCCCCTGCCCTAATCTTACCTTACTACCATGGGTGAAGAAGGGAAGGAAAAAAAACGAGGAGGGAGGTATTCTGACCTCCAGAATTTCAAAATTAAGAAATTTATATGTTTTTAAAGAACCTTATGGTGAATTAAGAACATATTTTCTTCAATATTTATTAGCCATTTCCTATTCCATCATCATATGTGTATATATTCTCCTAACAAAAATTATCATGTATTATTTAATCTCCATTCTAAAACCAATCATTTAAAAGTTTTCCCCTGATATTAGACATTTTCCAATATTCTATTAAAATTAATGTGCACTTGTTGATAAAACTGAAATATTTTCTCATTGAGCCTATGAATAGAATGAAGAAATGGACAAAATAAAAAAATACATAAAATTCCAGAATCCTTTGTCTGGACCAGACAAATACATTGTTAGACAATCAGGTATCAAGTCTATGAGAGGTAATACATAAAGAGAAAGAAAACAGGACAACAAGTGCTTGGAATTAACAATGTCCTTTGTGAGTTGAACTATAAAAACCAATGCACAAGGCAATATGCCTAGTGGTTGTGGCATTGGGATTTAAGTTAACCCAAAATATATTTGATTTCCAGCTTCACCATATTTTTTTTTACTAGTTTTACTTTGGGCAAATAACAAATTTGCTGAAATTAGTTTTCTTTATCTCTAAAATAGGAGTAAGTTATCAAGGCAATTGTGAAAATTAAATGAGAAAATGTTTATAAACTACTTTGCATTAGATCTTGTAAATAATAAATCAGTGTTCATGAACATAACTATTATCTGAGAAATCTGCCTTTGAGGAAACAGAATAGATCCCAGTTGATAACAAAATCAAATGACGGTAGCAATTTATGTAAACAAAGAAGGTGTTGGTTAAAAAAGCAGTTATTCAGCCATAGGCATTTTGAGAAGGAACTTCACACGGGCAGTGCTCATTTACCTACATCCAAGGGACAGGAGATAAGGGTATGAACTGTTTAGCCAGGAGGCTGTTATATGTTTGATGTGGAGGTCAACTCATTTGATTGTCCTAGACTGATCCCAGTGCATACTGGATGATCTCTACATCATTCAACATGCACAGTGGTGCCAAAGAATTGTCTGAGTTGCTTTTAAAGTACAATTCCCATGCCCCACTCATAATCTCCAGAGTATGGCTAGATAATCTATATTTTTAGCAAGCTTCTGAGCTTATGACCAAGATATGCTGCCTATGTAATTCTCTCTGTTCTGATATTGTGCTTATCACTTCGAGTTTTGGTTGGGATCCCCACGCCAGTCTCCCAAATACAGAAAATGGTCACATGGGCAAGGTTTTCAATTTCCAATACAACTGTATTTCTTGCTGTAAATAGATAATCGTCATTCTGGCTTGTCCAGAGTTTACTGTGAACCAGATTAATACATTTGCTTTACACCGCTTCTGCTGTGATGACTAAATAAGCTCTCTACACTTCTCAGTTATGAGGATCAGACAACTCCCTTAGGGAGCTGTGCAATGGTGAAGCCTCTTAGAAAGGCACATAGGTGGCAGCCTCCAGTCTCACCCTAGCGGCCTTCTTCTCAATGACCCACAGTGCTGGCCACGGTGACGGCATGTGTCCTGTGTTTACGTACACGTTGTGCTTTCAGTTAGTGTTGCTAGGGGTCACTGAATAGTAGGGACTACTGGGCTGACCCATTCATTCAGTGACTGATTTTCTTCACCAAGTATTGTACAGCACTTTCAGAAATTAAGACTCTTGGATGTCTTAATTTGCTGCCTTCTCTTTCTCCCTAAAGTAGCCTTTGTGTGGTGCCAGAGCAGTCAGCTGAGAAGTGGAACTTTATTCCAGAGGCTTAGCTGTGCTGCATCAGGTCTTGGGGATCTGGTCAGAGCCTCCACATATGTACTGCCTTACTTAGGAAAGAAAAGAGGAATCTTCTCTCATTTGCTTGCTTTTTTTCCAACAACGGACTCAAGACCATTAAATAATACTTAAAAATAATCCTGCTGTCTCAGCAAGCAATCCCTGTGTTGTCAGCGCCAGGCTCTGGTGGACCACATGACCATACAGATTGGTGGGGTAAGTTCAGAGCCTTGCACTGACCGCTGTAAGCAAGTCTTGTAGTATATCTTCATTCCTGAATCCCTGAGAGACTAAGGTTTCTTCTGAAGACAGTATCACTTGCTTCTCTTTTCATCTGTAAAGGACCATTGCTCTGGTGTTTCGTTAAAACCAGACTCTTTTCAGCATGGTAAAACAAATGCCAGAAAGTATCAAAATGTAAAGATTATACCACTATAAAAATTTTTTGTAATAAACTCTCACTAAGTTCCCTAAATTAACTTTGGTATTTCTGGTGTGACCACATACTAAGCTCAGCTTCCCCCACTCAGTGCTTATCTCTGAAGGGATCAAAGTGTCAGTCCCGTATTGTCTTATTTCAGTTATAGATGAAACTATTTTTAAAAAGTCTAAGAAGGCCTCTCTTCTGAGCATGTAAGGTGTTTCCTGGCAGGCTGCCAATAATCCCAAAGCAGCATAGCAAAGATGCATTCAAGCTGTGCGTCTAAGATTTCTTTTCCCTTACCTCTTGCTCTAATGTTCAGTTTAATGTTTTCGGAAGTGTCACAAACAGAATGACTTTCCCTTGGATCTGCGCTCTTCTAAGTGAGACCCGAGTGGCGATTGTTATAAACCAGCTGATAGAAGGCTGAGAGGATGCCTCCTTGCAGCTGTGCAGTCCAGGATAGACAGTAAACCTTGTCCCTGCTACACTCTCTTGAGCGTCTGCAGTTAAAGTTGTGACTGACAGAGAAGCACACCCGAGGTCCAAAGAGAATATGAACTAAACTGTACTGCATTTTGTGTTAGTACACACCCAGCTTGTATTTATAAACTGTGGTTTCATTAGAAGACAATAAATAGAGGCTTTTCAGAACAGTGCCATTGCATCTTTCAGCCCTAAGAAGGAAAGAGTGGTGTGTGTGTGTGTGTGTGTGTGTGTGTGTGCGCGCTGCATGTACACACGCTCATGCCCTTAACCTCCTGCTCCCGGGCCAGTGCCAAGCATGATGGGGGTGCTTAACAGTTTTACTAGGTCTTGCATTGCCTTCAGTGGGTTGCTTCATTGATTGCTCCTAACAGCCTAGAAAGAAAGGGCTGATTAGCCCCTATTTCACAGAAAAGGCAAAGGGAAATGAAATGACTTGCCCTGGAAGCCAAGCTGATGTTTGACTAACTCAGCCTTACTCCAGTGTTTAGATATTTTTGATCTTATCTCTAAATGTAGTAAAGACCAAGCCTCTGAAATTAAAAAAATATTTTATAAAAAGAATTCTATGTGCCAAACTCTGGAATAGAGGAAATTTAATCTTTTCCATTGAAGGCTGCTGGTGCCAGAGAAGATAGCAGAATGTTTGTGAATGATTTGTACAGTATCTTTATGATAGAAATCACAACACTAGACATGATTGTTTCCCTCAGAATGTGAATGAATAGAGAAAAATATCACTAATTTTCAGATGAGTAAACATACAATTGTACATTTCACCGATTAAATATGGAAATGCCTGTAGGAAGTTCAGAGGTTTAGCAAAATGGAGGCAAAATTCCTTAAAATGGAAAATATACATATATTATATTGCCCCATTATTAAAATATTTACTTAAATTTTAATTGAATACAAATGCATTTTATAATTTTGCTATGAATAAAATGAACTTAGTGCCTAAATGCATTAATATATAGTGAAAGAAAAGAGATGTGTTTATAATATGCAAGTTATAAATCCTTAAAACTACTGGATTATTTTTGTTATAATTAAAATTTTAAAATTTCTATTTTAATCTTCATGATTCTAATAATCAATAAAAACTAAAGCTAAATTAAAAATAAATTTATAAGTTTATTTGCAATAGATTAAGACCATCTTCAATGCTTGTTTTCTGTTTTACCTGTGAAAGTAGGCATCTGGATGATTCTCTACATACCTGTTTTCCTGACACTGCCTTGATGATGGGACTAAAATGCTACTTAAATACAGAGCAGATGCCAACTGGGAGAGGAAAATTCTGCCAGTGGCAAACTGTGAGTGGACCAGGACTGCCTTATCTTCCAAGAACACAGGGGTAGGGGTGTCTATCTACTTGCTTGAAGTTCTAGACATCTGTTAACATTATTTTTATCCAACTCTCCTTTGCCTTAAAATGCAACCTTTTTCTCTATTTGAAAGAGATGTTTAAATCTTTATAAAATCAATAGTTTCTGAATTCAAAAATGTTTAATTCACAATACGAGTTGGTTTCTTAATTCCATTATGCAAACTATTCTGATGTCATCACATATTGCAAAACATTTGTGATTCTCATTAAAGACTAATAAAAGATAGTACTTAAAGCTATCACCAAATACTAATATTTACCAAATGCTCTAATTACATTACCTAATGTAAAGGTCACAAGACCCCAGTGAGATAAATATTATCATCTCAAGAGTACATTGAGGGAACTGAATTTCAGAGGTGACATACACTTAAAAAGACTGAAATCAATGTGATGTGCCCAAGGCTCCTGAGGCAGAGTTGGGATAAGAATTTTTTTAAAATATTTTGTTCAGTGCTTTCTTTCATACGAAATTGTAGGGAAGTTCTAAAATATTTCATTAAAGAAATCAAGAAATCAGAAAATACCAATGACTGGATCTCACCTAGAGATTAAAAAATATGATAAACACATTATGAACAGAACAATGGAAATTAGAATTCTCAAGGCGTAAATGCTAAGAAATCTTTGAAAATGTATTATGTGTAGTGAAAGGAGAGGAAAAGGACAATAAAATCTTTACCTTTTCAGTGACATCAATTTCTTTTTATAATAGTGAATTTCGAGGTCAAGAACATCACTATTGTGATGGCACAACAGTGCAAAGGCAGAAAACTCTCTCATTTCTTAGTGTTCCATCCCTTCTATGTCCTGCTAGATGTTGATAGATGATGATAAACCAGACTGACCCCAACTCTAGACTAGCGGCACTGTTTTCAATACTCTGGACCTAAAGATTCTGGAAAGCAAGGACTCCAGGTAGTGGGTAGAGGAGACACAGAAGAATTCAAGTATCAGGGCTTAGAGGCTGAGAAATAGCAGTGAAGTGTTAAAGTGATAAAGAGGGGCTCTAGACCACTTGCTGAAGATTGAAAAGGACTTAACTTTTTCTCCTTTTCCCGTGATTTATTCTCCTTCTCAACTTTACTCTTTGCTTCTTCCTTCTCCTCTTTCCTTTCTACTTCCTCTCTGTTGCAGCAGGAGAACTGTGGAATACTCTGGTTGCTAACAACCTGATGGCGTCTGGGACACAGGGCACTCTTTTCAGACCTCTGCTCTCCTCACTCAGCTGTCAGGGCAGCCATGACCCACTGCTCCCCATGGGCGTCTAGAATGGGAGAACCAGAAGGAATCGGTGTTAGGCAGCTGTGGGGGGTTGCAGTGGACTTGTTAGACCTCAACTGGATCATGTTCCCCATCAGTTGGGTAAGGGAAGTGGTATACTTTACAATAACCCCGAGTATAAGCCCCTTAGCTGGCTAGTTGAGGTAGCTATCAGGAAGTAACCAGCACAGACGTGCATAGTAGTCAGAAACTGCCATATATAGTTTATATCTTATGTACGTATCTTTATATCACTAAGAGTTAAGAACAAAATACAAATACAAAAAAAGAAAAAGATTTTTACCTATTGGCTAATTGACTAACCGGGGAGTTTAAAAAATAAATATAAAGCATAATTAGGATAAAAATTTGGATACTTTCTTTTGAGCTGGGAAAGGCCAAGGTTATTATCCCCAGCTTACAGATTAGGAGAATGATGTGCAAAGTGGCTGAGGCACTTATCCAGGGTCAATTGATATTAAGTTTGAATAAATGAGATTTCTTAATATGGCAGTTTGTTTTTACTTATATTAAAATTGAAATTAGTTTAGGTTTCCCAGTTTCCTGTTTACTAATTTCTATGGCATGCATCCAAGTGTCATAGTGTCATAGAAACACTTATATCTCAAGAGATATATAAACATTTATATCTCAGGAGATATATATCCGATCTTTCAGCAGTTATCCTGAGTCACAACTACTGGTAGGGCATTACCACTGAACTGTCTGCCACTACAATTAATTTATCAAGTCCTAACTGCATCATATCTCTCACAGATACTATTATTCTTCTAGTCATCTGAACGAGACTAGAAATTTTGGAGTCATCTTTTATTCATTCTGCTCCTTCATCATCTAAGTACCATCTGTCCCCAAGAGTTATCATCCCTTCATCTTTGCCTCCCCTGCTGGGTTCCCACAGCTACCTCACTACTCCGGGCTTTCATCACCTCAGGCTTAAATTACTGAAAGAGGCTTCAGGATGACTCCCTTGCCTATACTCCATCATCTGCCACTCTGGCCTCAGACCAGTGGCCCGTCAATATTCACAGCCACTAGCTAGTCCAAACACTTCTTCTGGGATTTTGAGTCTTTCTAATCTAAGTCAGTTTTCTAGGACAGTCTTAACCTTTACTCTCAGCTCAAGGGAAGCCATTTTCCATCCATCCTCTTACACAAAGTCTCCTTATTTCTGCTTCAGAACTTTGTCTTGAATAATTTTCTCTTCCTTCCTTCTTCCCTCTCTTCTTTTATTCAAACTGTAACCACACTTGGAGGCCCACCTCAAAATCATTGTCCTCCATCTTCTATGATTAAGGAAGTTTGTAATGATGTCTCCATTTTCTGAATTCACATGTTCTCATCAGTATCATATGCTCTGGTCCTTCACTGTGCTCTAACAGATATGGTGTATTTATTTTACCAAAGAGAATATAAATACTTCTTGTGTAGAACTAATATTAATTGCACTTTTCATAGCACCACAACAGTTAAAGTCACATAAAAGTAATATTTTGCTAACTGACTAATTCACTAAACAGGCATTATTATTTTTTATAAGCAGATAGGAAAAGCGGGCAAGGTATCCATCAGTATCAAATATCTCAAGGAGGTTAGTGACCTTCTTTAGATTTTACAAGTCTAATAATTTTGGCTTTATTTATATACTTATCCTGAGCCAAATATTCTGAATATTCTGATGACAAGGGAAGTATTGGAATAAGATGCATCCTTTACTTCATGGACCAGAGATTTACATGCAGAATTACATATTGACATTCTTCACTATTTCAAAATGTAACTCTGATGTCTGAGCTGCATCCTCTTTCTAATTGTCTTACCCTATTGAGATATCAAAATGGATGAGCATCTGAACACATACACATGGGCTGAATTTCTGCATTTTTTCATGTCAGCAGTAGAGTGTCACAAACCAAAAAACTAGAAGATACATAGCTCCCAGGTAGCTATCCTTGGACTTAAATAGAAAAACCTCTAAATCAAGTCTTTGCCATTCTTGCCACTTATTCAAAATCTTTGCAAGAAAAGGCAGAAAAGAAACAAGTTGCTCTAGTAAAATGAAACAACTGTGCATAAAATCCCCAGCAGTTCAAAACTTGGCTTTCTGGACTTTTTCACAAATTACAACTGCAAGTTTAACAGCCAGCCTTTGGGACTTCAATGCAACAGGTAGGGGATATTGTTCCATAGAATAATTGCTCTCTGGGGAAAAGGTATTTCGGTGACTTTCATGTTATAAGGCAGCACGAGCCAGTGGGTCATTAATCACTAGTGAGTGTCACTGAAGAGTTTAAATATAAAGAAAAGGGTCCAATGACATTAAATATCAGAGGAAAAACGAATCTTGCAAATTTTCATGGTAATCTGGCTTACTGACACTGAAGTTCCATACCTATATGTGTATGCAAATATCAGGTTTAAAAGAAATCTGATAAAATAAATGTAAAGACTAATTTGTTACATTGAATAAAAGTTTATGTCTTCACAGTGGATTCTTTGGGGCTATGTATAGGAGAGCAGTAGAGCAGATGAAAACGGGGCAATGGTTTGATAGCCTGAAATAAAAATATACCATCTCTATTTTTGATTTGATTTATTTTTTTTAAGTTCTGTTTTTTATTTATTCATCCATTTAAGCATAAAGTGAGCAACCTGGAATACAAGGCAAATCTTTGTTAAAAATTAAAATAAGGTAAAAAACTTCAAAATAAGGTAAAGAAGTACTAACAGGAAAAAAAGGCATTATTATTTTCCCCCCAAATCCTAGTTTAAAGATAGCTACTGTAGTCATGAACTATTTCTGGCTCTAAATTTTCTAGCAACTAAGCAAAAAGAGGAATAGAATAAATTATCTCTTGGGAAGCATAACAGAATGCCAGGAAAACAAATTTTCCCCTAGCACTAATTTTCAGGATTTTATCTCATAAGTGACACTGCACAGCGTTGATTCAGTTAGTCTTCAGTTTCAAACAGCAGAAACCACCTCTGGGTAACTTGAGGAAACGCACTGAAAAGATATATGAGGGAGCTCCCAGAATCAAAAGGATGGTTGAAATCCCAAGCTTGGACCCAAGAGGAAGCAAGCTTTTTAAGAGTCTCAACAGCTGGAAGAATCTGACAGCCTCTCCCAGGCAATAGCATTTCAGTAAGTCCCACTTTCCTGCTGTCCCTGTGTCTGGTACTATAACAAAGTGACTCGTGTCTCAATAGTAGAAAGAATTTGACGGTTTCTCCCAGGCACTATCACGCTAATGAATTAGTCCAATTTTTCCACTGCTCTTGCTTCTATAACAAGTATTTACTTGTGGAAGTCACTTGAGATCGGGAACTGCTTTCCTTTTCTTGCCACCGTTATCAACCTCCACCCCTTCCCACTATGCCAGTAGCTAGTAGTCCTTGTCAGGTCAAGATAAATATGGTTAAGCAAATTATTCTGAGGGGAGAGGGAATACTGAGCTGAAATTGAGAGTGAAATTTAATAATCTGATAAGACTACAGATCATTACACCCAGAGACAGAGGTTTTCAGGAGAAAATGAAACACTTTAAATGGGAATCTTAGTCTTCGCTCCTCCGCACCCTTACCCTCAGGCCAGAGTGCAGGAGGAAAGAGAAGGGGGAGGGAGCAAACCTATCATCCTCAGGGAAGGAGAGATAAAGAGCCACACCTAGAAAAGCAGAAGGTATATCAGATACTTTAAAAAATGGCTTCATGTCAGTAAGGTACTCGGGATCAAGTCCCGCGAGGGAGTGGTTGGCTGAGCTTGGTGACACACAAGCCCATACAACTGCTGTATGGAGCAGAGTGAGGAAGGATCTGATGTGAGGAGGCTCCAGCGAGCTCACTGGCTTCCCTAGTGGTAAAGGAGGCTCTGAATTTACAGTACCCCCAAGCCACACAAAGCAGGGGAGTGGCAATTCCTCAACAGGAGATCAGTGTTATCTTAAAAAAGGGGAAATGGATTGCTGGGCAATCAATCCAAAAGGATCAAGGTCCAGTTAGGGTGGCAGAGGCAAGAACAGCAACCAACAGTACCTCACCCGACACTTAGTGTCTGTTATCTGCCAGGCACTGTTTGAAGTACTTTACATTTGTTCATCTTCACAACCTCCCTATGAAGATGGGGTACTAATTTATAACTGTAATTTTAATAAATAAGTTGCCAAAGACACTCAGATGATCAGGGATGGTTCTAGGATTCACACCCGACCTCTGGACTCATGTTCTTAATCCCTATGGACACCTTCAATAGCTGTTTTAAAATAGATGCAGAAACTGCTTTCATACAGCTTCTTCTCACAAAAATAAATGCAAAATCAGAGCTCCTTGAAAGCACTGAGTGTATAATCAAATATATTCAGAAAAATGTATGTCAAATATATTATTTAAAAAACCCCTCTAGGACACGGGTTCGAACCCTGGTCCGGGAAGATCCCACATGCCACGGAGCAACTAAGCCCGTGCGCCACAACTATTGAGCCTGTGCTCTAGAGCCCGCGAGCCACAACTACTGAGCCCATGTGCCACAGCTACTGAAGCCTGCGTGCCTAGAGCCCGTGCTCTGCAACAAGAGAAGCCACCACAATGAGAAGCCCGCACACTGCAATGAACAGTAGCCCTAGCTTGCCGCAACTAGAGAAAGCCCGCGCGCAGCAACAAAGACCCAACACAGCCAAAAGTAAATAAAAATTAAATTAAAAAAAAAACAAATAATTAATTTTTAAAAAAACAACAAAAAAACAAAACCCCTCTAGTATCAAGTTCATACCAAAAATAAGGCTAAATAAATGAGGCCATAGGTGAAGGTCAATATTATTTTAGAAAAAATAAGAAGTTTTTTTTTCCTAATGGTACAGAATTTAAAATTGCTTTCTCTGAAAACGTATCTCTATTCTAGACAAGGTCTTTTAATTTCTTTTTCTACTTGCATATTTTAAAAAACAAAAACAGTAAGGAATATGTTGCCAATAATTTTATAAAAATTCAGATATTCTCCAACTTCAAAGGAAAATTCCTTGTCACTGATGCCCATATCCTCTGCCAGTCCCATTCCCTAGATGAAAATAGTGTGAGGTGTCATTTTTTAAAACACCCCTGGTCACAAAAAACAGGCAGACTCCTTGATGGCTGTGGGATATTTCTATCCCAGAATTAGAGCCAAATAATAGAGAAAGCTATTAACTGAAATTTTATGTCACCAAATCTTATATGTCTCATATTTCTCTCCAAGAAAATGATAATCAAATTATTTGAGTGGCAAGGTAAGAAATTGAAGAAATATATCTTCTACTATATCCCAACTTCTGTCACTGCTCTGTAGTCTTAGTTTCAAAAAAAAGGAGTGATTTTTTTTAACTTTGTCAATGTTAAGATCCATGGGAGAATTTGATAACTGAATCTACTCCATCTCCTTCTTTTAGGGAAAAAAAAAAAAATATATATATATATATATATATACATGTTTATATATGTATATATATATATACACACCCATACAGACATATGTACTTCCCACAAGTCTATAAATGATTTGGAGGGGGTTCACTGCACAATAAAGTCATTCAAGTGACAATAGTTTTATGGTAAGACCTCTCATTTTAATTTAGTATTCTTTCATTTGAGAATCAACTTATGGAAATGTGTACTAAGAGATTAAACCAGGAAATATGACTTTTATATGCAATGATGTCCATATATATTATACATGATATAATATGCTATAATATAGATTATAAACATATACTATATATGTTATATATGATATAAATAATAAAAGTTATATATTATTTTGCTACAAATTTAAATTGTGTTTCTATCACATAGATTGACATGGTACAGTGAACTTCTATTATTTTGAGTATATTCTGAGAAATATTATTGACTACTAGAAAATTTCACTTTTGGGGTATTTTTCAAATTTTAAAATTAGCAACACTTTGAATATGAAATGGGTGAGAATAAGACAGGTTAAAATGAAACTTGAGTTTACTAATTTTTCTCAGCATTCCCAGGCTTTTCTGAACATTTCTAACCCTCCTCAATGCACCAGCTCTTTCTATAATTAAAAATATGCAGGATGAGGCACCACATATGTGTGTATGGGACACACAGGGTTTAACATTTTCTCATGTCCACAGTAAACATTAAAGAATCTTACCGTGAAGTTCCCTCAGTATCTTCTATACCTAAACCAACTTTCTTATAAAGAGGCTCCTTTAGCTACTCAAACAGCATTTCTTCCATTAAATCAACCTTATCATTTTCTATTGCTTAACTCTTGAAATGAGTCATTTGTTAGATGTTTGATGATAAGATTATGAGATCATCATAGAAGGTGGATTTTTCTAGGAATATAATTTATACAGATGTATTCTGCTACATGTGGGGAGGATAAAGAGGGGTCTGTTTTCATTTGTACCTTGGAGTGACCCTAACTTGAAAGGTGATTGTATCAGTATTACATTTAATTAGAAATTTGTTCCATGAAGAAATTGAATGTCCCAAGAACAAGCTTTAAGTCCCTGCAGGAAGGGGAAGGCTCCTTGTCTGAGCAACTTACGGCAAAGCCCTGTCTGTATACACAGAAATCCCAAGAGCATTTTTAATCACCTCACCTTAAAAAATGCATAGGCAACCAAAGATGGCTAAAGAGTTGTAGAAAAGAAGCATAATGAGGCAAACAATGAGAAGAATAAAGAGAAGAAGAAAGAGCACACTTAGGACCTGGGACAGCCATATAATTTGTGGTGCCCAGTGAAAAACAGTTGGGTCCCTTGTTCAAAAATTATTAAATATTCCAAGACGGCTACAGCAGAGCATGAAGCCAAGAGAGACCTTCTAAGCAGAGGGCCTTGTGAGACTGCATGATTGCACACCCATGAAGCACGCCTTCCCCGTTTAGAACACAGAGCAAACTTGAATAAATCTTTATGGGTTACCCTCAGAGAGACTTGAAATGATAATCATTTCCACAAACCAAGAATAAGACAAAATAAAGAAAAAAACAAATAGAAAACAAGAAATAACTCATGAAGTTTAAATACATTTAAAGCCGCACCAGCCTTTAAATTTCCTTCAGCCTTTAAATTTGGCATGAATCTGCTAATTGGCTTTGGCTTCAACCTCGGCCTTTGGAAAGTCAAAAAGGTGAATGCTTCCACGTCATTTCTGGCATTTCTGAGCTTGTATATGAAAAGTAACTGGGTTCCCATGAACTCTAATTGCCTTATCAATGCCAGTAAAAGAAATAGACCACGCTATTCAGATTTATTTTTCATATCTGAATATTTACTTCCTTTGGAGTAAAAGATTCTTGGGTGTTTCATATGTTGAATCCTATTAGTAATTAAAGTATAAATATGTATGTATTATTACAAGTGTAAAATTCTGTATTATTTATATGATGACTCTATAAATTTGCATTTTTGTGAGAAAAGCAGTTATTTTCAAAGAGTTAAACTGAGAAATAAATGAGCAATCAAATTGAATATTGAACAAAAACTCATAACCTGAATCTGTGGAAATTAGTGGCATAGTACAGAATGCGAACGTTATAAATATTACAAGCACTTTTCTATATTTACCTTATTGGAAGCTCAAAACAGTTCTTTCAGATAAGTAGAGATCATCATGTACATTAGGTATTTCAGAACATGGAGGCTCAGAGAAGTTAGATTTGGCCAAGGTCACCCAGGTTGATAATGGAGGCAAGCAGACCAAACCAGATTCTGTTGCTCAAAACCCGCTGTTATTTATTTCATACCATATGTCTTTTCAGAAGAACTGTGGATGACTCATGTCAAATATTTTTATAAATAAATGGAAGAGATAATTATTTTTCTTTGAATAATCAGAAAGGGAGATGTATTCTTAAGGAATGTGTAGTCATTGTTCTTAATGAACCATTGGACCAAACGTTTTTTTTAACTGTCAAAAGACTCCTGAAAAGATTGTTTCAAACTGCGCATGGTGCACCAAGATGGTAAGATGGTTGGGACGAGGGTATGTAGGCCACTCTGGAAGCTGGAAGAATGCCAGGGTACCATCTCTGCTTCAGTCAGAGAAGATGGAGTTTTATCTGTCTTAAATAGGAGGCATATGAGTAAGCTATCTTTTGAAGTAAGGATTTCATGACTAAACAAAAAAATTTTAAAATAAATAGAATAAAATTATAAAAAGCCAGTGACACACTGACCTAGCTTATTGTTAATAAAACAATGTGCCCAGTGTTTTAACTATGGTCCCACAGATAGCAAATGAATAACTGAAATTTTATCTCTTGCTTAATGATCCCCTCCATATAGATCTTTATGGACAGCACACTGCCTATGATTTAATCTTGAACTTCTTTTCGGTATTATTTTCTACGAAGTAAACCATGACCACGGGCTTTGGTATAATGGCATTTAAAAGAACTATTTTCTAGTATTTCAATCTTTTCCTGAAAGAAAAGTCATCATTTCCATAATTCCTATTGTTATGGGTTCTCAGTAATTCCACTTTCTTCTATGCACGAATACCATGATAAAAAATCCCCTGGAAAAAAAGCCCCATTTTACACAGTCAACCATGTGTAAAGCCAGATTTACTTATAAGTGCATAAATCATGCATTTGCACCTGCATAAAAAATGCTGCATTGTACAAATTATTTGCTCTTGCCAAGATGATGTTTAATAGAGCCAAACCTAGCAAAACTGGCGTTTTCTATTCCTTTCCTCTGTCTGAAGTTTCTCCCATGCTTTGCTGAACCTATGTCCTCCAATCACATCAGTAACACTGGCTATCATTTATTAAACTCCTCTTCTGCACCAGGCATTTTACATGTGTTATTTGTGAAACTCAACACAACTCTGCAAGACATTTATTAGTTTCCATATTTTTCAGATGAGAAAAGTGTGGTTCAGGAAACTAAAGCGAGTCACACCAATAATCTCTACAGTTTCATAGCTACTTTATCACTTCACCTTCTGGAAGACTTTCTTTCCAGTCTTTGAAAGGAAACTCAGGATAAAATTTGATATATTCTCTTAATGGTGCTTTGTACCAAAAATAAAAGTAGCCTAGACCTATTCTGGAAATTAATTCGATCATACTTAGAGGAGTTGCTGAATATTGTTTTTATTCATATTTGATATCTTTCCTGACTTTCTGATACTTTTCAAGATCAAATATTCAGGAGTAAAATTCAAGTAAAATTCAAGAGTGTGTCACAATTTCATAATCAGAAGGTAACATTTTCTAACATTTTTACTTTGCAAAATAATGTTTATTTTTCCTTTTTATTTCACTCTGTAAAAATATCAACTGTAGGTATTGCTGACTTTATTTGTATTATTAACCTTATTATCAGTGACATTGTTTCAAGTCTTTCAAATGCTCATTTCCTTCCCCATGTTGAAGATCTGCACTTCAGCCAAACTGTTGACATTTTTAGTGTCAATTTTGTTGTTCAATTTTGTATATTTTGAATAGATTATAAAAAACAAGAATGATTTTAGTGCAATGGTATTTAAAGTTTTAGGATTTAATGGTGTTATGACTTATATTTCAGTATTTAATATTCACATGAAGGAAATAAATGAATGATCTACTTTGCCATACATAAACCAGCCAAGGAAAAAGAGAGCTGGAGGGCATGAGAGGGCGGTCACTGGGAAGAGGGTACTGCTGGGCTACAGGGAAAATGTAAATGACTAAAATAATCAATAACTTACTTATTCTCAGGATGACTATATAATAATTTTTATAGTTTTATAGATAAATCTATTTTGTCATATAAATTAATATTCTGTGTCCATTTCAATTTTTATTTTATTTTGCTTTTTTTTTAGCTTGGTGTGTGGTTCTGTAACATGCTTTCTTAAGCAACAGAAGTAAAAAAGAAAATAACACAGGGATTTCTACTGATCTTATTACAAAGTAAGATGTGGATGGATAGCATCCTAATTCACAGGAAACACAGTAATATGTTCCTCCCTACTTCAGTTTATGGACTTTGTTCCAATTAGTCAGCATGAATCTAAAATAATTCTTTAAACTACAGGTAAGTCTTAAATGTTTCATGATCAAATTCTTTTATTTAAAAAGGATCAAATAAATAATTTATTCCCTTTTATTAGAAAATTCATGCTCTTGAACCACTTTATTAAAAAAAAATCTCTAAAATGGAAACTTTTACTTTTTTATTATTATTATTTTTTTGCGGTACGCAGGCCTCTCACTGTTGCGGCCTCTCCCGTTGCGGAGCACAGGCTCCGGACGCGCAGGCTCAGCGGCCATGGCTCACGGGCCCAGCCGCTCTGCGGCATGTGGGATCTTCCCAGACCGGGGCACGAACCCAAGTCCCCTGCATCGACAGGCAGACTCTCAACCAACCACTGCGCCACCAGGGAAGCCCTAAAATGGAAACTTTTTATACAGGAATTTATTTAAATTTGTCACCTAGTTTTATATGCTTCCATTTAAACCTCTAGTTAAGTATGCCCACATTTTGTCAGTTACAGAGATACATGCAGAATATTTTATGAGAGACACTATGGAACTGTAAAAAAGTGTTCTGGACTTTGAATCAGGAAAACAGATCTCTAGCTCGTGTTTGCGAGTAACTGTCTGTGCGCACTGCAGCAAGTCACTTCAGTGATCTGGGCTTTAGTTTCCTAATCCCTGAAGTGCAGTGGTTAAATTACATAATTTCTAACTCTTTATGCTCCAATATTCTAATGAGTCTATTCTTTCTCCCCACCTCAGTGGAAAATCACAATGATGGAGAATGATGAGAAAGACTTTATACAGTTTTATTTGTTTCCTTTAAACATGTTTAAACACAAATAAAACAGATGTCATGGTCTTCAGAAGAAATCGCTCTCTCTCAGAGCTATCTATAAATTTTAGGCATTGAATAAATTCACTGTGTGTGTGTTCTTTGGTAGACTGGCAACTATTAACTTAATGTGACATTTCCTTCTTATTTTTCTTTTCAGAGAAAAGAAATCGAATTTAAAATTAAACATTATAATCCTTATTATTTCATTCTCTGTAACTGCATAAAATGGTCTACAAATGAGATTAGTATGTATTTGAGAGAGAAATTTGCAGGTTAACCTTCTTGATATTAGTTAATTGCAACCTTCTGTGAGTCTATGGTAACCTTATTTCCAGGGTTAGAGCCAGTTTTTTGCATTAGTTCTTCCAAAGGGACCACATGTCAAATATCCTTGGAACAGGGTACAATTTAAATTACTGGTGGTCTACTAGTTATTTTCAGTCTAGGAGAACAAACACCAGATGTATTATAGACAGACTTTAAAGGGCATTATAAAGAAAAGCGGGTGGCGGTAGGGGGAATGGTCTATTTCTCAAATTGTGGGATCCACCCATTGTTGCTCTGTGTAATAATCTCATTCCAGAAGAATTCAATTCATATTCGTCACCGTGTTCTTTGAAATGATTCCATGAATGAAGACTCTGTGTATAAAGCAACCTCATATAAGCAAGACAGAATTCACTACTGATCCCTAGCAAGTGACTTGGAATTTGCATGCCTGATTTAAAGAGACGAATTGATGATGTACAGTGTGTCAAATCTTAAGGTTACCTGATAGTGTCCTGTGGTTTTGTTTGACAATCAAAATGTTTACTAATTCAAGAAACTGTTTCAAACAAAAGCCTACAAAATGAAGCTGCTTATTAAAGGTGAAATAAGTGTTAAAGCCCAAATCATTTTTCTTCTCTGCAGGGCAAGGCTTTCCTGGGAATTTTCCCGATATTTCTCTTATAACCCCGTCTCCATTTTCCTTCCCTGATCTCCAACCATACACTGCTTTCAGGGTGACACTGACACTCAGCATAGCTATTAAACATGACTTTGTTAACTGCTCAATGAGGCCTGGTGTGAACTGAGTGGCCACCGTTGCCAGCTGTGCAAAGCCTTTGATCTTTATTTACATTTTGATTTCATGTTTTGGTGCTGGTGGTGGAGATTTTCTAACCAGCACTGGTTAAATGGATTTAACATTCTATACAAATATTATTTTTAGCCACTATCTAATTAGTTATAGTCTGTTAGTAACATTTTCAACATAGGGTTATAACACAGTGAAGAAAATAACGACCACTTACTTTTCCCAAACATAGAGAAATATACACACTATGTCTTAAGGTAAGCATATTTCCCATTGAACCTTGACTATTTTCTACCCTACATCTACATTTACATCAGGAGTAATTTAAATGAAAGTTCTTATCATTTATACCATCTCATGAACTTCACTGAACAATGTGCATTATACAGTTCACCTGAAAATATTTGCATTTTATGTAACAAAGAAACACAATTCCTTAAGGTATTATTTAGAGAGATCAAGATCAATCAGGGAATTCTATTAAAGTATCTATGTATTTGTCAATACGTATATTTTAAAGTTCTTTTAAATCAGAAGTAGGGGTTATAGAAAGAATCTCTCAGGCATGACTAAATATGTCAGCATTTAAATCTGGAAATTTTACATGTTCTCATGCGTTTTGATTTAGTAAAGCATATGTATACTTGCAATCAATATTTATAGAACAATTTGTATATCTATCTCTATCTTATATGGGATCAAAGAATTATACGAAGCCAAAGAATATTTAGAAGCTAATGATATCATTCTCTTAGACATTTCAGAACACATAATCTATAATGTTTAACCTGTTTCTTAATGAAAAGATATTATTTTAGAAGATGAGGTATTTAATCTAGAATTATTTACTATAAATCTAGAACCAGCCAAATCTATAATAACCCTGTTGGTCACCTAAAGGAATATCTTGAATGATTAATCTGATGTAATTATTAGCCCCTAAAGATTCTGGAGGTATAGTATTCCTTTTTGTCCTTTGAAAGAGTATCATATGGCATCTCCATTAGCATTTTAAGTGGATCACACTGTGTACTGAAATGTGGACTTAAAGCTTTCCCCAAAAAGAATGTTGTTCAAAGATAATTGACAAATCTTTCCTCCTGGGAGTGGCTTTCCAATGGTCTCAATGGTCATTGAGCAATCTCAGCAATCTCAATGGTCATTGCTTCTTCTTCCTTTTCTTTTTTTAAATTTAGTTTTTTTTTAATTTAATGTTTTTTTTCATTGAGCAATCTCAGCAATCTCAATGGTCATTACTTCTTCCTTTTTTTAAAATTTAATTAATTAACTTATGGCTGCTTGGGTCTTCATTGCTGTGTGCAGGCTTTTCTCTCGTTGCGGTGAGCGGGGGCTACTCTTCGTTGCGGTGTGCGGGATGCTCATTGCGGTGGCTTCTCTTGTTGCAGAGCACGGGCTCTAGGCACGCGGGCTTCCGTAGTTCTAACTCTTGGGGTCTAGAGCGCAGGCTCAGTAGTTGTGGCGCACGGGCTTTGTTGCTCCACGGCATGTGGCATCTTCCCGGACCAGGGATCAAACCTGTGTCCCCTGCATTGGCAGGCGGATTCTTAACCACTGCGCCACCAAGGAAGTCCCTGGTCATTGCGTCTCTTGCTGTTACTCTTTAGTGCCAACAGTAACATCAGAATTTGTAAAAGCTGATTAATGCCCTGAGTTTTTGTTGTTGTTGTTTGTTTTACATATTATATGTGAGATAGATATAATTATCCCCATTTGCAAACAAGGAAATGAAACCCAAAATATTGTGTCCAAGCAGATTGTGGATGAACCATTCACATTAGGGACATTGGTTAATGGGCTTCCTGGAATTGGGATGGGGGTTGAACAAACTTCTGAATTCAAAAAAGTAACCTAGCAGTTCTATCAATCTACACTTCAGAATTAGTAGAAAACTTTTAAAAAATATATTCTTCTTTAGTCACAAAATATTTAGCATTTGTTTTTTCAACATTCATGTTTCGTTCCTCTAGTATGTGCCTCAAACTGAAAATACATGACATTAATAAAGTCCTTGCCCTCAAGGAGCTAAGAGCCTAAAGTGAGAGAGACAGCCACATGACAAATATTGTAACCAGTTCATTGTACAAATGAGGAGGGAGGAACTACTTTTGTCTGGTGAAGACAGAGAAGATAATTCAGTGAAGGTGTTGGATTATAAGAGAGAATGATGAAGAAAGAGCCAGAAGGTAGATAACTGGGAAAAGTGTGTTCCAGGTGGAGGGGACACTCCATGGACACTTCTGAGTTAAGTGCATGGGACATTATAAAGTTTCCCAGTAGTTCTGATGAGCATTTCCTTGAGTGGAGGAATTTGCCATGAGATGAAACTGGAGATTTTGATTAGAACTGGGTTGGGTTCACCACCAAGCTGTGTACATGTGGATCTAACAGCCGACTAGACTTTGAGAACTGAATTAAGAGACAGACCACCACCAAGATTGCAGACTGGCCCAGACTTTGAGAACTGAATTAAGAGACAGACCACCACCAAGATTGCAGACTGGCTCCTGGTGATACACACATGGGGCTGATACACGTATCACCGGTAAAGTCTTTGAAAAAAAGAAACATTGAAGGCTTACTCACTGAAGTCTGATCAGAACTTGTGGTCTGAACCAAACCAAGTTTTACCTGCTAAAACTAAAATATCAACATTCACATCAGTTCCTCAGGCAAAGAAATAACATGATCATATTTTGAGATCATTCTGGTGTAGAATAAATTTGAGGACAGATAATGGAGACAACGGAGAAATGTAGAACATTATTAGAGTAGTACAAGAAAGAAGTGATGAGAATGTAAACTAAGTAGTAAAGAAGAGTAATAGAGGTTATTTGAAAAAAATGCATGAACAGGTAGATATTGGGGATAGATTAAATATAAAAAGGTAAAAAGAGAAGAAAAAGTTAAAATGAAACTGCTGTTTCTTCCTTATGAAATTCCCACTAACAGAGATAAGGAGGAAAGGCAGTGAGGGTGTATGGAGAAGATACAGTCACTTTTGGATTTTAGGACTTTCAAAATATCCACATAGATGGTGCTCAGTAGTTAGCAACTCAAATCTAGATCTCAGGAAGAGGTAGAGATGTTATGTAATAGTATTGTAGTCATGGGACTGTACAGAAAGCGAAAAATTAATTATTATAACAATAATATTATTAATATTAATAAACAAATACCATCTGTCTTAGATTAAGTTCCAGAGAGGCAAACTCTGAGACAAGGATACAGCTATGAGTGATTTATTAAGGAGGAACCCCAGATAAAGTGGGAAAGGAGGGGAGAAGCAGGGCAAGGTAGGGGAATAAGCCAAACCAAGGAGCATCTAAGGCAAAATCCTCCGGAGTGTAGCTTCAGCCTGATGCTGTAGAGGGACTCAGAAGTTTAGGATGTGCCTCAGGGTTATTGCCCCAGGGAAAAGGGAGCTTGAAAACCCTCAGGACTGCTTACCATTTAGAGATAAAATTCCTAAGCGCTTGCAGTCACTCTCAGAGGAAGAGGCACAGGTGCTGGATTTTGAAAGTGAAATCACACAGTGGATGGGTGGAGGGGAAGGGCACACACTGGGGGGAAGGACAACAGCATCCACCACTGTCTAAACACAGTGGTTAATTATAATTTGTTTTTAGAATATTAGGCACTCTTTGATGTGGGAAGGAAGCATGAAGTGTCTGGAAAATTGGAGTAGGAATGAAGAGATTTGGCCTTTAGACTATCTCAGTCCAATGTAGTGGGAAGTGGTTAGTTCCTTGACCTCTTTATACTACAGTTTTCTGATCTGTTAAATGGGCAAAATAACATTTGCCTTGCTGCTTGGGAAGTAATTTGGTGTAATTAAAAAAAAAAAAAGGAAAGTAAAATTTCAAACTGGAGCTGAAGAATCTGTTTCAAAAATTTCTTTTTTGGAATGTTACAACCATTAAATAATCTTTAATAAACTACATATTAATGCCAAGTGTTATGATCAAGACCTCTCTCTACTGTACTACCAATGCAAGAATGATTTAAGGACTGGGGAGAAATCAGCTTTATCAGTAATGATTAAAATGTTTCTCTTGAACATTAACTCCTATTGTTCAAATTCAGAAGAAAGGAAATTGTTGCCATCAACAGCTAAGAACTTTGAAAAAACAAATATTCTTCTTTTCCTGGTTAAAAGTTCTGTTCATGGTTAATATTCTTGTATTCATCCATCTTCTGTGGAGAGAGATGACCTAGATTTATAACCACTAATAGCTGTATGAGTATAGGACATTTGTTTAACATCTCTGTGTCTCAGTTTACTTATCTACAAAATGGGAGATAATACATATTTCATCAGTTGTTGGAAATATTAAATAGGTAAAGTGCTTTGAGCAATTTCCAGCACGTAAAAAGATTTCTGTAGTTGCTGGCTGATATATATATTTATTATATATCATATACATTTATTATATATAAATATCATATCCTATAGATCATATATGCATACATCTACTATATAGATATATATAATAAAACATAAATAATTTTTTGCATACCAGAGGATTATAACTGCTAAGGCCATAGAGAGAATTCAAAAAATATATGTTAAATGAGTGGCTGAATTCTGTCCTATGATTCTTCGGCTTCTAAAAATAGGGATAATAACTGAAATTATTAAAAATAAAAAATTTTCTCTCTTCTATTCTGCCCCCAATAATGTCCATGATATATTGAGCCTGGGGAAATTTACTTACTTTTGTGATCACAAATGTATTTAGTAGATTATGCAATTTATACAGTTTATATTCTTAAAAAGGGGGTTTAGTATTTTGCTTTTATCTTGTATGTCACATATGGGATGAAATAGTTAAAATTTCAGTTATTTATAAAGTAGCTTTTTTTTTTTTTTTTGCGATACGTGGGACTCTCACTGTCGTGGCCTCTGGCTCCGGACGCGCAGGCTCAGCGGCCATGGCTCACAGGCCCAGCCGCTCCGCGGCATGTGGGATCCTCCCGGACCGGGTCACGAATCCGTGTCCCCTGCATCGGCAGGCGGACCCTCAACCACTGCGCCACCAGGGAAGCCCTAAAACAGCTTCTTTTTACACATAAGATGGTGTTGGACTAATAGCCAAGATATTTACTTAACAAGATTGCTGAGAGAATGTCAACCAAATTTGAAAAAGATTAAATAATTTACTTAAGATTATTTACAAGATTTACAAGATTATTACAAGATTATTTACAAGATTAAATAATTTACTTAAACATGATTAAAAAGAGAAATCCTTTTAAAATGTTTCATTGTATATGCTATTTATGGAATATTTCATTTTGTAAATGTCATAATGTTTTCTGTTTGGTAGAATCTAAAGTTTTACTCAGCATTAATGGTTCACAACTCTCTTACAGTTAAAAAGCACACAATAGAACTGGTGGACCAGCTCCTACACCAAGAGTAGTTGGTTATCTGTGTCTCTAAAAACATCCAAGTTCCACATTTGTTTCTAGACCAATTAAATTCTGCCACCTATAATTAATTTACAAAATCCACTAAGAACCTTAGAGAATGATTAATCATTAAATGGAATGGAATACCTAGAGGTAGGATTAAATACTGTTGATATTATATCTATCATAAGAAAATGCTTGCAACATGGACAAAGCCGTGGTGAGGAAGGCAGCTGGGCTGCATCACTTTCTGTTCATCCAACTTGACCATGGGTTACCAGGGTTTTCAAAGCCAATGCTCTTTTTATTAATGCCTTATTCCCCTACATCACCAGGCTCGTTGTTTAGTCTAATATACTTTCTGCTTAGCCAGTTCCATTCAGGATTTTCTAGTTCCTTCCCATTTGGCTGTGGCAATGCATTCTTGTGAATGGGGGACATTCTGAAAAGTTTCCATTTTTCTCTTTGGGAAAGAATGTGGAACATAGAGCTATTCTAATTTTTATTCAACAGAATTCCATTTAGTATGATTTTCCTGAGAAAATAATTATAGTACTGACAATAACAATAATAGCTGAAATGTATTGAGTATGTAATCCATGCCAGGACGGTGCTAAACACTGTACATTTATTATTTTATTTAACACTTAAAACAACCATAAAAAGTAAATGCTAGTATTATCACCATTTTATAGATGAAGAAAATGAAGTGTAGGGATGGTAAGTAGCTTACTTCTAGGCCCTGGCAAAACGTGGTAGAGCCAGGATTCTAGTCTTCACAAGCTGACTCCAAAGACTGGGCACTCATGATAAGTTTTTTAAAAGATGTAGATAATTATCTCATGAGCTTCTTGGGACTTATGAGAAACTCATACATTGAGTAAGTAATAAAAATGTATACAATTAAATACTGTACTTTTAGTAGTTACCACAGACAACCGAGAGAAATCAAAAGATAAATGTGAATCTGGGAATCTTCAGGGAAGATGGTCAAGTTTTTGCTTTTTTAGGAAAAAAAAAAAAAAGAAGAAAAGAAAAAATCAAGAATTGAAGGTAGGAGCATTGGAGTGTAAAAACAAGTTAGAGGGTAAAAAGGAGGAAGCATTTCAAAGACATCAAGAAAACAGCCTGGCTCCTTCTGAAAGGCCAAAGCACCAACAGCAGACAAAGATGCATGAATACTCCTCAAGCCCAGTGGCTTCCAAGGGCTCTCCTGACCTCTAAAATTCTTGGAGTCAAGTGACACCATGACTGCTTCAAGTGAAATTGCTCTGCATCTATCTGCATATATGTGGATACAGATGTACATTCTGGCAGACACACAGCAAGCTTAATCCAGCCTCATGGCTTGTTTCTTTGCCCTAATCACTTTTCTTGAATAGTTAATATCCACAATGACAGTTTATGTCTTTTTTTAGGTTTACAGTTCACATGAATGGGTTTCATGACATGATATCCTTTAATATTTCTTACAATCTGGAGCATAGTAGGTGTTCAGTAAATGAATTAAAAAAGAAAAAAGGAAAAGGAAATGTCATAGATATATCAGGGACTCCTACTTTCTTGTTCCCCAAGAACAAGATTTTAAACTTTCGAAAGTTTATTTTCCACTATTGTCTCTCTTCTGCCAGATTAGATCTGAAAATAAAGAAATGTAGAGTACTGGGTCTCTTTCTCCCTGCTTGTAATTATTTCCTCCAATCCGGATGTAGTTTCAAGGGTGGCCAACACTGTCAATCACCTCTACCCTCCTTTGAAACTCCTTGATTATGGGAAAGTGCTTTGCATGTAATCACTTCAGTTACTCAGTAAAACTTCTCGTGTTCCTTCTGCTGTTTTTTGAATTTGGGTATTTAAAGAGGCTTTGCTACCTTTTCCTTACATTCTTTAAAAAATATATTTGGAAGGAATACAACAAGATGGCTTTTAAGTATGATCACACATCTAGTTGTCCAAATTAGCTTACCCAGCCTGGAGGGTCCCTAGGATTGGAGCAGACTATTGGGATGGCAGAGGCATCAGAATGAGGGGCTTTTAGCTGAGGGTTAATCTGAAACTGCAGATTCCAGGGAGATCACAAGCTGGGAACTTGGTAGCAAGCTGTTGCATTTGAAACCATTCATTTTGTCAGAAATTCCCTGGCATGAAGTTCTGGGGTAACTTTATGGGCGATACACTTCTCTGGCCTTGAATTTGGTTTTTTTAAAAAAAAGCAAAAACAAAACAAAACAAAACCAAAAACAAATAAAGCGACCACAGCAAAAGACCCTCTTTGCTGGACCTCCCAGTGCAGGGAATGATAGCTTCAGAAAGAGATTCTCTCTTGATCTTTGAGGGCTATGACCTGCTCTATGATATTATAGTCACTCTGCTGGCAAAATCTGCAAAGGAAGCTGCCAGGCTCCTGATCACAGGGGGTGGTATGGGGTTTACAGGACTGGGCGAGGACTCCCTTCCCAATTGGCTCAGTGACTACAGTCCTTTCAGAATAACCAGTCACTCAAACCACACAGTGCCAGGGGTCACAGATTTCCCCACGTGAACCTCTGCACCCTTAGAAACTCAATCATGAGAAGTATGATGAACTTTCAGATTCAGTAATACATCCTCCTCTTATTTGAAAACTTACTCAAGACTGTATCAGCATCACTTGAAAATAAATACATTTATTAAGCACCTACAATGTTCTAGGAACTATGCTAGGCACTGGTGATACTGAGGTGAATGAGATCTGGCTTTGACCTTCAGGAGATCACAGTTAAATGGAGAAGTTTCTCCTTCTAATGGAGATTGGAATCCTCCTTCTAACTTGCACTGGGCTTAGGCCTTCATTCCCAAGGGATTATTTCTGGTGGAGCAAAATCAAATGATACTTGAACTGCCACAACTCTTCTCAAAGACAGTTTCTGTCCCCTATAACCAATTCCAGTCAAAATCTCCAGGCTGTATGCTCCTGTGTCCCAATTTCCATTTGCTTGATGTAAGAGAGCTAAAGGCAGAAGGATTCTGAATTTTTCACTTAACAGCCAAGAATTAGAGAAAAATTCAAGTAAGAAGAAATGAGGATTTGAATCAGATGGTGACATTGAGAAGATAAGAGCAAAACAAAACAAAACAAAAAAACCTGACAAAATATTTTACATCAACAGGAAAGTAGTTTCTATATTAATTCCTTCAGTTCCACAATCAAAAGGACAAGGAAGGTTGCTTAACACTCATTAACTGTTTGTCAGGTTTTTTGGTGTAATATCTTCACCTTATTCTTTATAAAACTCTTGTGAAGCAAGTACACCATTTCTATTTTATGAATTCTCTTTTTATAAGATAAGGAAACTGAGATTAAACTAAGTTGTCACATAGAGACGGTGTGGAGAAAAGGGAAACTTCCTACACTGTTGGTGGGAATGTAAACTGGTACAGCCACTATGGAGAACAGTATGGAGGATCCTTAAAAAACTATTAAAAATAGAGCTACCATATGACCCAGCAATCCCACTCCTGGGCATATATTCAGAGAAAACCATAATTTGAAAAAATACATGCACCCCAATGTTCATTGCAGCACTATTTACAAGAGCCAGGACATGGAAGCAACCTAAATATCCATCAACAGAGAAATGGATAAAGAAGATGTGGTACAGGGCTTCCCTGGTGGCGCAGTGGTTGAGAGTCCACCTGCCGATGCAGGGGACATGGGTTCGTGCCCTGGTCCGGGAAGATCCCACATGCCGCAGAGCGGCTGGGCCTGTGAGCCATGGCCACTGAGCCTGCGCGTCCGGAGCCTGAGCCTGTGCTCCGCAATGGGAGAGGCCACAACAGTGAGAGGCCCGCGTACCGCAAAAAAAAAAAAAAGAAGAAGATGTGGTATACACATACAATGGAATATCACTCAGCCATAAGAAAGGATAAAATAATGCCATTTGCAGCAACATGGATGAACCTAGAGATTGTCCTACCGAGTGAAGTAAGTCAGATGGAAAAAGACAAATATGATATTGCTTATATGTGGAACTTTAAAAAAAGGCTACAGATGAACTTATCTACAAAACAGAAATAGAGTTACAGATGTAGAAAATAAACTTATGGTTACGGGGTGGGGGATAAATTGAAAGATTGTGATTGACACATACACACTACTATATATATAAGAGATAACTAATAAGGACCTACTGTATAGAACAAGGAAATCTCCTCAGTACTCTGTAATAGCCTATATGTGAAAAGAATCTAAAAAAGAGTGGATATGTGTATATGTATAACAGATTCACTTTTCTGTATACCTGAAACTAGCACAACATTGTAAATCAACTATACCCCAATTAAAAAAAAAAAAAAAAAGGAAAACAGACTTGTAGTTGCCAAGGGGGATGGGGGGAGGGAGAGGGATGGATTGGGAGTTTGGGATTAGCAGATGCAAACTATTATATATAGAACGGATAAATAGCAAGGTCCTACTGTATAGCACAGGGAACTATATTCAATATCTTATGATAATCCATAATGGAAAAGAATATGAAAAAGAGTATATGTATATTCTATATATATCTCAATCACTTTGCTGTACACCAGAAACTAACATAACATTGTAAATCAACTATACTTCAGTAGGGGCTTCCCTGGTGGCACAGTGGTTAAGAATCCGCCTGTCAATGCAGGGGACACAGGTTCGAACCCTGGTCCAGGAAGATCCCACATGCCACAGAGCAACTAAGCCCATGTGCCACAACGACTGAGACTGCTCCCTAGAGCCGCTGAGCCACAACTACTGAAGCCCATACACCTAGAGCCCATGCTTCGCAACAAGAGAAGCCACCGCAATGAGAAGTCCGCGCACCCAACAAAGAGTAGCCCCCACTCACTGCAATTAGAGAAAGCCGGCGCACTGCAACGAAGACCCAACTCAGCCATAAATAAATAAATAAATTTATTTAAAAAAACCTATACTTCAATTAAAAATTTTTAAGAAGTAAAATAAGTTGGCACAAAAAAAAAAGCCAAAAAAAAAAAAAAGTAAAAACAAGTTATCGCATTTCTGAGGCCATAGCTAATAAGTGGTGAGCTACATTTTAAATTTGTTTACCTCTTTCCAAAACCCTTGTTATTTCCTCTAGAAGTGTATACAATCATTACTTCTGTTTTACAGATGAAAAATTGTTTTAAGGAAGTCATGGAACTGGTCTAGGCTGACATATCGAGGCAAGTTAGAAGAGAGATAGGAGAGCATGGCAAAAGAATAGTAGCTGATGCTTCCTGAAAAGAAAGGATGTGGGTGTCAGCTAATTCAAGATTCTGAACCTGATATGAAAAATGGTAAAGTCACCAAAAACGTTTTAAAGGTAGAAGGGTTAGTAAGTTTAAAGAGGAAGTTAATATGGTGATTTGTTAAACTGACTCTGAGTTGATATACAAATATTTTATTGAGATGACCAGAAGGTAACTAAAGATAATTGAGAGGGTAGGTTATGTGACAGGCTTATTCTGGACATACAGCTTTGAAATTATACCTGCTATTTCCTTTTGATATTCTGGTCTTAACTCTCTTGTTAGCTCTTCCACTTAGCCTTCCCTAGTCCAATCTAAATTTTCCATTCCTACCTACCCATCACCATCTTTTTATGTTCTCATAGCACTTATTATTTCTGAAATAACCTTAATCATTATTTATTTACTTGTATGTTGTCTTTTCCCACTAAAATATAATCTCCAGGTGACCAGGGGCCTTTGCTTATCTTGTTTACCAGTGTATCTTCAGAGCCTAGAACTATTATTGGAAGAAAGGCACTCAATAAATTTTTATAGAAAAAATAAGTGAAAGAAAGAAGGAATAAATGTAAATAATTAAACCAAAATATATGTGCGTCTCTGAATTAAATACTGAGGATTCATAATTTAGTGAAGCTTACTACTTGGTGTTAAGGAGTTAAGGCATGACTATAAAGCAGTTTTCTGTGAGAAGGTATTTAGGTATAAGAAAAAAATGAAAGACTAAACTCTGGGGAGCAGCCAAAGACATGGTGTGTGGGACAAAACTGATGCAATGAAAAAGAAAAAGAAAAGTATGATAGAATAATATAAAAACTAAGTGAGAAAATTGCATTGTGGTGAACATTTGTGATACAGGATAAAAAATTAAATTGCATTCACTGATTAATTTCAGAGATAACAAAAATATGTAGGGTCTAGTTAGATGCTAAGTTATTAACTCTATCTTCAGTCTTTCTTATTCAAAAATAAGTAATACGTTAAAAATTTATAGTAATTTTGCTTTTGGCCCCTAACATTCCTGAAATGTTTCAATGGTAATGTGTGAAATACAAATTTGCCTGTGCTTTTTGGATCATATTTACGTAGTATAATAAATATATAATAACAATAGAAAAAATATAATAATCTATGCTACATCTGAAGAGTTAAGTGGAATTATCCTTCTCTACAGCAGAACACATTATTTGGCCTGTTACATATTATCATTTTCCTCTGAAATCAGTGGCCCTATGTGGAGATATGTGTAACATTAGTGGTAGTTCAATAGCTGGAAAAGATTAGCAAGAATGAAAACAATATTTCTCTTGGCAGAAAATTAAAATTACATTTTAATTACTACCACTAAAATTTTATTTTAGTGAAAGTTATACTCAGTTTGTAACTCATGGGGCCACTGTGTACTTTATAGTTAGTTTAGTCTCCAAATTTGTTTGAGTTTTGACTATTTTATCTTGAATGTCTTTGTTGTTATGATATATTCAATGGGAGGTAAAAAACTGACTTCTCTGTTTTTATTTCAGGAATTAAAATAAAGAACTTACAAAACAATTCTATTTCTTTCAGAAGTCATTTTCCTTTCTGTCATTAACAACAATCACTTTAAATTATAGATCCATCTAGAAAATTCATATCCTCTTTTTACATGACTAGATCCTATGCACATTTTTAACCATAGTAGCAGAAAATTAGGTTAATCATGAACACAATTAATGTACCACATTAGTAAGGCCTTGGGTAATTTTTATTCTATTGAAAACAATTATTTTTCATTCTTAAATGTATTGAGTCATTAAATTTTAAAATGGACTTATCTTTTTAAAATATTACACTTCCAGAAATCTTTAACGAATAGTTATCAAAATCTTGGTAAATAAAAGCAACACAGTAATTTCTCTGCACACATTTTGAGTAAATATTTATACATGTGCATTCATTTTTCATTAATATTTTCTTAATTTATTAATAAAGAATGGTGATTTAAATGCATTTTATTTCTATAAATGTTATGAAAGACTTCTTATCCATTGTTTTATTGTTTATTTTGAAACAGCTGCAGTCTAATGTTCCATGCCTAAAGTCCAGTAATACAGGCGTGATTCACCAAGTTCTATATAGATTCAAGTTTTAGGTGAACACAAATTTTAAGAATCAGTGTAGGTGACAGAATCATCTAGTTAAGATGTTTATCTTCATCTTTCTCCCTCATTTTCATGACACAGATTTACTTCAGTAAGATTTTGATTACATCTGCCAGAATGAACAGAACTCAGGTTGCAGTAAATCTGCTTTAGAACTTTGTTTCAAAAAAAAAAAAAAAAAGAATGGTAAGCACATGATAGATAAATACTAAAGGAACTCATTATTTCACCAGTTAGCTGCAACCTGCTTTGCTCTGCTGCTCGACTTTCAAGAGGTTATTTGTCTTACTCATTTTAAACTTTATTCTGAAATATGATTTTTTCTCCCACAGGCATTTTGCCAAACCTTAATAAATTTAGTGAGGTCTGACAAGTCTGTTTATATTTTTGTGAACTATGAAGATCAGGGGTTCCTGGAGTAGATGTGAAAGAGTGTAAGGTGTCATTTTGTTAATTTAAAACACATTATTGGACAGTTATTCCTGATCCTAACGGTATCATAATTAAATTTTATTCCAGTTAAAAAACAGGATCTTTAGTTTTAGATGTGGGTGAATATTTCAAAGGTTTTTCTTTGTGATTTATGAATACTTTTTGCATAGTTGTTTTAATTTTTGTGTTCCAAACAGCATTTACTTAATGATATGCATTTTCCCTAATTATGGTGGATTTCAATTTTGAACAAAAGATAAAAATTCTAACACCAAATATTTATCTGTAAATATTACATAAATCATATGTAAATATACGAGCTGATATAACCTTATAAGCATGAGTTAAAGCATGGATTACATGGGAAAATAACCGTTTAAAATTACTGCATTTATGAGGATTTATTATGTGGGAATAGTTTTACTACGTCGTTTTAATACTCCTATAAAATATATTTATGTACATTTTATATTTTATTGTTCCTAAATATCCATGAAGTATGTGAATATTCACAAGGCTGCTTGAAGAAGTGATACTGAGTGGGCACTGAGAGACCACAGTGAACAAAACGTGGAGAAGGAAAATTTGCATCTGGATAGAATTGGTATGCTTTGATCCCCACAGTATCCATCTCCTGGGGTTGTTAGGAGGGTTAAATGGTATGTTGTTATACAAAATTCTTTCCCAGTTCTGGGCACATAATAGTTTGTCAATAGATGGCAGAGTCTACATTATAAGAATTGAATCCAATTGACATCTCTTTAGTTTTTAATTCATGAATAGAGTTAATCTGAGTTTCACTCTGTGTGGATTGGTTCATGTTTATGGCATTCCCTTCTCCTCTGGACTTGGTGATTTACGAGGGCAGTTGAACTTAAGAAAAAGCTGAAGTGAGTGTTTGAAAGGATTGGAATAAGGTGCACTGCTTAAAGAAGCAGTACACATCTTTATGTGTTTGAATGGGAGTAGTTTTATTTTTCTGGCTCCGGGAGGCAGAATCAGGACCAAATACATGAAAGTTATAAATGGTAGACTTCAGATCAAGATGAAAGAGAATTATCTAATGGTACAAATGCTCAACAACAGACAGAGCTACCTAAAATGATGGTGGAGTTCTTGTCTTTGAAGAAGTAAGAGGGGATGAATGACTACTAGTTGAAGGTGTCGCTTGCAACAATGGGTAACTGGGATTTTGGAATCGATATTTTATTTCAATATCGAAGAAGCCTGTAACCACTAATAGGGTTCAGAAAAAATGGAAAGTTATATAGACGTACACAGGAATGGGGCAGTCCTGAGTAATGATCACGAGAAATGACTAATCCCACTGCCATCCACCAGATGGAGAAATCAGTTATATTAATGGACAGGTTTCTCCCCATTTTCCACATTTAATTCAAGTTCAAATTAGAGGAAACCCTTTATCCCTTGTCCTTAGACAACCGTGCAGTATATTACTCTTTTTGTTTTGTTTTGCTTTGTTTTGATAGAGGCTAGTAATGTAGCCTTCAGAAGCAGAATGCTTGGGTACAAATCCTATATCTGCCATATACTAGTTTTACGTAGTAAAACTCAGACCCTCATCTGTAAAGTGGAGATAATAATAGTACCTATCCAGATGTCTGTTGTGATTTTTTTTAAATATCTTCTATATTTTTCAAACATACTATTTCACATAACTCTGTGCCTTATACTTTTTTTTTAAAAAAATAATTAATTTACTTTGGCTGCCTTGGGTCTTCGTTGCTGCAGGCAGGCGTTCTCTAGGTTTGGCGAGCGGGGGCTACTCTTCGTTGCAGTGCGCAGGCTTCTCATTGTGGTGGCTTCTCTTGCTGCGGAGCACGGGCTCTAAGCACGCGGGCTTCAGTAGTTGTGGCTCGCGGGCTCTAGAGCACAGGCTCGGTAGTTGTGGTGCCCCAGCTTAGTTGCTCCGCGGCATGTGCGATCTTCCCAGACCAGGGCTCGAACCCGTGTCCCCTGGATTGGCAGGCAGATCCTAAACCACTGTGCCACCAGGGAAGCCCCTGTTGTGATGATTTTTTAAATTATTTTGTCTCATATTATTTTTTCCACATCTTTATTTGAGTATAATTGCTTTACAATGTTGTGTTAGTTTCTGCTGTACAACAAAGCCAATCAGCTGTGTTTTGAATAGTGCTCCCATAAATGTTTATTATTATTTATGATCTGGAGTTAATACGTTTAACTTACGGCAAAATTAATAAGGGAGATAACCTGGTGATTTCCCATGCACATTTCTTAAATTAATGAAAATGGCATGTCTAGTTAGTTTTAAATTAGAAAATACAGTGAAAATATTAAGGCTGCAGAAACTGGAAATGGATGGATAGTACTGACTAGCCATCATCATGACCAAAAACTACGATAAGTGAGGAAGAAAGGAAGAGAATAAACCCATTTCTACTTGCTTACTCAACAGTTTAAAAATCACAGGAAATGTAATACAAAGAATGGAAACACAAAATGAAATGTAAAAATACATGAAATAATGTAATATATCTCTAGTGGCTCTCTAAGGTTATCATTGCTAGGCTTATTGGTAGAAGATAACTCATCCTATGGATGGGGATCATATCTCCTTTCCTTTGTATGGTCTCATATCTATTAGCACATTGGGCAGTCAAAGATTATTAACGTTATTTCCCAGCAGGTGCAAGAATTGGAGTAGGTTTTGACATATGATTTTATGTTTGTAGTAAGATGTGTAAATACAACAGTCATCCAAGAAACTGTAAATGGGTTGGAGGGGATAAAAATACTTTCAATTACCCACTTTACACCCATAGGTCCTAGAGTATGTGGCCAGGCTTTTTAGCAAAATCCATCTGTGTTTGACAGACTTTGTGTAATTCCTATAACTATTTTTCTGCTCCTTTTTAATAAATTATTTGGCTTTTTCTTTGCACTGCTAAGTCAATTTTTCAGTTACTTTTGCACAAGAACTTTGGATTTACATCCCAGAGGAGGCTCTGGGAAGTTTTAGGGTATCAGATAAACTTGGACTGGAGGAGTGCCAGACATATAAAAGAGTCTCCAACAAGGATAATACTAGTTGTAAAATCCTCCTTCCTTAGGAATCTGAATAGATAAAGGAAAAGATAGTTTTGCAACTTCCCCTTTCAAACATACAGATCTCTGTCTTTCAAAACAGCAGTATTGTTTGCTAATCTTCCTGCACTGTCAAGTGTGATTTTTTTGGGCTTTCTCCTGATTACTTGAATAGACAGCACATTGCAAAACGTCTCTCTCAGAGAGTAGTTAGTGCATTATTGCACAGGGCAAGGCAGAAACCACTATGAGGTTAAGATTGCCATCACAGACTGGTTAGTACAGACGGTTTTTTTTTTTTTTTTTAAACTTCCATATTATATCATTCAATCAGGACTTCTTGAATACTTACTAAGTGAAAATACATATGAAGTGAAAGCATCTTTCCAAATTACCTTTCCAAAGGTAATTTGGAAAGATACAAGGAAACACAAGGCTTAACTCCTACCTTTAAAGAGTTTACAAACTACTCAGGGAGGTTAGACATACACATATGTATTAGTTTTTATTGTTGTTGTAACCAGTTACTACAAACCTGGTGGCTTAAACAATAAAATTAATTACCTTAGTTAGTGTAAGTCAGAGGTCTGACATGGGTTTCGCTAGGATAAAATCAAGATAACAACAGGGCGATGTTCTTTCTGGGGGTTCTAGGGGAGAATCTGTTTCCTTGCCTTTTTCAGCTTCAAGAGGCTACCCCAATTCCTTAGCTTGTGTCCCCTTTCCTTCATCTTCAAAGTCAGCAATTTGCACTTCTCTGACTCTTTATCAGTCATCATGGCTCTCTGAAATAGCTGGGAAAGTTTTTCTGATTTAAAGGACATTTGTGATGAGATAGCACCCACTTTGATAACCAAACAAAATCTCCCATCAAAAGATCCTTAACCTTAATCACATATGCAAAGTTTCTTTTTCTCTTTTGCTATGTATATTCATTGGGTTGATGGGTTAGGACACAGACATCTTTGGGAGCAATTCTTCTGCCTACCACAACATGTGTAATCACTGTGGCATCTTTAGCACCTAGCAGAGTGCTCCATAAATGTTTTGAATCAATGAATGGAAAGATTTATAAAGCAATATATTAAAGATACAAGGAAAGTGTGTTTTGGGTTTTGGAAACAGATATCACTTGTACATAAATTTACAAGACCTGGCTATGGCTACAGAAATATATAGTTGTTTGAAGGAAAAGATTTCAAGTCAAAAGATTCAAAGATATCTATTTAGAATTTATTATAAGTACATGCTTATAGATATGTCATTGGATGTTGTTAAATTATCAAAAATAAATCTAATTTGATGCATGTAAATAGTTCCTAAGTTTTGCTATTACAAATCATGCACTGTTAAGATAGTATTTATTAGAGCTGAAATCAATCTCAATAGAGCATCAACGGACATAGACCTTGGGTTTTGCCTTAAATCAATGTCTAAAGATGTATGTCTGAGAACAGGGGATATTTGAGTGTTCTATAAAAGTAGAACTTTGCTTTCACTTTAAATTTCTTTTTTTTGTAAAGAGCAGACTTTGGGTCACTTAAAAATGTAGCGGTCTACTAAACAGTAAACTGGCTTTCCTTAGAGGAGTTTATGGTAGTTTTGACCAATAGATTTTATTTATGCACTCATGTGTGTATCTGTAAGCCTATGTGCATAAAATTAAATGGTGAATTTACTACTATTTTGTCATGCTGTTTGAAGACAAACGTCAAATATTTTGGATACGTTAGGTGAAAATTCATAAAGCTTATTCAGAATCTAAATAGTTTTTGGTAGTCACTAAGATATTCCAGACAGTGCTGTAGGCTCTAACTGGCAAGGTGGACAATATCTATTCAACCATTTCCTCTGCAGACTTGAATGTAAAATGAGTGGGTAGCTTGAGTTACTTGGAAATAGGAAAAAAGCAGTGAACATTTTAGCATTGAGAAAGGGAGTTGATAAGAATCTTTTGGATAAAACATGCTGGCATTTAATACCTTTTTTACTGATTTAATGGAACAGAACACAAATACTGTTAGTTTCTTGATGCTGTATTTCCTTTAAGTAACTTCAAGGAATTTATTTTAATGACATTTATCCAAGCAAGATGCCAATGCAAAGCTGAGCATGCCCAAAACTTTTTACATTTTAAATTGCCAAATTATTTTACTTATATTTAATTTTCACTCACATTACTTTATACTATGGAATTCTGTGGCTCTTTCTACTTCCCTAGATTAGTTAATACATGGATACATATGGAAAACTTAAATTCATACTTAGTGCCACTTAAAATTTATCACAAAATATTAACAGACACTTCGGATTAAATAACTGTTAAATACTAGGGGTTTTCCTAACATCATCATGCCAAGAACATGTCTTCCCACTGAATTTTAATTTAGGTATTTTCTGTTTGAGATATTAAATGACAAGAGCGTCTAAAAGGACAATAATAATTAAAATTGTATTGCATTCCTAAATATTTCCCACGTGCTTTGTATGACTATTCACTAATCACTATGTTACCAAGGCTACTGCCCCAGCATCATACCCCTGCCTCTCCCTTGAATGGAAACCAATCACTCTTACCTAAATTTCAAGAGGAAACTGCAAAGAGAAAACAACAAGAACTGGTTAGAACCAACTAGGCCCAAGATGGTGGAAGACTTGACTTCCAGCAGTCCTTGAGCCTCATACACTCATTGTAACACATTAGCATGCTAAATGACACATCCGCCAGTGCCATGACAGTTGACAATTGCTATGACAACAACCAGAAAAGCCCAAGCAAGGACTGAAAAGGAGGGTTGCATCAGTTCCGGGTCCAAACCACACCCATGTGAATAAGTCATGACTATTCCTTCCAATTTTTCCTTTTCCCCACCCTTTACCTCAACCCTCCTATAAATTTGGTGTCTCTGCCCAAATTGGGTTGAGAAGTTGATTTGTGAACTAAGTTCTTGCTTTTCAATTCTTTGGGCATCGAATAAAGCTTGTGCTGTTTTAGTCTCAGCATCAGTTTCATTATTGGCTATGCAAATCCAATTGGAAAAAGAACCTCCCTGGCTGAGACAAGGAGGTCTAGGCTGTGGCTAGGGCCCCGGCGTGGGGGCCAGTCAACCAATTCAGCAACAATTACTATAATTAATAATTATAAAATAAATATAATTATAAATAATTGTTACAAGAAGTTGTCCTCTCCCTGGACCCACAGATCAGGCATCGCGAGATTTTTACGCTCTGACAGGCAGAGTCGATGTTCCTACTCAGCCCTGAAACAGCTACAGAAGACAGACCATTGCCCCTCTGCTTCCCATAAGATTATGGGAGTAAAATCTCTGAGCTGGGAATGAGACAGGAGGGAAGGGGGCAGGGCACAACTATTAGCCATTGAGGATAAGACAAAAACTGGTTAGAACAAACTAGGCCCAAGATGGCAGAAGATATGACTTCCAGTAGACCTTGAACATCATTATATGCTCATTGTAATATATTAGCATGTTAAATGACACACCAACAGGCGCCAGGACAGTTCTGAGGCCGACCATAAAAGGCCAAAAATTGAGGGGACTTCCCTGGTGGTCCAGTGGGTAAGACTCCTCGTTGCCAATGCAGAGGGCCCGGGTTCCTCCCCGGTCAGGGAACTAGATCCCACATACATGTCGCAACTAAAAATCCCACATGCTGCAAGTGAGACCTGGCACAGCCTAAATACATAAATAAATATTTAAAAAATTAAAAAAAAAAAAAAAAAGGAGGTGGAGAGGAACATGGGTTAAAGGCCTATGAAGCACCTCAGGGTCTTGTAAAACTGAGCAATGACCCAATTCCTGGAAATTTCCTCCCCTTCCCCAAAATGGCTGGAATAATCCTCTCTCTCATTAGCCTATGAAATTACCCAGCCTGTAAAAACTAACCACCCCATATTTCGGGGACTCTTGCCTTCTGAGATGGCCCACCCACTATCTATGAAGTGTGTATCTCCCTGAATAAACTTGCTTTCACTTAAAAAAATTATTACAACCCTAATTTTAATCAGTTTGCCAATGAATAGAGTGAATTAATTTTTCCAGTTTGCTCAGTAAGTGAAATAATTAGGACTTGAACTAGCTAGTCTTGACTTTGCACTCTTTGCATACATTAAGAAAGAATTAAATAAATCCATAATAAGGAATGTTAAATTGTAGGGCCTTAAGGTTATATATTGTATAGAAATCCTGAATTAAAAATTAAGCAAGACACTGTTTTTTTTCTGATAATTAACTTGTCAGATGATGCAGAATAACCATAACATGAAATAGCACTTCGGAGAGTTAGGAAGTTGTTTCTGAGCAAAAAGTTAGGGAGAAAAAAAGCAAAACAAAACCTAAAACCTGGAAAAAATATTAGTATACCTTTAAACACAAGAAATGTTATGATAAATATATTGTTTTGGGGTTGGATAGAATAGCTAAAGAAATTATTTTATTTACTTTTAAAAGGAGGTTATAACCTCTCTTATTCATAAAAATAAAAAATAAAAGTTTAAGATAGCTATAATCGAGTGTTCTCCATTGTGGGTGTCCTGCTAAATGTCATCACCTATTCAATAAATGAGGTGGAATTCTGTTTTAGAGTTTCAGGGTGAGAACACTTGGTTCATTCTAGAGTTATTTTTCTCCCGTCATTCAGGATTAGATTAAAGCATCCAGCAACATACTTCATCTGTCCTTTAAGGCTGGCATTTTACATAAGTTTGTTATTTTCCCCTAATATTGTGAATTGAAACAGCATATAAATTTAGCAATTAAAAAAAAAAAGTTTCAGGAACCATGAATTTGCCTCCTCATATTCAATGCCGCATTGCCAGTAAAAAGTGATGTTTCTGATGGATTTGGCTCTATAAAGTCTCCAGGGGTCCAGTGAGTACAAATAGTCCCAAACTTGAAAGGGGTAAGAAGTCAGCCAAGGACCCTACCGTTTAGAGTAAGGAGTCCCAGGCTCATAGATTAGGAATTTAAGGGTAAGCTTGCTTAACAACCTAAACCCCATTGCCTTACAAACAAACTAGATAGAAATTCAGTCATTTAAAAAAATTACCAAGGTTATTATGTTATATGGGACCATGCTATCATAGCATTAGTTAAATAGCTCTTTAAGTAACTCATAAGTAGGGCCAATAGACCAGATGAGCTATGTACAGTATAGAATATTATAAGGAAAAAACACTCCCCCCCCCCCGCACCCCCCAACACACATACGTCCACATTCATGTGAAAGCAGTACTCAACCAGGTGAAGCCTTTTTCTCTCAAGTTTGAAATATAATTCCTGGTATTGAGTGCCATCTGGTAAACGGAGTTGCCCTCAGATATCCCCAAGACCACAATAAACATGCAACATGTATAGATAATAAAAAGGAAACCTCAATTTTATTGTGTGGCTTTTTAGATGTAAAAAATAAATGGATCAAACAGTCGCTTTGAAAAATTCCTTACTGTGAATATTTGTTTTCTTATACTAATGATTTTATCACTGTGGGATTCTAAACTCAGAAAAAAGACATGATTCCCTAAATTCATACATTTTACTAATACGTCAGTGTCCAATGTACCAGGTGTGGAATACTTAGGCTTTATAAGTTTGGGGGCACTCCACATTTAACAAAGCAGCCAACACCTGGAAATACATAAACGCTGGCCTCTAAACACAAGGTGATAAGTGTTAGTTAACGAGGCCCCCTGGATTCAAAGAATGGCCCCTCGTGGCTCAAAAAAGAAAACTGAAAATGCAGCATCATAGTTTAGTTTTAGCTCAGATTTCCTGGTGTTCTCAATGCCTATCTTCTCTTTACTCCCCAAAGGCAAGGGATAGCTCTAATCATGACTGTCCTTTTGGTTTCAGAGGAATTTTTTCTAACATACCCTGCAATTGCTTTATAGACATTAATGAACTGCATGAAGAAAAATGAAGATTTCTGCTTAAGTATGTATGATACATTTCTACAGAAAAAATAACCCTGCTTTTTCACACACTGGACCATTCCTACCTTGTGATGATGTTACTGTCATTTTCCTGGATGTTGCCTTGTGGTCTTACCACAAATTCTGCAGCAGATTTCCTGGGAGTGTGGCAAAAGTCAGGGGTAAGGGTTGAGCCTATGATTTGATTGAGTAAACATTAACCTTTTTAGTGGTAAATCAATGTTGAATTAACTTTAAAAACTTTACGTTACATCTATAATGCATCCTAAAGTCCTGCCAGCCGTTTTCAATTAGGTCATTTTTTTAAAAAATGTAATAGACAAAGACCTACCACTTTCCCAGAGACCCTATACTTGAATGTATGGGTTGTATCACATTCCTTAGTAGACAGGTGTTTTGTTAAAAATACCTATTTTAAAAACATTTTCTCACGACAAATTTTTCTGTGCTTGGTCTGTCCTGTGCGCCTGACATATCCTCCGAACAATGACCTGTCTTCTGTTCAAAAGACAAAGTAATTTGGAGTCCTGTTATACTTGTTCAAACTATGTAAAATACTAATAGAAAGAAAGTTGGGGGATTTCAAAGTAAATGTCACCAACGTACAGATTAATTTTTAGTATTCTTTTTCTTTCATCTTTAACAGCCATTGTTTTGCTCTACCCTTCTGCTTGAGCCTACAATCACATTAAAAAGACATTTAAATGACATCTTAGACTAGATAAACATTATCTAATAGAACTTTCTGCAATGATGGAAATATTCCGTATCTGCATTGTTCATGATGGGAGCGACATACATTTGACGGTTAAGTATTTGAAACATTGATAGTGCAACTTTGAAAGTTTAGTTTTAATTTTACTTAAGTTTTTACATAGCCACATATGGCTTGTGGCTAACATGCTGACAGCACAGGGTGAGGTTTTTACATGGCCATTGTACCCTGTCTTGAAGAAATTTTCAAATAAACATGCTATCATGCCTACTTTTATCATATTGTTTTCTGATTCTGCTTCACTTATTTATAAATGTTTTCTATCTGCTCCAAAGTTTTAGTTGAACTAGTACTCAGTGTTAGACATTAGACACTTTTAAATTTTGTTTTCTGAACAGCAATTACCCAATAAACATTTTCTATCCCTAGAACATATACTCCTTCACTAGGAGCTACTGTTAAAGGTACCTGTGTCCTAGTCTTTTTGAGCAGCTACAACAAAACACCACAGAGTGGGTGGGTGATAAAGAGCAGAAATTTATTTCCCACAGTTCTGGAGGCTGGAATTTCAAGATCACGGCACCAGCAGATTTGGTGTCTAGTGAAGGCCTACTTTCTGGTTCATAGATGGTGCCTTCTTGCTGTGTCCTCACATGGTGGAAGAGGCAAAGAATCTCTCTGGAGTCTCTTTTATAAAGGCACTAATCCCTTTCCCAAAGCACCTCCCAAAGACTCTACCTAATACTACCTAATACTATCATCTTTGGGAGTTAAGATTTCAATATTTGAATTTTTGGGGGGACACAAACATTCAGACGGTAGCACCTTGGATATAAGTCAAGGCAAATTAATGTGTCGACTAACACTTTATGTACATGCTCTGAAATGAGCTGTATTATCTAAAGGAAATCAATACAAATCATAATGAATTTTGCAATATTTCCTACATTAAAGGTAATCAACACAATTGTTTAGTGGTGAGGCCTACAGATGAAAAATTACCATTTAGAGGGTGGAACAAATAAGTAGGGAAAGAATGAGAAGATATGGTTGCATGGGAAAGATAAGCCATCTCAAAGATGACACAGGTACTTTTTTTCTTACATTGAAGGCAAGAATTGCATAAAAGTATAGTGACCACTAAAGAATTCATATAAGTAGAATAATGAAATTTTAAAGCTAGGAAGAAGGTTGAAAATCGTTCAGTCTGGATCTGTCCGTGTGGCATAGTATTTGATAGCAGTGACTTGACACCTGGATAGCTGTGGCTTAGAATCGCATGCTATTGGCAATTTAACCTAAAGCGAGTTACTTATGATCTCTAAATCTCAGTTTTTTAAATCTGTAAATCAGAGACAATAATAATACTTACCTCTTATACTTATATAGCTTCTGTTCAGGGGTGGGTGGGTAAGTGAGATAACACATTTGAAATGCTGAGCCAAGTATCAATACCTGCTACAGAGTATCCCACTTTAGTGGTAGGGAAACTGAGTTTTAGGGAGATTAATTAACTTTCTCAATTGTAACTGGGATTTGAAACCAGGCATACGACTAAACTGAGTCTACAGGAGTAGCAGTAGCAAACAGAATGGTATCACGTATGTGCCAATCACTTAATAAATGAAACGACTAGTCCAAGAGTGCAGAACTCATTAGTGGTCTGCAGAGCACAAAGTCCTATCAGTTTCACTCTGATGTAAATGCAAACATCACTGGTGCTTGAGAAACAGGAGGCTTTTGACGACAAGGACCTTTCTTTTCTTTTTGGGGGGGAACCAAGTGCAGGCTTTAAAAAAAACTACAGGGGCGTACATTTTTCCATTCAATCAATCCAGTTTACATGGAATACTAGAGACCTTAAACTTATGAAAGATTTAAAATGATATTATATGGGCAATGAATATCTATCCTGTATTTAAGTAATTACACAAATTATAGCATTTAAAGTATTCTCCTTATATTTTGTTTCATCAAAAATTTTTCAGAAACAGTTTTGGGGATTTACACAGTTTAACACCTAAGGAGTATAAAGGTAAGAGCAGGGCATGGGGAAAACATCATTATTATAATTTAGAAAGAAAAAGTATTATCAAGACAAAGTAAAATAACAGCACAATTCATTATTTTATTTGTGTAATTTATCATAGTTTTGGGAAATTTTAAATTGTTTATATTTTGGTTTGTTTTGTAAATTATTATTAAGCATCTCCTATGTTTGGTCTTAGGCTAATTTTAGTGATTATAATCTTGTACAAAAGACATGTGGTTCTTCTTATGAGGTTTACAGAAGTTAACCCCATCCTATGGGTTGTGACCAACAATGTTCAACTCTCCCACCTGAGTCTTTATTCCTTTGGGATCTTGAACAAGTTATTTAATAATAATAATAATTTACTTAAGTTTCCTCAACTATAAAGTGGGAATGATAATAATTCTTTTTAATGTAGGTTTATTGTAAGGATTAAATAAGAATCTTTTTAAGAGTACTTGGTACAATGCTTAGCATACACTAAAAACTCAATGCATATTAGCTGTCATTTCAGTATAGATAAATCAAATAACCTGTCAAAATAGAAATATAAGTAAATAATTCTAAATAAGGTTAAGCATTTATTATATTTAATGTGCCAATAAAAAATTGTGAAAATATGTGACCTGTTAAATAAGTTTATTCAATGTCTTTTCAGTGCCCTGAATCTCTTATCCAGGATAGATTTTGCCCCAAGCTATAATGATAATTGCAATTATGCTTATGGCCCTGATTCTGTTTTCTCTGAGAAAGAGAAAACAAATAGAAAGACTGGTCTTCATTCTTTACCTATAAGAATTTACTTACAGAAAAATCTAGCTTCTTTAAAAGGCGTCTGAATCCCTAGTAAAGCACAGGAGATACCATGGGGCAATTCAGAATCATGGTCACGCAATATACTGAAATTGAGCATTGTAATAGAAAGTGAAAAGGAAAGTAAAATAGGCTGACAAATGATTTTTAAGTTTGCTTGGTTTTGTTTCTATAAGGAGAAAATGATCAAAGAGAAGGATTAACAATAGGAAAAGGTAAGATGAAGTGGATTCCTCAAAACTAGTTCTTAATCACTAGCTTCTCTAGCTCTCCCCCAACCTTAGGTTCTTTCTGGAGGTGGGGGTGGACGGAACTGGAGGATGAGTGAGCACTGTGCAGGGAAGGCTGTCTGTGGATGGTTTTAATTTCGCCCACTACCATCTCTGTACAGCTGCACACTGCTCCAGAGACATTCCACATTATGCCCACTTTCCTTTCTTCTGTGGACAGAGACACTGTTCCTACCTGTACCCATTTCAGAGATACACAGGGGCAACTATCCTCCCAAATCCATTAAAAATAAAGCAAGCTCTTACCTAAAGTAATCAAAGCATCACCTCAAGGTGCAAAGACAAATCTCTAGATAACAAGTGTCTGTCCCTTATCTCCACCGCCACCCCAGTGCAAGCTCCTCCTCTCTCCGCTTAGATTTAGGGAGGCTGCTGAGCGCATGCAGGTGGGACGGAGCTAGAGAAGAGAGGGGTATGAATTATTTATGAATTCAGCCCCCTTAAGAGATTTCCAGTGAAAGTCAGTCTTAGAAGTTACCCACATGTGTGAGTGTGTATGTGTGTGTGTGCACAAGGACATCTAATCCATGCCACATTTATCTGTCAGGGAGAGGCAGTGGGTGATCCCAATGTCTTAGACGTTTTAAGAGGAGTACATGACCAGATTTTATCACAGACCCCAAATCAGACACATTTCTTCTATGTGCTTTTGGTACCTTTGTGGTGACTGGGGAGCTTAGCTCAGCTTCTGAAAAAAGCTACCTGCTTTGAGCCCATTGGGCAGGGGCAATTTTCCTGCCTGACAATGTGGGTGCTTTTGTTTTGCTTGTTTATTTATTTTTACCCCACAATAACATACCCTTTTCTCACCGGACCTCTTGCTACCTGGGCTGGAACTGTCTGCGCTCTGCCTGCCAGCCTGCCTCCCCCCTCTTTCCCGGGCTCTGACCACCTGGGGAGCCTGTGTCCGTGTTTGGAATCCCTGGATTGCTCCAGTAGTGAAACGAGAGAGATTAGGAGCTGACGCACATTTGACAGAAAGGCAGTGCTTTGCTTTCTTCTTATGCTGCTTCCCCTTCCTCTTTTCCCAAATAGAGATGTAAACACGTGTATTTTCCTGTTTTAAATTTAGCGAATTGGTCCTCTGCCTGTGCCTTGATTTAGCTACTGGGCTGAGCCTTGCAGCTCCTTTCCCTGCTCGGATAGGAGCCACTGGGATCTGGAGCTCCAACTTCCAAATTGAAGCTGGCCTCAGGCCAGGTGACCTTCTCTTTGTAAGTTTCTTTCCTCAGCAGAGTGGGGGTGGGGTCGTGGGGAGCTGGGATCTGTTTGGTGCTGTTGGGGGGTGGGGGGTGGTGAGGAAAGGAGGGGGGTGGAAGAGAGTAAAGGGCTGTTGTTAAACAGTTTCTTACCGTAAGAGGGAGTTCAGACCTAGATCTTTCCAGTTAATCACACAACAAACTTAGCTCATCGCAATAAAAAGCAGCTCAGAGCCGACGGGCTCTTCTAGGCACTGAGTCGGAACAGGATTCTTTCACGCAGGCATCGCCAGTGGGATCCGCCAGCACATCCAGCAGCACCATGTGGGTGACCAAACTTCTGCCAGTCTTACTGCTGCAGCACGTCCTCCTCCACCTCCTGTTTCCCATTGCCATCCCCTATGCAGGTTAGTTTTCTCTTTTCTTCCTTCTTCTTCTTCTTCTTTAACTCTCTCTTGCTAACATCTCCTTTTCCTAATGCTCTCTCTTTACCCGATTCCCAGCATCCTTCCTTAACTCTGTATGTGGTATGGGTTTTTAAAATCTCTCATTCAGCTTTCTTTTGACATTCTCTTTCTGTTTGAAAAGCATTTAAAAAGATACTTAGCATCCCCTCTGTTGTTTCCATCCCCCTCCCCATTGATCCAGCCCCCTCTCACTTAGCCTGATAGGGATGGTGGGATGGGAGCGAGATGCTAACACTGGCTGAGCTTTGCTGGTTTGGATAAATTTAAAGCTGAAGAGAGGGGGGGAAAGTGATGGTCAGTACAGCAGGGACATGGTTTTTTTTTTTCCCAGAGGAGAATTTTCCATGACAATCCACTACCCCACATCACTCAAGTCAACATTCAGGGCCAAATCATGACTTAATAATTTTCATTTGGAGAAGGCAGATTAAAGTCTGAGTATATGCATGTTATAAAAATGAAAGAGAAAGCCTCTCTCCTAAGGTCTCATTCTTTCTGGGTATGGATGCCTGCCCTTTTGAAACTGCAGGGCCAAGGAGGCAAAAATTGTGTGACTGATTATAGCTGTAGAAATGCTCCTTTCAGTCTCCCATTTTCTCCCCAGAATTTACAGGTTGGGAAGGAGTTGCTTGGGAGTTCATATTGCCTGGAAGTTTAGAGGTTTCATTTGCTGCTTTGGGAAGTTTTCTGTTGTTATCAGGGCAAGAGGAAACATCTGTATTTGGTTGTGTTATCATTGTCGTGGCTGGGATGCCAACGGGAGAAGGTAGTGAGCATCATAGGTGGGCACAGGGGAATAAAAGAATGGAATAAATGCCCAGACAGTAGACATAGTTTTTTTAAATAAGACAGAGAAATATCTCAGTTATATCTTTTGAGATAAGTTAAATATGACATCTATCAGACCTCCAATCTAGTTTCCAATGTAATACAAAGGTTGAAAACACCAAGAATTTGCAAAATGATGAGGAAAATCAGTCCCACCTGGCTTTCTTCGATTTTGTGATGTCCCTTTTGGAAAACAATGCTGTGTGGCAAGTGTCAGTTCGAGAACATTTATGTTAGATTTCTGAAGAGGTGAAAAAAAAAAAGTTCAATCTAGCAGGTTATCACCTTTGAGATGGGTCATGTTAAAATTGATTCTTATATGACATTGCTGCTTTGTGGGATTCTGAGTATAAATTGAAATGACAGCTAATATTTTGAGGAGTTTCATTTTCAAAGATCAAAATGTTGATGGGCTGAAGTAGAATATGGTTACCTGGAATCATCTGTGCTTATGCATGGGGAACACAGTGTGGAAAACCCAAACAGTAGATCAACCATAGACAATGTCTATTTGTTTTTGGCATGCATTGCGAAGTTTTGGCAGGAGATATACATTTGTAATTATATTTCATTTTGGCTAATGTTGAAATGACTGCGTTTCCTGAGGATAGGGGGAATGCAGCCCAAGAGTATGCCGCAGGCAAGGAGAGGCCAGTTGGGAATTACAAGTAATAGAATAATTCCTAAAGTGGATAATGCTAAAATTGTTAACAAAATAGGGTCTGCCTTTGTCTGGGTGGCAACTTTATTTTGATAGTTTTTAAAAAAAATTACATTCCTCAAAGTGGAAAACATGGATAGTCCTCTTAGAACATATAAAGAAAGTCTGTTCTTTTTTATATCATCTAACATTGAACATTTAGAATTTTGTTGTTACTTGCTTAGGTTATACTTTTTGATTTAGCTTATGAGTCTGCTTTTTTACCTATTGTGAAATAAGACAATATTTGAAAAGAAGTGGATACTATAATGAGGTGACAACCAGTTATGAGCAGAATATATTATGGAGATATTTTTAGAGAAGTTTCAAAAAACTTAAAGAAATGTTCAATATAATAGACCCAAGCCATCTTTATAGGAATTGGTTTACATAGGATTATCCTCTGTCCACTCCCACCTACACTGGATACAAATATCCAATCCCCTCTAACAACAACAACAAAACATTAAATGAGCACCTACTATCAAGGAGGCTGTGGGAGATGTACAGATGAACAAGCGAGAAAGAAACCTACATTTGTTTTTTTTGTTTTGTTTTGTTTCTTTTACTGACTCTGCACCCCAATACCTTCATTTTTCTTTTAACATTTTATTGGCGTAGGCGTATAATTGCTTTACAATGGTGTGTTAGTTTCTGCTTTATAACAAAGTGAATCAGCTATACATATACATATATCTCCATATCTCCTCCCTCTTGCGTCTCCCTCCTACCCTCCCTATCCCACCCTTCTAGGTGGACACAAAGCATGGAGCTGATCTCCCTGTGCTATGCGGCTGCTTCCCACTAGCTATATATTTTACATTTGGTAGTGTATATATGTCCATGCCACTCTCTCACTTTATCCCAGCTTACCCTTCCCCCTCCCCGTGTCCTCAAGTCCATTCTCTACATCTGCGTCTTTATTCCTGTCCTGCCCCTAGGTTCTTCAGGACCATTTTTTTTTTTTTTAGATTCCATATATATGTGTTAGCATACGGTATTTGTTTTTCTCTTTCTGACTTACTTCACTCTGTACGGCAGACTCTAGGTCCATCTACCTCACTACAAATAACTCAATTTCATTTCTTTTTATGGCTGAGTAATATTCCATTGTATATATGTGCCACATCTTCTTTATCCATTCATCTGTCGATGGACACTTAGCTTGCTTCCATGTCCTGGCTATGGTAAATAGTGCTGCAATGATCATTTTGGTACATGACTCTTTTTGAATTATGGTCTTCTCAGGGTATATGCCCAGTAGTGGGATTTCTGGGTCATATGATAGCTCTATTTTTAGTTTTTTGAGGAACCTGCATACTGTTCTCCATAGTAGCTGCATCAATTAACATTCCCACCAACAGTGCAAAAGGGTTCCCTGTTCACCACACCCTCTCCAGCATTTATTGTTTGTAGATTTTTTGATGATGAAACCTACATTTGTTGAGCGACTGTTATGGACCAAGTTCTAAAACAAAGCTTATTTAATTCTAATAAGATTGGCATTACTGGATTGACTCATCTTACATGAGGAAACTGAAGTTAAAGATCTTAATTTTTTTCTTATTATCTTACATATTGGATAGAGCTGAGATTCCTACCCAAATCTATGTGAATGAAATATGCAATGTGCATTTTTCCCTTTTATTTATATTGAATACAGCAGCGATGAAATCAACTGAAACTCGCTCTAAAAAATCCATTTTGCTAAGTAAGAACAATTCTGTGTTAGAAGTATTATTATGTTACGGTTGAGAGTTCATTTCTAGTTCAGAAGATCGAACCAGGTTTAGGGAGTATGCAATACTCAAGTTGAGTGTGAAAATACAGGTAGTAGTACGGTCATTACTTAAGTCAGAGGAACACAAAGTGGCTGAAGGTACCGAAGCGAGGACAGGCAATCATGTAGGGCTGGTGTACTGAGTACCTGAGGAGGAGTATGGCCTGGGTTTGGAAAAGTAAGAGAGACTAGCACGTACGCTTGAATATCATGCTAAATTACACTATTTTAAACATTATGGGTCACAGCTGGAAGGTTCTGAGTTGACAAGATACCTGACTGAAGTGTGGTTGTTTTAGTTGGTGTGTGGAGGAGAGCTGCAGGCAGAAACAGACAGTGAAGGAAGAGACCAGGAGGAGGATGAATGAGGAAGTGGCATGGAAGTAGGAGGAGGGAAATATCTAGGGAGGTCCCTATTCTCACACTGAACATCATTTCATTTGTAAATCTTTTTGGAAGAGATACTTATGCTGCTTCTCAAATACCAACATTTGATTTAAATCTGACTTGATCCCTTCCTGACATCTTTATTTATGATATTGTTCCCTTCTCTAAAGAAGGGATGAAAATTGTCCACTTGTGAAACCCAAGTCCTAGATAATAGAAATGAAGATTTGGACTTGTATTTATGATTTTTGCCTTTGGGAAGTAAATCCCCAGTCACCACCATTCCCTTCCATTAATTATTTGTGTACTTTCATCTTAACATCTTGCCACTTCAAGCTGTTAATCACTAATCATGTGGGTAGATTTCTCAGAATATGTGGAGCCAGATTCCTGCTTCTTTCCACACCCTGCAAATCCTTTCCTTTGCATGATTTTTCTTTGAAGTCAATGGTTAGTCCATACAGAGAAGAAAATATATGAGGTACTGAGAGAAATGAGTGTGAGGCCCAGGGACCAGAGGGAGAAATGTGTCTTTCTTCAAGCACCTTGATACATTTGACCCTACTTTCTGTTTGTAGCTTTTCACTAAGAGCCTAATGATTTCAGTTTTAAAATAGGGACTTTGGTTTCTTCAGGAAATATAGCTACAGAATGTTTTCCCATACTGAGGGAAGAGGGAAAAGGAGTTGCAATTTAAAATATAAGAAAGCATGACAAAGTTGCAGTGATCTCTTACCCTTTGATTTCATTTCAATGTTTTGTTTATAAACTTCAACTAGCAGTCATGCACAAAAAATAGTAGGGAAAAATCTGATCCAAAGATATTTTTGAGTTTCTTCCCAAATTAAGCTTGTTTTTTAACTGTTGTTAAAACAAGCATCAGTTGTTAATACATATGGAAGAGAAAGTTAAAAGTATTTTCAGCAAAGGAATTTTATTTTCAGATGCTGTTTTTTGAATGACTTCTGTTTTGAATTTTTCTTTTATTGAAGAAGGAATTAATTTTATTGATGTGTGGATTACATGACGTACAACTAGCTTGAACTTCGCATTTTTGAATAATTAGTTACTGACCTAATGATATGACTGAATTATAAGGGAAAGCTTCTAAGTCATGAGAAATAAAGAGTGAGAAGGGAATCTTAGTATCTGGTTCTGATTGCCCCTGATTAGATTTGTAGCCCCAGACAAGCTTTTCTCTCCTATTTATTATCTAGTAAAGGGAAATCATAGATTTATTTGCTTTTCAGGATACTTTTTGATCTTTAGATGAAAGGTAGTGATCGAAAGTTTATCAGCAAGCAAGAGTAGACTATTTTTATGACGTACAGCCAGGCATTAACACATTTCAATAGGACAGCTGAGGATCTGCAGAATTAAATATAATCAACGATCCCACAGAAACCACTTTTCTCTAGTCATCCTCAGTGCCTTCCTTCATGTTGTATGGTTCTGAGAAAAGAAACCAGAGCATTGACCAGGTATTCTATTTTATTTGGTAATTGGTAAAATACATGTCTGAACTCAATGTTTGTCTTAGACTTTTAAAATTTAGTTTTATGTTCTTCTCTCACACTTAAACATAGGTAATAAATACATAATACATTAGGCCAATTTTAATCCTATACTTTTAGTTAATTGAATTTATTTTATATATATGTGCATATATACACATATATGTATATATATACACACATATATATGTATATATATACACACATATATATACATATTATATATATACATACATACATATATATATATATATACCACAATTTTTCCACTTTGGCAGATAGTTTTTTGAATAGATTTTCTGCGTCCATTAACCACTATTTGTTTCTGAGAAGTATTCCAATTTATACAGGAACTCAAATGATTTTTATGCTGTGAAACATTTCACAGCACCTAAGAAAGAGTGCACTAATGTCAAAAGAAGTGGAAACTCTTAGTGGAGAAACGTATCTCCCATTAACATGGTCCTGTGGCAGAAACCAAAATTTGAAAAGACTAATACCACTTCTTTGCTTGGGAGAATAACGGTTTCTTCTCTTATGCCAGAAATTAAAGGATGAAATTTCAAAAACAAAACTAAAACTTTGCATATTCATAACATTTTTAACCCAAATTGATTTCCAAATGATTGTAGTTTAAATAGCTCCTTTTAGTTCACATATAATATAACTTTCATTTTGTAAATTGAGTAATGGGATATTAGCATTTAAGGTAATTAAACAAAGTCACTTGGCAAGTCAATAAGAATGCCAGAATTATCATCAGTCTGCCAACGTTATGCAAGGCGTTTGGTCCACACTCAATAAATAACATGTTGAAGGATTATTTGGTTGACTGAATTTCTATGTTAAGATGTCTTTTAAATTATACCTGTTCTACCATAGCCATTCCATCTTATAGGGCAAAGAAAAGTTGAAGAAAAGAAAAGAAAAGAAAATGAAAGCGTTATTACAGAAATTAGTACCAGTCTTTTGGGGACTGTGTTCTGGAGTTTTATAGAGAACCAAAATTTAGAGGAATTCATGTTTTCTCTTATTTACTGTGGACTTCAGGTTAGGATAGATATTAATGGGTAGCATCTCCATGTTTAATAAAACAACTGGAGCCAGTGGTTGCTGGCAGACCTAAGAGTATGATGGCATTCTTGGTACCTCACTCTGTTAAGCCATATTTCCAAATTTTCTGCAGAAAAATTTTCACCCTCTTTTCTTGGCACGTTTCACCACGTTTAAAGACAAGAATTGATTTCCTGTTCTGCCATCCAAGTCACTTCTCTACTGATAGCTTTAAGCAAATCTTCAGAAACTGTTTACAAGCCGTTATTTCCACATGCTTTCTTAGCAAGTCTTAGAGAGAGATGGCATCATACGTGTTTAAGAGTGGGGGCTCTGAAGCCAGGCAGCTGGATTTTCAATCAGATCTTCTAAGTCATCAACTTTCCCGTGTCTTGGTTTCATATCTTAAAAATGTACGTATTATTACTGCCTTTGTTATAAGGGTATTCAAATGAATTGACAGGCAGGGGAGGGGCACAATTATATCCATCCTTGTTCTACAACAGCTGCAGTCTCTTAGACAATTTGATCCTCATTGTGAAGAGATGATTATCATTAGAAACCAGGTAACTTTGGGCAAATTAATAATGAAGAAGCAAGTTCTTCATATTCTGAAGTTATCCATAAGATTAAGTCTCTTGGGATGTTTTAGCTTTGCTCTTCAGCTTTTTAATAGGAGGCTTCATGCTATCTAGGGGCCTGGTACAATACTTTGATGAAGAAAAATGATATTGCTACATTAAAGGATGAAGTTTTACATACATTTGATTTACAACATTTGGCTTGATTTCAAAACAAACACTTCAGTGATACTGAGAAATAGTGCCCAAAAGCACAGAAAACACTTATGCAGGAAATGAAAGGGCTAGAATATGAATAGTATGAAATACTTTAAAGACCAAGTCAGAAGAATTTACCCAGTGCACCATTTTTAGTGAGAAGTTTCTCACCTGTCATTGACTTGGCTTATCTAATTAGTACTATAATTTACATAAGGACCAATTGTAGAAGGAAATGACAGATTTAATTATAGAGCATGATATGATATGTCCTGGCACTTCCTTTCATACTGTTTGGAGAATACCATGTTATTTATTTCTTAAGAGTGAACTCTGTCCTAATTTTTAAAAGCATCCTTCATTTGAAAGAATGTAGATGAATGACTCTGTATGTGAAGTTATTTTTTCTTCACTGATTAACTATTCCTCTCTTGCTCTTAAGTATCTGAGAGTATCATTACCCATATTACTCCACCCCCCAACCCCTGGAGGTCTGGTATGTTGTCAGATAAAATCATTACCTCGTAGATGATTCTTAGGGATATTTTTTTCTATATGAGCCTTAAAAGCTTTTCCCCTATGTTTTTAAAAAAATATTATTATTAATAGAAGGACAGAAGAAAAGAAGAAACACACTTCATGAATTCAAAAAGTCAGCAAAGACTACTCTAATTAAAGAAGACCCATTACTGAAGATAAAAACAAAAAAAATGAACACTGCAGACCAATGTGCCAATAGATGTATTAGGAATAAAGGACTTCCATTCACTTGCAAGTAAGTTGCTTCATTTCGTTCTTAGAATAATTTTCCAAATATAGCATGGACTCATTATCATCATCTTTTTTGTATTCAATGCAATGTACTCTTAAAATTGTAAGCTTGATTTTAGTTTTAACTCATTGCAACAGCAGACTTAGCTCTATTTGATGGAAATATGAGTAAGGGAGAACACATAAACTGAGATCTTTTAGAATCCACAGTGGCTTTAGTTATGGAATTTATATTTTCTCATCTTATGAACAGTTGAACTTTAAGAACTAAAATTCAATTAGATTAACTTTTTATCTCTCTAATATTTTACAATATTCAGAGTAAACTTTTTTTTTTCTTACAAGAGGAGTGGAGGAATTTTCAGAATAGAAGTTGGCCAACAACCAAAACTTACTGCAACTTGTATCATTGTCTTTAGGGATGTAAATAAAAAACATTGAGATAATTAGTTTAAAAAAACTAGAGGGACTGTTTAAAAGAAGTTAGCGGGTAGTGATGATGAAGTTTTAGGTGAAAAGTGTTGGGGCAATTCAAAGAGGCATGAGGGGACTCAAATGGAGAGTTTTCTTATCTTTTGAAAGTTTCTCTGTGACCTCCCAGGGAAAAATTCCTTACAACTTTGCCAGTATGCCAAAGGATAAAACTTGGAGTTTTGGGCCATGAAGGTGACAATTTCATCTGAATAGTTTTCCAAATTGCCAGAAGAAAATGCATTTCCTAGTTCTTCATAAATATTCCCTCCCCACACTTACTTTCCACCTTTTTATTCCCTATTTCATCCCACTTTAACAGGAGTGCACATGGTATCCTGTCACTTTTGAATTCTACTCTATTACATTTAGGTAGTTAACACATAATGTGAACACAGATTTTAGTAATGTCATGGCAAGAGGTCCTAAATTCGTCTTGCCTTTCTCAGAGAAGTAAGTGTTATGGGCCCGAGGAGAAGGGACATGGTTAGAGGAGCTCTTCAATAGATTTAGCAGGAGGAAAGACTATCTCTTTTCTATTCATTTAGATCTCCTCTGGAAGTATTTTTATAGCCAAACTGCCACTTTCAGGGAGATATTTCCTGGCACTGGGAGTGGGGAATTAACTTTCCAAGTAATTCTTATGATAATTCCTTCTTTCCCTGACTTTCCTAGAAAAGCCTTGAGATTAAAAAAAAATAAATTAGAGAAAACTACTCTCAATCAACAACTCAGCTGTGTAGATTTATGGAGATGTTCTTCTGGCAATTGAGGAGGTTGGATTTATTGTATTTTCCCCTTTCAGGGTTAGAAGGGCAGGGCAAAGGGAATGGAAGAACCACATCTCATTGTTGATTTTTAACTTTGAGTTTGAAAATACACTCTTCTGGATCCACAAGTAAGGAAAGTATTGCTAAGCCTCGATTTTCACATTAGTCAGCCTTATGCCTAGAAAAAAACCCAAACAAAACAGCTTTCCCTTTGTTTTATTTAGGAGAAACTAAAATGATTTTGCTGCATTGGAGAACATATGTGACCAGATTAATAAAACTTTACATATCCCATATATATGAGGTTTCATGCTTTTCAACCATATTCTGGTTGAGTTATATTTAGTCTCCAAATTTATGGCAACCTGTGCAGAAAACCACATGTAGTAATACCAATGTACAGCTAAAGTTCTCTGCTCAGAAATGGTGTCATCCTTCACACTTGTGTATCCTAAATATATATACATACTTATTTGGAATCACTAAATACATTTCTTATTCAGAATTGAATGGACATACTTGTGATACGCTGAAAGTAGGTTCTTAATGAATTAAAGACCTTTTTGAGGACTTGTTACATGAACTAGAATCATTGAAAGACAGTGGCAAACACACTAAAATGTTTGGAAAATACCAACAATGCTGTGTGAAAGCATCTGTGATTCAGTGGGCATAAGGTGGAGGTCTCAAATTTTGTTTCCTCTTGAGAAGGTATCAACAATATTGACTTTATAGAGACTGAAGTTGGTTTTTGCTGGATGAGAAAGATGACCAGAATGCCTGATTCTAAGCGTTTCAAAAAAATTACTGTACATGAACTGACTCAAGAGATGAAAATTTCTAACCATGACTGAGTAACTGGTACTGGAATTGCCCTTCTGCCATAAACAACTCAACAAAATAAATTATTGAAAGGAAGATGATAGTTAAAATAAGGCTAAGAGAAAGACTCCTAAAGTCAAACTTCAAAGAAGATATGCAACGCATGGAATTTGTCAGCTTGGATCCAGTCCATATGGAGGTGTAAAATGATACAAGCAAATACAATTTTCTGAGGGTATATGGAATTGTAACGGAATGAGAGAAAAGGGTGAATGAAATCAGCAAACTGGAAACCCTGTCACCCACTTTCCAGATGGAATCACCTTTGTATTCACAGAAGCAAATCTCAAATGTTCCTGATGGGGCTTATGAGTCACTTGCAAGGCAATCTCATGTCAAAGCCATATTACTGAAAAAAAAAGTAGTAGTTTATATATGTGTGGTACATTTTTATTTTAATGTTAACTAGTAGGTATTTGAGTCTGTAATTTTAAAATTTCTTTTTAGATGTTCGTTTAATTATCTTCATATGTATTCTTTATCTAATTACCGTGCTTTCAAGGTTATTTAACTCTCCCCCCAACACCCTACAATAGGGATATAGGAAATTTTACATGTATTGCATAAGTTTACTATCTACCAGATCAAAATTCAAATATATTATCAGCTAGTTTTTCTCTTTTCAAGTTATTCTGCCACAGTTGCAAAAACAGACTTTTATGTTTGTTCTTTAATACTATTTCAACTGTAAAATGTTCTTGTAGGTGGACATTTCAAAATGTCTACGTGTAAATCAAAGCACAAAGTTTATACATATAATTTTTGTAGTTAGATATAGAATAAAATGTACTATGTAAAAATATAAAATAATAGTTAAAATACTTTAATTTTATAACATCTTTTTAATATTTGTTTTATAAAAGTTATTTCCCCTTATTTAAAATTACTTAAAAGTTGTTACAATGTTAAGAAATAAATGACTAATTTGAACTACATAAAATTATAAGAAAATTATGTGCTTTCAAAAATATATGATCTGGGGCTTCCCTGGTGGCACAGTGGTTGAGAGTCCGCCTGACGATGCAGGGGACATGGGTTCTTGCCCCAGTCCGGAAGGATCCGACATGCCGCGGAGCGGCTGGGCCTGTGAGCCATGGCCACTGAGCCTGCGCATCCAGAGCCTGTGCTCCGCAGCAGGAGAGGCCACAGCAGTGAGAGGCCCGCGTACCGCAAAAAAAAAAAAAAAAAAAAAAAAAAAAAAAAAATATATATATATATATATATATATATGATCTGGAGGAGGACCTTCAAGATGGCAGAGGAGTAAGATGTGGAGATCACCTTCCTCCCCACAGATACATCAAAAATACATCTACACGTGGAACAACTCCTACAGAACACCTACTGAACGCTGGCAGAAGACCTCAGACCTCCCAAAAGGCAGGACACTCCCCACGTACCTGGGTAGGGCAAAAGAAAAAAGAAAAACGAGATACAAAAGAATAGGGACGGGACCTGCACCTCGCGGGGGGAGCCGTGAAGGAGGAAAGGTTTCCACACACTAGAAGCCCCTTCATGGGCAGAGACTGTGGGTGACGGAGGGGGAAAGCTTCGGAGCCGTGGAGGAGAGCACAGCAACAGGGGTGCGGAGGGCAAAGTGGAGAGATTTCTGCACAGAGGATCAGGGCTGACCGGCACTCACCAGCCAAGAGAGGTTTGTCTACTAATCCGCCAGGATGGGTGGGGGCTGGGAGCTGAGGCTCGGGCTTCGGAGGTCAGATCACAGGGAGAGGACTGGGGTTGGCTGCGGGAACACAGCCTTAAGGGGGCTAGTGCGCCACAGCTAGCTGGGAGGGAGTCCGGGGAAAGGTCTGGACCTGCCGAAGAGGCAAGAGACCATTGTTTCATGGTGTGCAAGGAGAGCGGATTCAGAGCACCGCCTAAATGAGCTCCAGAGACGGGCGCGAGCCGTGGCTATCAGCATGGACACCAGAGATGGGGATGAAACGCTAAGGCTTCTGCTGCTGCCACCAAGAAGCCTGTGTGTGAGCACAGGTCACTATCCACACCTCCCCTCCCAGGGGCCTGTGCAGCCCGCCACTGCCAGGGGCCTGAGATCCAGGGACAACTCCCCCCAGGAGAACACACAGTGCACTTCAGGCTGTTGCAACTTCACACTGGCCTCTGCCACCACAGACTCACCCCTAATTCCATACCCCTCCATACCCCCCAGCCTGAGTGAGCCAGAGCCCCCTAATCTTAAAGCTGCTCCTTTAAGCCCCTCCTCTCCGGGCAACAAACAGACGCCAGAGGGCATCCTACATGCAGCAGCAGGGCCAAATCCAAAGCTGAACCCCAGGAGCTGTGTGAACAAAGAAGAGAAAGGGAAACTTCTCTGTGCAGCCTCAGGAGCAGAGGACTAAATCTCCACAGTCAAGCTGATGTACCTGCATCTGTGGAATACATGAATAAACAACGAATCACCCCAAAGCTGAGGCAGTGGACTTTGGGAGCAACTGTAGACTTGGGGTTTGTCTTCTGCATCTAATTTGTTTCTAGTTTTATGTTTATCTTAGTTTAGCATTTAGAGCTTATTATCACTGGTAGATTTGTTTATTGATTTGGTTGCTCTTTTCCTTTATATATATATTTTTTCTTTTTTTTTTCCCCTTTTCCTCTTTTTGTGAGTGTGTATGTGTATGCTTCTTTGTGTGATTTTGTCTGTATAGGTTTGCTTTTACCATTTGTCCTAGGGTTCTGTCTATCCATTTTTTTTAGTATAGTTTTTAGTGCTTGTTATCATTGGTGGATTTGTTTATTGGTTTGGTTGCTCTCTTCTTTTTTTTAATTACTTTTTTATTTTAATAATATTTTTAATTTTTTATTTTAATAACTTCACTTATTTTATTTACTTTCTTTCTTTCTTCTTTTTTTTCTCCCTTTTCTTCTGAGCTGTTTGGCTGACAGGGTCTTGGTGCTCCAGCTGGGTGTCAGGGCTGAGCCTTAGAGGTGGGAGAGCCAAGTTCAGGACATTGGTCCATCAGAGACCTCCAGGCCACTTGTAATATCATTTGGTGAGAGCTCTCCCAGATATCTCCGTCTCAATGTTCAGACCCAGCTCCACTCAACGACCAGCAAGCTACAGTGCTGGACGCCCCATACCAAACGACTAGCAAGACAGGAACACCACCCCAACCATTATCAGAGAGACTGCCTAAAATCATAATAAGTCCACAGACACCCCAAAACACACCCCCGGATGCAGTCCTGCCCACCAGAAAGACAAGATCCAGCCTTATCCATCAGAACACAGGCACCAGTCCCCTCCACCAGTAAGCCTACACAACCCACTGAACCAACCTTACCCACTGGGGGCAGATACCAAAAACAATTGGAACTACTAACCTGAAGCCAGTGAAAAGGAAACCCCAAACACAGTAAGTTAAGCAAAATGAGAAGACAGAGAAATACACAGCAGATGAAGGAGCAAGGTAAAAACCCACCAGACCAAACAAACGAAGAGGAAGTAGGCAGTCTACCTGAAAAAGAATTCAGAGTAATGACAGTAAAGATGATCCAAAATCTTGGAAATAGAATTTAGAAGATACAAGAAACATTTAACAAGGACCTAGAAAAACTAAAGAGCAAACAAACAATGATGAACAACACGATAAATGAAATTAAAAATTCTCTAGAAGGAATCAATAGCAGAATAACTGAGGCAGAAGAACAGATAAGGGACCTGAAAGATGAAATAGTGGAAATAACTACCACAGAGCAGAATAAAGAAAGAAGAATGAAAAGAATTGAGGACAGTCGCAGAGACCTCTGGGACAACATTAAATACACCAACATTCGAATTACAGGGGTCCCAGAAAAAGAAGAGAAAAAAGAAAGGGTCTGAGAAAATATTTGAAGAGATTATAGTTGAAAACTTCCCTAATATGGGAAAGGAAATAGTCAATCAAGTCCAGGAAGGGCAGAGATCCATACAGGATAAATCCAAGGAGACACATGCCAAGACACATATTATTCAAACTATCAAAAATTAAATACAAAGAAAAAATATTAAAAGCAGCAAGGGAAAAGCAACAAATAACATACAAGGGCATCCCCATAAGGTTAACAGCTGATCTTTCAGCAGAAACTCTGCAGGCCAGAAGGGAGTGGCAGGACATATTTGAAGTGATGAAAGGGAAAAACCTACAACCAAGATTACTCTACCCAGCAAGGACCTCATTCATAGTTGATGGAGAAATTAAAACCTTTACAGACAAGCAAAAGCTAAGAGAATTCAGCACCATCAAACCGGCTTTACAACACGTGCTAAAGGAACTTCTCTAGGCAGGAAACACAAGCGAAGGAGAAGACCTACAATAACAAACCCAAAACAATGAAGAAAATTGTAATAGGAACATACATATCGATAATTACCTTAAATATAAATGGATTAAATGCTCCAACCAAAAGACATAGACTGGCCGAATGGATACAAAAACAAGACCTGTATACATGCTGTCTACAAGAGACCCACTTCAGTCCTAGGGACACATACAGACTGAAAGTAAGGGGATGGAAAAAGATATTCCATGCAAATGGAAATCAAAATAAAGCCGGAGTAGCAATTCTCATATCAGACAAAACAGACTTTAAATAAAGACTATTACAAGAGACAAAGAAGGACACTACATCATGATCAAGGGATCACTCCAAGAGGAAGATATAACAATTGTAAATATTTATGCACCCAACATAGGAGTACCTCAATACATAAAGCAAATGCTAACAGCAACAAAAGGGGAAATCGACAGTAATACAATCATAGTAGGGGACTTTAACACCCCAATTTCACCAATGGACAGATCATCCATAATGAAAATAAATAAGGAAACACAAGCTTTAAATGACACATTAAACATGATGAACTTAATTGATATTTATAGGACATTCCATCCAAAAACAACAGAATACACTTTCTTCTCAAGTACTCATGGAACATTCTATGGATAGATCACACCTCAGATCACAAATCAAGCCTTGGTAAATTTAAGAAGATTGAAATCGTATCCAGTATCTCTTCCGACCATACCGCTATGAGACTAGATATCAATTACAGAAAAAAAAAACTCTAAAAAATACAATCACATGGAGGCTAAACAATACACTACTAAATAACCAAGAGATCACAGAAGAAATCAAAGAGGAAATCAAAAAATACCTAGAAACAAATGACAATGAAAACACTATGACCCAAAACCTATGGGATGAAGCAAAAGCAGTTCTAAGAGGGAAGTTTATAGCAATACAATCCTACCTGAGGGAACAAGAAAAATCTCAAATAAATAACCTGCGCTTACACCTAAAGCAATTAGAGAAAGAAGAACAAAAACAACCCAAAGTTAGTATAAGCAAATAAATCATAAACATCAGATCAGAAATGAAGGAAAAATAAATGAAGGAAATGATTGCAAAGATCAATAAAACTAAAAGCTGGTTCTTTAAGAAGATAAACAAAATTGATAAACCATTAGCCAGACTTATCAAGAAAAAAAGGGAAAAGACTCAAACCAATAGAAATGAAAAAGAAGTAACAACTGACACTGCAGAAATACAAGGATCATGAGGGATTACTACAAGCAACTGTATGCCAATACAATGGACAACCTGGAATAAATGGAAAAATTCTTAGAAAATCACAACCCTCCGAGAGTGAACCAGGAAGAAATAGAAAACATAAACAGACCAGTCACAAGCATTGAAATTGAAACTGTGATTAAAATCTTCCAGCAAACAATAGCCTAGGACCAGATGGCTTCACAGGCGAATTCTATCAAACATTTAGAGAAGAGCTAACACCTATCCTTCTCAAATGCTTCCAAAATATAGCAGAGGGAGGAACACTCCCAAACTCATTCTATGAGGCCACCATCACCCTGATACCAAAACCAGACAAAGATGTCACAAAAAAAGAAAACTACAGGCCAGTAACACAGATGAACATAGATGCAAAAATCCTCAACAAAATACTAGCAAACAGAATCCAACAGCACAATACTACACCATGGTCAAATGGGGTTTATCCCAGGAATGCAAGGATTCTTCAATATATGCAAATCAATCAATGTGATACATCATATTAACAAACTGAAGGAGAAAAACCATATGATCGTCTCAATAGATGCAGAGAAAGCTTTTGACAAAATTCAACACCCATTTATGATAAAAACCCTCCAGAAAGTAGGCATAGAGGGAACTTAGTTCAACATAATAAAGGCCATATATGACAAAACCACAGCCAACATTGTTCTCAATGGTGAAAAACTGAAAGCATTTCCACTAAGATCAGGAAAAAGACAAGGTTGCCCAATCTCACCACTCTTATTCAGCATAGTTTTGGAAGTTTTAGCCACAGCAATCAGAGAAGAAAAGGAAATAAAAGGAATCTAAATCAGAAAGAAGAAGTAAATCTGTCCCTGTTTGCAGATGACATGATACTATACATACAGAATCCTAAAGATGCTACCAGAAAACTACTAGAGCTAATCAATGAATTTGGTTAAGTAGCAGGATACAAAATTAATGCACAGAAATCTCTTGCATTCCTATACACTAATGATGAAAAATCTGAAAGAGAAATTAAGGAAATACTCCCACTTACCATTGCAACAAAAAGAATAAAATACCTAGGAATAAACCTACCTACAGTGACAAAAACCTGTATGCAGAAAACTATAAGACACTGATGAGAGAAATTAAAGATGTACAAACAGATGGAGAGATATACCATGTTCTTGGATTGGAAGAATCAACATTGTGAAAATGACTATACTACCCAAAGCAATCTACAGATTCAGTGCAATCCTTATCAAACTACCAATGGCATTTTTCATAGAACTAGAACAAAAAAATTCACAATTTGTATGGAAACACAAAAGACCCTGAATAGCCAGAGAAATCTTGAGAAAGAATAATGGAGCTGGAAGAATAAGACTTCTGGACTTTAGACTATACTACAAAGCTACAGTAATCAAGACAGTATGGTACTGGCACAAAAACAGAAATATAGATCAATGGAACAGGATAGAAAGCCTAGAGATAAACCCATGCACATATGGTCACCTAATCTTTGATAAAGGAGGCAAGAATATACAATGGAGAAAAGACAGCCTCTTCAATAAGTGGTGCTGGGAAAACTGGACAGCTACATGGAAAAGAATGAAATTAGAATACTCCCTAACACCATACACAAAAATAAACTCAAAATGGATTAAAGACCTAAATGAAAGGCTAGACACTACAAAACTCTTAGAGGAAAACATAGGCAGAACACTCTGTGACATAAATCATAGCAAGATCCTTTTTGACCCACCTCCTAGAGAAAGGGAAATAAAAATAAACAACTCAGACCTAATGAAACTTCAAAGCTTTTGCACAGCAAAGGAAACCATAAACAAGACGGAAAGACAACCCTCAGATTGGGAGAAAATATTTGCAAATGAAGCAATGGACAAAGGATTAATCTCCAAAATATACAAGCAGCTCAATATCAAAAAGACAAACAACCCAATCCAAAAATGGGCAGAAGACCTAAACAGACATTTCTCCAAAGAAGATATACAGATTGCCAACAAACACATGAGAGGATGCTCAACATCACTAATCATTAGAGTAATGCAAATCAAAACTATAATGAAGTATCACCTCACACCAGTCAGAATGGCCATCATCAAAAAGTCTGCAAACAATACATGCTAGAGAGGGTGTGGAGAAAGGGAACACTCTTGCACTGTTTGTGGTAATGTAAATTGATACAGCCACTATGGAGAACAGTATTGAGGTTCCTTAAGAAACTAAAACTAGAACTACCATACGACCCAGCATTCCCACTACTGGGCGTATACCTTGAGAAAACCATAATTCAAAAAGAGTCATGTTCCACAATGTTCTTTGCAGCTCTATTTACAAAAGCCAGGACATGGAAGCAACCTAAGTGTCCATCAACAGATGAATGGATAAAGAAGATGTGGCACATATATACAATGCAATATTACTCAGCCATAAAAAGAAACGATATTGAGTTATTTGTAGTGAGGTGGATGGACCTAGGGTCTATCATACAGAGTGAAGTAAGTCAGAAAGAGAAAAACAGATACTGTATGCTAACACATATATATGGAATCTTAAAAAAAAAATTATGAAGGACCTAGAGGTAGGACAGGAATAAAGGCTTAGTCATAGAGAATGGACTTGAGGACATGGGAGAAGGGGAAGCTGGGACGAAGTAAGAGAGTGGCATGCACATATACATGCTACCAAATGTCAAATAGATAGCTAGTGGGAAGCAGCCGCACAGCATAGGGAGATCAGCTTGTGCTTTGTGACCACCTGGCGGGGTGGGATAGGAAGGATGGGAGGGAGTCGCAAGAGGGAGGGGATATGGGGATATATGTGTACCTGTAGCTGATTCACTTTGTTATATAGCAGAAACTAACACACCATTGTAAAGCAATTATACTCCAATAAAGATGTTAAAATAGTATATATATATAATATATATATATTATATATATATATATAATATATATATATAGTCTGGAAGCAAAAAATCTTTATTCTTAGAAAATCTATGTGTTTTTCTTAAGTAGATGCTTATACATGGTGACATTATAATTAGCATGAACATGGTTAAGAAGGAGTTTTAATACTATTTCTTAATGGAAAGAAAATAGTTCAGAATTCGAACTTTATTTCCTGTATTTTTAGAAATGGTAACACTTAATGTGTTGAAAATTTTAAGTACTTTATATTCTCAGTTAAGGGATTTTTGTATTTATCATTTTTCTTTAGAAATACTTTTTTTAGTGAGCAAGAAAATACCAATGTAATACTTAGCTATAGGAATGATAATTTTAGGAGTTAACACATTTCAGCAATTTTTGTCAAGATGATATATCAAAACTGTATTCTCTCTGATATTAGTTTTTTATTTAAATTAAAAATGCTTATGCAAGCAAATCCATTTAGGAAACATTGACTTATGCAAAGTTACCTAAGAGCAGGATTTTCATCACCTTTAATAAGCTTAAATGCTTTATAACTCACCAAGAAGGGATATGCAAAATTTCCCAAACATTTGATTTTAGATCCTTCTTTGCTGGAGAATCTCCTGGGGTGGTGATTTGTCTAATGCATTTTAGGACATGTCACTTTAGAATGTGCTTTATACAATTACAACCTTTAGAAGTTAATCATGATATTTCAAATATAATAATTTGTATATAACTGCAAAAATATCTTCCAACTTGCTGTGTACTTACAAAAAAAAATAAAGTCTTCAGAAATATTCCAAGTAGTTGTGCTATATATTGATTTTGCTTGTTGAAGACCTCATTCTTCTATGTGTCATTGAGAATAACATGAGAACATTTCAAATTTTATTCTATCTGATATTTAAATCTACACCTATAAAAATTTAATTTTGTTCTGTCTTATTTGGCTAGCAAAATGGTAGGTTCAAATATCCCTCATGTTTCTGTATATGTAATAATGCGTCTGTTTTTATATTGCCTTCCTTGTTTAAACCAGGTGCCTATTCTTTAAAAACTGTATAAATAGTAGTATTCCTTCTTTTCATTCAGATATTTTTTTCAGGGCCTTTGTTTTTGACAAAGCAAGAAAGCGATGCCTCTGGTTCCCTTTCAATAGCATGTCAAGTGGAGTGAAAAAGGAGTTTGGCCATGAATTTGACCTCTATGAAAGCAAAGGTAACTTCCTTCTCCCTAAATATTTCGTAATGAAACCAGTATAAAATATATGTAATTGCCTGCCACAGTGCACTTTCTAACTGATTTTTTCATTATATCATGGATCTATTATGCAGTCAATTCATCTATTAAGACAGATGACACTACTGCCTTGACTGTTTTCAGTATGGTACTTTAAAGAGAGCTTTTCCCAAATTTTCCATAGTTAGATTATCCCTCCCCTCTTTGTTTATTTCTAGTAACATCTCCCGGAACTGATATTCTCCACAGTCGTTTTAGAAAGTGCCACCTTAAGTTATTAGTTTAAGACATTTTATATAACAGCAAATTTTGAGTTTACTAAAGTATTCTAAATTTTAATAACTTTGGATAATTAATCTAAGTTATAGTGATGATTGCTGATAACAACAAAACGTGGAGGTTTTGAAAAATTAGTTGGATCTATTCCTAGTTACATACTTTTAAAAAATCTTTGAAAGAATTGAGACCATATTATTAATTTGTCTACTTCGGTAGTTTGATATTATATTCACAAGGTGTTTATTTTGTTCAACAGTGGATTTATAATAATAAAATAATTGAAGAATGTTTACTAAATGTGTATTTTACAGAATAAATCTCTCATTACACAAAATAATAATCATGAATTATGTTTATGATAATACTATTTATTTCAATTTTAATGTTTTCTTAAATCATACTGTGTTTTTTATTAAACTTAGGTATTTAGTAATATACACAGACATTTCTTTGTTAATAGGGAAAATGTTTAAATGAAATTAAAATTAATTCATGTTAGAAAATAAGATGATCTCTATACACCCCAATAATTCTGTAAATCCTAAACATAATTCATAATCTAGTATAAAACCATCTTTAATCTTCTAGGTTGCTAACAACTGTATATACTATTATTGGATAGAAATGTACAGCTTGTTTCAATTTGATTGTCCTATAATTTAGCAGCTGATCTGTTAGCAAAAATATGAAAATAATAATCAGCATAATGTAATTATCACATACACACACATACACAAAAACCCACACAATTTTACGGATATAAAGACAAATCAGTTATTTCCATTATCTTAAAGTAACTTTTTGAAGTCAATATAGGTTTACAAATTTTTGTTTTTAATATGTTCTTAAAATGGTCTGTGAATTTGAGCAAATCATTATGCTAAATTAAATTTGCCTGTCCAGTTGAGTATATAGAATAATCTACATTAAGTAGGTAGACTAATCTCTACAGTTATCCAGGTATATACTCACAAAATTAAAACTCCTCAATGGTCTTTTTTGTTTTGGATTACTCTGAAATGTATTATTTTGAAAATATTAGTAGAACTTTTAGGCAAGAAATTTCAATATGATTTGTGATGGTTTATAAGCATTACTTAAAGATTTGCATGGAATTTTATCATTTTTATTTTTAATATACACAGCAGATATGTTACACATAGTGATAGCATTTTTCTCTGCTTTCTTCTGGTAGACTACATTAGAAACTGCATCATCGGTAAAGGAGGTAGCTATAAGGGAACGGTATCTATCACTAAAAGTGGCATCAAATGCCAGCCCTGGAATTCCATGATACCACACGAACACAGGTAAGAATAGCATGAAGAAAAGAGGATAGAGCCTCTCTTTTATAGGTTTGTTACCAATCCCAGGTTAGTGCTTCAGAATAATCCTACACTTCTATAATAATTTAGCCAACTCTGCAGAAGTGTATTAGGCCAAAGCTTATCTGAATTTGTAACTGCTATTTAGCCAAAGAATAAAAAAATTATCATTAAGATGTAGCCTAACATTTTTTCACCTCAAAACCTCAATTTATAGATCTTGATGTTTGGGAAGAAATAATAAAAAAATAATTAAAAAAATTTTTTCCCTCTCTTTGCCTGCGAAGAGGCACAGCACTCTGCAGCTGGAGTGGAGAGGTTGCCTGTGATAAGTTGGAGATGGAACAGATTCTGATCTTACATAACCAGGGCCCAAATGTTCTTTAACCATGGTGGTTCTCAAACTTGACTGCACATTAAAATCACCTGCTACAAGCCCTTAACAAATCCTACCACCCGGTCATCAACACAGACCAATTAAGTCAGAATCACTTGGCACCAGTATTTTTTTAAAAGTTCCCCAGGTGATTCTAAATCACAGTCAAAATTGAGAACCTCTGCTAAAAATTCATGCCTCAGATTGACCAACTTTCCCATTTCACCTAGTGCCTAATGACTAGAGAAAACTTCTTATTCCTTGGAAATTAAATGTCTACAGTGAAGAGAAGAATTGTGTTCATTATAACAGATGAACGCTATTTAGGCTCATTAGGCTCATTAGTCTGAGAATTTTAATCATCATGGAGGAGAAGTATAGATATCTACTCACTAGAGAGCCATATATAGCCAGAGTTTTTCAAGATTTATTTCACAAAGAATTTTAACAGGAACTAAAGTAGTTTAAAACAGCTCTCCCTGGTTATTAGATGAATTGGAAGACTTAGTTTACCATGTGCCAAGTACCTTGTTGAGCAGTATACCTGGTTTATCTCATTTAATCCTCTCAAGAACCACAAAGTAGGTGATTTTATTAGTTCTGTTTTTTACATGGTGAAACTGAAGAGCAAAGATCCTTAGTAACTTTTCAAGGTCATGTACAACTAGCAAGTGGTATGGCCAGAATCTGAGGCCAGCCAGTGTCACTCTGTATCCTATGTTTTAACAACCCCAGGGCCTTAAACACCCAGCAAATCAGTAGGATACATGCTGTGACCTGTTTTTGCAATAGAGGTAGTAACTTGCTTGATGAATTCACTTTTTATTCCATTTCATTCATTTGGTAGGGGGCAAAACTATGCAAGATGATTTTACTTCAGTAAACAGAAACGGAGTTCACTGGCCCACATAAAAACAAAAAGAGTTGGTTGCTCTACACTGGGATCAAACCTGTGATTTTGGTCTTGTTAACAACAGCTAGTAAGTGTCCAAGCAGATCAGCTTTACAGTGTTTCAATAACAGAAAACAACTAATTTTTCCAAATTCATTACTTATGAATTACATGAGTACCTCCAAAACGTAGTTTTATCTTTACATTACAAAACAATGTAATTGGTTTTGTCCTCTCATAAGGATTTGCATGGTGTCACTCCCTGCATAGTGAGGAAAACATTTTGCTTAAATAGATGGATCTAAGTTTTTCATGAACAAAGGAATGGCGTTTGAAATCAATCCTACCCTAGTTGAGGAGAGTGCACTGGATGACCTACTAGAGGTCTTATTTCAACCCAAATTCTCTATGATTGTCATTCTCTGCTACAGGAGTACATGTGAAATAGATCTCCCTGGGAACTGGCTTCCCAGTCCAATCAGCTATTTTACCAACAAACATTTCCTTGTGATATAAAGCTTTAGGGCTGTGAGGACCTTGTACATTAATCAATTTTTTTTATTCAATGGGAGAAACACATTTTCATCAATTAGCAACTTATTGGAATATCTACATGCTAGGTTAATACTTTTAAGTGTTAACTAAAGATTAACTCTATGGAAAATTGAAAGAGAAATATATATCTATATACATCTGTCTAGAGGAGTGATTTATTGTCAACTCCCTAAATTGAAATATTTTACAAATGGCTTAATGGGAAGATGATGATAGATGATGAAATTAGTACAGAAGCTTAACTAGAAAATCAGGTGACCTGATATCTACATCTATATCCTTCACTGGCCACCCAGCATTCATTAAAGAAGCAGATGATGGAATGGATCAAGTTTCCTATGAACACAGTTCATATTAAAAGAAAAGAAAAGGTGGCCAGCACCCAGAAGATCTAATTTATGTTTCAAAGTATATTTGGATATAACTCAATTTTAAATATTCCTTCACTTATCTCTCTAAAAATAAAGCCTTGCTCACAAGGACAGAGAACCAAAAATAGTATATATGTGAGTAAAAGTTTGTTACAGAGCCTATTGACTGGCACAGGGTGTGTGTGTGTGTGTAATAGGTTCTCATAAACATGTGTTGAATGAACACATAGAGTGCAAAGATCAGGGCTAGGCTTCATCGCTTGGTCAAGTATGGGATACTAAAGAAAAGCAGGCTGAAAACTTCAGAATACAAAAGAAAACCAGTTAATCGGGGTAAAAAGTCATATACACCAAAGACTGAAGAGAAGAGATGACCCAGACTGCTCTTTACCCTGCATGTCCTAAAGAGGAATGTGATATGCATTGATATAGAATTGTGGGAAGCAGCACACATTTTTCTCTTCATTTTTCATTTTTATTAACTCCAGTGGGAAAACTTTATTCATCTTTTAACCATAGCTAGTTTTGATTTCTACTTTATCTCTTTCCCTTCCTACTTGCATTTTTCCTACTAAACTGTTGACTTATTCATTCACTACTTCATTTTTTTTAAATTAATTAATTATTGTCTGTGTTGGGTCTTTGTTGCTGTGCGTGGGCTTTCACTAGTTGTGACGACCGGGGGCTACTCTTCATTGCGGTGCACGGGCTTCTCATAGTAGTGTCTTCTCTTGTTGCGGAGCACGGGCTTTAGGTGTGCAGGCTCAGTAGTTGTGGCTCACGGGTTTAGTTGCTCCACAGCATGTGGGGATCTTCCTGGACTGGGGCTCGAACCTATGTACCCTGCATTGGTAGGTGGATCCTTAACCACTGCACCACCAGGGAAGTCCCATTCGCTACTTCTTCACAGCTTCTTCTTTGCTTTACAAATCCCCTGGAAGGGTATATATGTGTATATGTATATGTGTGTGTGTGTGTGTGTGTGTATGTGTGTGTAACAAAATCTCTAAAACTGTAGATATTTTATATGTGTGCATTTAACATGTGTTAAATCATTATTTAGTTTTTTAAACTTAATACATAAAATGATATAAAATGAAGCTTATAATAATCTAATTCATTCCATTCATCTCGTAAGTGAAGTTGAAAACCCAAAGAGTTAAGTAAATTATCTAAGGGCTAGTGTCATATACTAGTCGAGTGATACATATGGGGCAACAATGTAGATTTTTGTGATCAACAATAACTTATTTTCAGTACTATACTATACCAAGCTTTTTCAGAAAATAGAGTTATAGGGGGATTTTCTTAGGTAAATTTGATTAATGTGGTACTTTATGAAAAAAATATAAAGTAAAAGTCAGTTTTCATTCTATCAGAAAAATGTGTATTTCATTATAAATTTAGTATGAAAAATTGAAGAACTGGCAAAGTGAAAGGAAATAATTTTCACACAATGGCACAAAGATTATCTTAAATTATTCTGGAATAATGGGGCTAAAATTAAGACAAAAGATGACTTATTTTTCCTTTGAAAATTACTGTTAGGAACTGTAAAGTCATGATAAGTTTTCATTATATTATAAGTTTTGTCAGTCATAAGACGTAATGTCTAATTTTTGTTCCCCAATATTTAAAATGCTAGTGAAGTAGGGATATAAACTCTTTATGTAAAGACATTTTGGCATTTCATGTTTATAATACTTAATAGATATCTTGAAAATGTTTGGTTAGTAGTAAGTCTCTTGGACTCTTTATTTTTGACCAATAATTTACATTTTCTGAGCACTTAACTCTGGTGTATTTCCTGTCCAAATTAAATAATTTCATTGCAAAATGTTGCTTGGTACCCAAGGCATGTCCATATTTATTTTATGCCACAGCAAAACAAAAATGATTATTTCTTAACTAGAGGTTTCAGTGGGTAGGAAACATATTTGAATGGTATTTACTGAGAGACTAAGATCTTTGGACTTCACTGTAATTTAAGTACCATTTAGATCTCAGAGGTCAGTAAAAGTAGAAATTAAGCTTTATAGCAAAAATTGAACTGAATATTGAAAATGTAACTGGATTTTCAAAAAGAAGTGCTTACTAATGTTACCTATAGATATATATTGTTTACTTATGCTTTTTTTGTGTGCAGTCTAGCAGACACTTGCAGCATCATTGAGGCCAAGGTACAAGCAGTACAAAAGAATAAAAAGGGCTTTGAACTCTTCTGCTCTTATGTTGAAGTACTGTGTGCTGGTAACAAAATTATAACCAGGGCATTAGACATTTTAAATGAAGGTAATATATTGCAGTCTGCATGCAATGGCCAACTATTATGAACTAAACCTGAAAGCACCAAGCCCCAGTCACAGGGAAAACTTTTAAAATTTTTAACGAGAATAAGCATTTCTGTTTTTTACTATGACAGTCTAAAGACTACTAAGTGGAGTGTGCTTAATAACAGATGGAGTTTATTAAGTGTCAATTACTCTCTCATCTCTTTGAACTTCTCGAAACAACCACATAGGTGTAAGATGTTATAAGTTATGGTTATACTCAGTGTATAGGTAAGCTAGTAGGCTGAAAGAGGCTAAATTGCCCGCTGGGGTTTCCAGTTAGTAAGACAGAGCTGAAATTTGAGTCCAGATTCAATTTGTTTCTAGACCCTTTGTTCCTGTTACTTTATCAATCTATTTCTCAATTGTGCAGAAAAATGGGGGGCTATCATTCATAAGAAAAGCAATAAACAAACAAATAATTATCTCAGATAAGCAGTGTAATAGTGAGATTTCAAGGTCTAGGGCAGTGTTTCTGCAGTCCTCTCCTAAGTGGCTTTCCTCAATCATTTGCTGCCTTTGAGTGGAACTTTGAAATTGTGGCTCAACCAATGTCAATTAGGCTCTAGAATGATTGGCTCTTAGTGAATCCAGAGATGAATCATTCTTAAGGCTGCTGAATACGAGAATTCAGTTAGGTAAATGTCTATAAAATTTAAGTATCTTAAGCATAGATGGAAATGACAGAATTCAAGTTAATATCTATGGAGGTCTGAGATAGAATAAAGGATTTCTCCACTTTTGGGAAAACATACCCACTAGTTAGTAAAATTAATAGCCCCCCCCAAAAGTTGCATGCTCTTATACTGTAATGATTATCATTTTAAAACTAGCTTTTTGCCTTCGAGCTATCGGGGTAAAGACCTACAGGAAAACTACTGTCGAAATCCTCGAGGGGAAGAAGGGGGACCTTGGTGTTTCACAAGCAATCCAGAGGTACGCTACGAAGTCTGTGACATTCCTCAGTGTTCAGAAGGTAAATGAACCTGAATGCCATGTGGGGCACTCTGCTCTCCCTTTGTGTAAAACTGCAACTCACATTAAAGGTTAACAGAATTGAATCAAATCACAATGAATATGATGTTCATTCAATTGCAACTATAGATCATAATTCGAGCATTTTTATAGGATGTTTTAAAAACTGATTATCATCAGATTAATGCAAAATAATGGAGCAAGTTATCAGTTTGAATTTCAAAAGAGCCTGAGGTATCTCTTTGGGGAGAGTAAAAGTTTGGGCTTCCTCATCTGCTGTTTTGAGCTCATAATAGCTCAAAATCTGCTCCCATACATCACCTGAAAGGAGCAGAATGACACTTAGCCCTTTATGAGTAACGCTAATTCTACTCATCCAGAACCCACTTCTGCAGAAGTTTTGTCAAAGCTATTTTGAAGTGGTGTGGCAAGGGTATACGGACCCAGAAGAGAATAAAGGAAGGGGGTCACTGAAAGTCCGAGTGCCCTGTGTGTGTTTTGGTGAACCAAATTTGATACATAGTCTGGAACTGAATACCATTCAGCATGGTACCTGAAGAGATCAAAACAGTAGATCACAGGCTGTATGGAAGGCAGGCACTCTAAACCCAGGTCTGTGTCTGCACCTCCTCTCACAGCATGAAAGGGCACTGTCCTTACTTTTACAGTGGAAACTGAATGACGGGCAAGAAGGAAGAGTAACCATTTCAGCATTGTATATGGTTTCATTTTTCTTGGTTATCTGGCTACTGAATAGCTGGCTTTTTAGTTCTGTCAGAAACTAAAATACTGAAAATCAAAATGAAACATGGATTGAATTCTGATCAAAATTTAGTAGCATTTTGAAGTACCTGGGGTGGGGATTACGGCTGGAATGCTGTCCAATTTTTATAGTAAGGTATTTTACCTGTTTGTTATTAACCAGATATTTTTTGAACTATTTCTTCCATAATATTCATTAAGTATTAGGTTGATATTTATCACATAAAAAGGCCATTGTTAGCTAACTGTCACAGAGAAGGTGAATTTGTTTTCTGTTGTTAGTTAATTTAACATTCTTGAATTCATGTGCTAGAGCCAGTTCCATCTGTTTGTAAATTCTTACTTTCCATTCCATATCATATTCTGTTCACTATAACTTCTTCATTGTTTTTCTTTTCTTTTAAAAATAATAAACTGATCTGTGATAACGTTATGAATGTCTGTTTTGTATGAATAAGTCTGTAATGTTTGTCTTAAATTTACACATGGAAGAAAACCCTACTTTTAGGGAACTCTCCGCTATCACAGTTTTCTGAGGTTGAAAGTTATTGGCAAGGAGTTTTCTTTATTGGTTTTGTTTGATCTGGGACAGTGTTTACAAGGGAAGGTAAACCGGTCAAACTTTAAACAGTTTAGCATTTACCTTGCCTGCCTAGTCTGTGGGAATGTGATTTTTCAACCCCTGATTTAAAAGAAGAACCTTCATCAAACTATATTGGCATATATCTAAAATGACAGGCAATGTAGAATAAATGTGATAAAAAATAAATGCTTGGAAAAATTTCTGGTATTCCTTAGCTCATTAGAGTATACGTCCCTAATATTTTTTAATGATTTGAGGTCATCGCACCTCCCTTAGAAAAGGGCATTGATCATTAGTATGAATGGCACATGATGCTATTGGTCACGGTGGCATTAAAGGTTGCAGATATGCTTTTTCTGGAAACAACTAGAAGTCTGAAAGAGTAGAATAACCCTCCTGTGAGAGAAGTAAACCAACACCTGTCCTATAGGCTAAACATATTTCAGGGACTGTGAATTGAGCTGTCATATTTAAATTCATGCTAACATAAACAATGTTTTAGCAGGATTTTAATGAAGAGGATCTAAAATAAGAAGAAGCATTGTCAATACATTAATGAAGAAAAATAGCTATTTATAAAATGGGTAATAAAAAATATACAAAATAATGTTGATATGATGTAAATTTCTCTTAAAATACATATATGAGGAAAAAGCCTCAAAATCCACAATGCTTAAATAGTGTGATGGGTGAGACATTTTAATCTATGGATATTGTAAATGTCAAGTTCCAAAGGTTATATTATTATGGATGAAATATTAATGATCACATCATTTTGTATATTTTAAAATTAAATAAGAAAAGTATGTGGTCAACTTTGGACTGTTCTTTGGAAAAGGACAAGTAGAACAGTATATATTTTTTGAAAATTTTTTAACTATATTAAAATATTTGCTAAATAATCACCTGAAATTTGTCTGCAATTTTGGTTCATAAAAATATATCTGGTATTTAAAGATTAAAATTATTTTCTTTTAATTTAAACCTTTGAAATATATAAAGCATTCCAAAATGAATACTCGTTTATCACATTTAGAACCTTACATAATTATGTAAGAAAATATTACTATTAATGTTTAATTCAAAGATTATGGAAAACAGAGGTATATAAAATTTGACTTCTTGCTTTAACATTTGCTTGGGATTTAAAAGAAAGCAATCACTAATCACTGAAACAGATTTTTTAAATGATAAATATTCAAGTAAATGCATTTTATTAAGCCATAATCATTATTTTTAAATACCTTACACTTAAAATACCAAATAATACTGCCATAACTTTAAATGTGTAATTCCATACTCTGTGTGGCAAAAGACTTTTAAAAACAAAGATTTAAAGAAAACTATTATTTATAAATGTGGATTTGTGAGACTATTCATATTTTAAACATTCAGTTTTGCTGAAGTAATCATTAGAGTGGATTTGTCTGAGAGATATTTTCAAAATAGCTGTTATAGTCTGTAAACCCAGATCACTTGTGGTTTTATGATTGATAAAAATGGAACACAGTAATTTTTGAGTTTAGTTAGTATATGAGAAAGGTGTTAAATTAATCCTAGTTATATTACAATTAATGTGTAGTTTTGGGGGTTTTCTATTAACAATTAGAGCAGAACTATAATTAGAAAAAGGTATTCATTTACTTATGAATATAAACATTTATTTAGTTTGAGCTTTTGTGAACTGGGACAGTATTTTGCTTTTGTTTGTTTTTTTTTAAGGGAAGAACTTGCTGGAATGGTTAAATAATACACTGGCAACAATAGAGAGAGGCAAAAGGAAATACAGCAGGAGGTGCAGTCCTCACCCTCTTGCACTCCTATATAGATAATGCTTTCACCTGAGTCCTTGGTAGGTAGGTGGACTTGGTTTCCACCTATACGGCTTGACTTTGAGCTGGGAAAACTTAAAAGAGTCTTAGAATTCTTGAAGTTTGAGAAGTAAATATGAGTTCAAAATTTGCCTTTCTCAAAGTAATTTTTATGACTAAATTGATGGTTTGATGCAATGGAGAAACCACAAATTTTTCATCCTTGAATAAGATGGCCAGTCTCGTTTCTCCTAGCCCCCAGTAGGTGAGAATCCAACAGGCGGGCAACCTACTGCTATAAACAGGAGCGAAGAGGGTAATGAGGACAATACTGAGCAAAGGCAGGGAGACTGACTTTCTAAAAGTTTTGCTTTCAGCCTATCTTAAAGTATGACCAGTAAGCATGTGTAGGAAACAAGTTAAAATATGTAGAACAAAGAGGCAATTAGGGAGAATGGAAAGAGCGCTGGACTGTGGGTCAGAGGACCTATGTTCCAGGCACAGATCTGGCATTTTCTGTTTTAGGTAAGTCCCTTAAAACTTTTGTGAGCCTTGTTTTCCTCACTGCAAGGGTCAAATGATTTCTTATATGTTAAAATTACTGAATAATCAAAGAATATGTAACTATAATATACTTAGCATCTCAGTCCTATCGCAGGATTCACTTAATTCCCACCCCAACAGCAACTTTCATTGCCTTCGAAAACCTAACATTCTTTGGGTTAACTTTTATTATTTTTCAATCTCATTAGTTCTGCACCTGCATTCATAACTCTCTCTTCACTTCACTATAAACAGCATACTAATTTATGTTTCTGTACCGTTTATGTTATTTTGCCCCTTTGTAGTTTATCCACATCTTATCCATCCTTCAAGGTCTAAGTAAAATCCATTCTCTCCTAAAAGCCAAACACTAAGCACTTTCAGAATTGAATAAATTATCTACAAACTTGCTACTCAATGTGAGGTCCAAGGACCAGCATCACCATCATCCTCTGGGAGCTTGTTATTAATGTCCCAGTCCTGACTCACTGAATCAGAACTTGCCCTTTATTTAACAAGATCTCAAAGTAACTTTTATGCACATTAAAGTTTGGAGAAGCACTGATCTACCGCTCATGCTGGAAAGCAGTCACCTTACAGAATCACCTGTTTCATTTGTGTAGCTATGTTTCCTTAAGAAAATTAAAAATTCTAAAGTTTCAGGAGAAGTGTTTTTAAATAATGCCCCAACACAGTTTCCCGGAAAATACTTTTATTCACTCTAATTAGAAAAGGATATACTCTTATAAACTGCATTTTCTGACTGAGACAAAATAGGTGTATTTTGATTCCCGAGTACTATACAAGATTAGAAATTGTACGCATGGATATTTTATCCCCTTATTTGTGATCACAGGATTCTATTCTACTCTTTCATTCAATACAAAGGAGCAAACAACAATGATCAATGTTGTATCGTTTTCTGTGAACATATCAAACCTTGCATTCTTTTTAAAATGGGAACTAAGTTTGTACCCCCATTCAGATGGAAAGCTGAAATGTGATACTACATAACCTATGTGGGATTGACCTTGGCCAACCAGAGCACCTTTATCGGTATGCTTTTGGATCCCTGTCATTTATATTTCAGGAGCTTACTGACTGTTGTCTGGGGGATCTCAGTATCAAATGAGAGGAAGCTGAATTGGTCCCTTGTCTTAGTTCATAGATCAACCTGCACGAAAAGAAGCAGATGGATCAGGCCAAATGGTTTCATGTTTTAGGGATTTAGTTATTAACGGCCTATTAGGTTATAAAAATCAAAGTTCAAAAGTGACGATTCTAATAATATATCCCGAACTTCTACAAATACTCATTAGGCTAGATCCCGGTGGATAAAACTAAACACTGATATCTTTTCCCACTTCAGCTAATGTTAGACAATCAGTAATCACGAGATACAAATGATGTGTTTGGGGAAGTTTGCCGGATCTGTAGGAAAGCCAAGCAATGATTTATTCCACAGGATGCCTGCCGTGCTACAAATCAACCTGTCCATTTGAGAAGCCTTATTTTCAGCTAGTTGATGTGATTCAGAGTTTTCAGTGTGGTATAAGAGGCCAGCCAGAAGAGAACTATTAATTAACTTCACAGAGTCATCAGCAATATCCAGCATAATTAGATCAACTTACACATTTTAAAAACAGTGAGTACAAGAAGTTCAATAGCAGGTCATGTTCTATCCTAAGCTAGATAAGTATGCAAATCTGCTCAGTTATTCGATGTGGATACTCACTGATAGAAAGGAACCGTGATTTCATCCTGTAAAATATTCACATTCTCAGATCTGTCTGGTCCTGATCTTGGCATTAACTGTAGAAGTATGATGTGTACTCATTTTAAATTGTGTATTTTCTGTGTATGTGTTGCAGGGTAAGTTGAGAGAAGAGCACTATCGTGTTGACAGTATAGATATTGAGAGCCCTGGCATTTTAGAACAACAAAGGGAAAATCCCCAAGAATTTTCAGTTTCTAGGTACCTTTTGGACAGTTATGAAAAAATTAGAAAGGCAGCATCTTGGCCCTATGGTAAATCTGTATGACACTAACTACAAAATTCCCATTTAAACTGTATGAAAAGTTCAGTAGGGAGTATTTTATAGCACTATTAATGGATATTAAGCCCTAATTTAAAGTTAAAAGGGTATATAAGTTTTTCTAAAAATATCCTTGCTAAATAGGTGATTTACTGTTCTTTAAATGGAACAGTGGTGTTCTTGATTTTGCTGTCAGAAGCAATTAACATGCCATGCTTTAATTTTATTAGTTGAATGCATGACCTGCAATGGGGAAAGTTATCGAGGTCCCATGGATCATACAGAATCAGGCAAGATTTGTCAGCGCTGGGATCATCAGACGCCACATCGGCATAAATTCTTGCCAGAAAGGTAAAATACCACCAAATCCTGCGTCCAGTGATTCTATTTACAAACTGTTATTTGCCCCATGGCAAGTTACCATGGAAATTCTCTTGATATAATGTTTTCCTGATAGTCTTGGGGCACAGGGATTTATGATGAGGTATATGAGAGTGCTGGCTTCACCTCCAACTGGGCTTGGCTGACTAGGTTAAGAGTCCCTGAAATCAGGATGGTCCTGAACACAGAAGCATCAGTGGCTGGAGAAGGAAAACAGTAATAGAAGCTTCCTCTTTCCCTTCCACAGCAGCAAAAAGAGAAAAGCTCATTCAATAATAAGCACTTTGACAGGCCCAAGCTGGGGAGGGCGGCATTACTGTTAAATAAAAGTGAATGTGAATCTCCTTCTAATGCCACACCTTCCGTGACTTAGGTAAAGTGGGGTCAATGTGTGACACCGTGATGCAGGTCATGCCCATAGAGAGGGAATGAAAGGTGGAGCAAACAATTCTTTGGCTGCTTTCTTGTGGTGGATTTTGAAGTTGCCCATCTGGAAAAGTCAGGCAACCAAGTCTACTTTTCTCCTCAGGAGTAGGTTTTGAGTTTAAATGGTTTAAAAATTATGTGTATTTTCGCCCATTCATTTCACAGGCAACATTTTAGTTGAAAAAAATTTTTCCTTCTTTTTATTATAAAGAATAAAAATACAAATAACTACAGAAGAAGGTCTATCCCCACCTTTCTTCTGAAATTGCTGAAAGGTGTTTTTTCTTTCTTCTTTCTCTTTTTGTCTTGCTCTTCTAGATGAAATTAAAACTGCTTTGTTTTTTAGTGCATCTCTTGTCTTTTAAGTGAGAGCAGAAGGAATATGGTAGCAATTAAAAACAACTCACCAATTCAGGACCCTGTTAATTTAAAGGGAGGTGGGTATAGAGAAAGTGGTGTGATGGAGTGTGTCTCTAGCTCTGCTGGAGGTGAGGGCATGACCTAGGAAGACTCTAGCTCTAAAATTGAGCTATCATTAGTAACATAGCTATTGAAACCTAACTTTCAGTTTGAACTTTAAGTCTGCCCTAGAAGAGGACCTGTTTTCTTAATGAGCATTCTACACGAGGTCATGTTTATGTAATCTGTCCTTAATTGGGCTTTGTAAGAAGGGGATTCAGTTTGGGACCTCAACCAGTGGACCGGTGCCAAGTGGACCTAACTTATTAGCAAAGGGGATGGTACTCTAGCCTTAGTAGAATATGCACAGTAATAGATTCAGCAGTTAATGATTAGCAGTCCTTGTAAGGCAAAACATAGAAAATCTCTTCTTTCCTCAGCTAACAGTATCCGAGCTAAGTCAAAAGTTATTTTGTGAGCTGAGAGCTGGGTGGTGTTCCAGGCAGATTTACATGACACTTTTCTTGGTGTGGTTTGCAGATATCCCGACAAGGGCTTTGATGATAATTATTGCCGCAATCCTGATGGCAAGCCGAGGCCATGGTGCTATACTCTTGACCTTGACACCCCCTGGGAGTACTGTGCAATTAAAATGTGCGGTAAGTTAGGGTCAAATTTATTGCTTCCTTTTCCTCTCACAGACTGGATCTAAGCAGGCGATTATTAGTGAGACAGGTTAACAACTATTTTACTTGATACTTTAACGTGTATAGGTTTTAACATTTTTAGAATGTGTTACATAATCCTACGCAATCTTTTCCATTTTCAGAGAGCCATTATTTTGAAAGAGATACACACACAAGTGCACACGTACACACAAAACATTTATACTTATGGTAAAGACAAACATTCTCATGTTACCAAGAAAAAGGGAAAAAAAATCTACAGAGGGAGGAAAATGATCAGGGATTATGTGCAGTATCATAATGTCATTAGGGCCATAAGAGCTAGGACCTCGGATTCTTACCTTCCAATCCTGTATCCTTTCCCTACCTATCCTCCCAGACATAACATGAGCTGTCAACTGACTATGCAGATCTTGTGGTGAATGACAGAGGCTGCAATGTAGAAAACTAAGTCTAACAGAAGCTTCTCACAGACATCTTTAATCTCTAGTAGCTGATCCTCACCTCTCTGGCTGTCCTTATAACAGCCTGCATTCTCTTTCAACCTGTTTTTTTTTTTTTGAGGTACGTGGGCCTCTCACTGCTGTGGCCTCTCCCATTGCGGAGCACAGGCTCCGGACGCGCAGGCTCAGCGGCCATGGCTCACGGGCCCAGCCGCTCTGCGGCATGTGGGATCTCCCCGGACCGGGGCACGAACCTGTGTCCCCTGCATCGGCAGGTGGACTCTCAACCACTGCGCCACCAGGGAAGCCCTCAACCTGTTTTTTAGCAGTCCTACTATCCTTCTACATACTGGCCTTTACCCAACTTTCCTGAGTTTATGATAAAAGCTTCTTTTCTTACTTGCTTTGTGATATCCCTTTAAATCTTGGTCCTCTCCTCCACAGTTAACTCACACACTTTTATTCTTCTCTGAAATAATCCTGGATAATAATTAGACATAAACATGCTTTTATTTCTATGTGTACAGTCTTATGTTTTCAACTGGATCCTAAAATGCTTTCAAATCAGAATTGCATAAATTTAGTAAGGTGGAATCATGTTATAAATTGGCTGGCTAATATAAAGATATGTATATCTAGAGAGAAAAATGTAAAGACATACAATCAGGTACCAGCACCCAGAATGATAAATGTACAACTATGAGGCTATGGATAGGGATTTGCATATTTCCCTAGATTGGCATGATGAGGCTCTTTCTTTGAACAGACTTATTCAGTATTATCTACACTATGATACTGCCAAGGTAAATATCTCTCCACTTAGACCTGCTAATAAAAGGAAATGTTTTGGACGACTCAAATAAAGCCCACAGAAAGGAGATGTGTCTGGCATATGTGAAATAACTGCAGAATCTGGAAGGCTCTCAATGTGAACACAGTGTTCCAAGGAAATTGAACCATCTGTTTGGTTCTTTAAAATAAGGGATGACTCTTGTGACAGTGTTTCTCTGTATAGATTGGTTAGTTCAACTCAATGAGTTTTTAAATCTTGTTAATGTGTCCATAATTCTAGACCAGCTAGGTACAATAAACCAATAGTTTCCCCTCCATTTTTCTTTTTGTGTGTGTTTTAGGCACTCAAAAATCATCTCTGGAATAAGACCAGTATAAACAGACACACACACACGCACACATACACACACTCACATGCATATTCACGGGCACGTTCACCTTTCAACTGGCATGCATAAGACTGGCTATTTTTAAAAGACATTGGGAGAGGAAAAAAATAGAATGAATATGACACTTCTAACTATTAGATAAATTTCTTTTTCTTTTCTGTCCACATTTAGCTATTTATACAACTAACGTGCAACAATTCTGATGGCTTTTTTAAACAGAGGGTGATGTTTATAGGATGCTAATTCTGAGAAAATGGTGGCAGAATTTGTGACCCAAACCTATATACAGTATATAGTATATACAACCTATATAGTACATACAACCTATATAGTATTAATATATACAACCTATATACAGTATATAGTATATACAACATGATGATTAGGGGGTGCTGAACCTCCTGGGTTCCTCTGTATCCGTGAGTTCATCCAACCTTGGGATCATGTAGTACTATAGCATTTACTATAGAAAAAAAACAGCGTATAAGTGGGCCCATGCAGTTCAAACCCATGCTGTTAAAGGGTCAATTGTAGTTAAGATAAAAATATTTTCAGCTTTGGGAATATTTTAAAAATGTTTTATTACAGGACAGATTTTAGTTTCTAATTTATATAGAGAGACTATATTTTTATTAAAATTAATGAAATAAAGTGACATTCAGGAATTTTGGAAAGCATAAGAGAGAATGTCTTCCAGATATTTTGGCTTATACATATAGTAAAGGCTACAGTGCAAAACTAAGGAATTTGGTGATGGTTTCAATTGTGTATTAATTTTCGATTGCTGCATAACAAATTATCAAAAACTTGGTAGCTTAAAATAACACATATTTCTTATCTCATGGTTTCTGTGGGTCAGGAGTCAAGACATGAGTCAGGTGTGTCCTCTGCTTAGGATCTTACAAGGCCACAGTCCTGGTGCCCACCAGACCTATTGTCTCATCTAAGACTTGGTGTCCCATTCCAATATTCTAATTCAGTTTCTTGTGGTTGTAGTGCTGAGATCCTCAACTCCTGGATACTGCCTGATGTTTCCTACCACATGACCCTATCCACAATATGGCAGTTTAATTCTTCAAGGCCAACAGGATAGCTTTCTGTTACTTTCAACCTCTGACCTCTGCACCCTCTTCCATTTATTTATTAAGAATATTTTTCAAAGGTATTAAAATTTTATAAGCCAACTTTACCCAAGATTCTGCACTGGGAATGAATGTCAAAAGGACTTGTTCAGAAATCATATCCTTTAGAACTTCCATATAATTTCTTTCCCCTTAACACAGAGTTGTGAAAGGTAAAAATAACAGTGTTTTGTTTTCCTGGGAAAATAGTATATCTTTATTTGGGAAATGATTGAAAAATAACTGGTCAGTTTTTGCCTCCACACTGTGATTCAATGCAGAAGGCTCTGCACCTGCTTTTAAAGAGCTCACCTGATTAGGTCAGGCCCACCCAAGGAAGTCTTCCTTTAATTAATTTCAGGTCAACTGACTGGGAACTTTAACTACGTCTACAAAGTCTCTTCACTTTTGTGGTACAACATAAACTAATTACAGGAGTGGCTCTCCCATTATATTCACAAGTTCTACCCGCACACAAGGGGAGGGGATTACAGAGTTTACATCAGTGGATAGGAATCTTAGGGGTGTATTAGAATTCTGTATACCACACACATATTTACATGCACTAGTTGTAAGAGAATATTGATTGTCACTTTTTATTTGTATCATTTGATTCTTCGGTGAGCTTTCTGGTTTTGTCTCAGTCCCAATTGCTTGAATTCATTCTGAGTTTTCAATATGTTTGAAGAAAAGAATAGAGTTTATGATTGTGTCACTTGTCTCCTCTAAAGCTGAAGGGGAATTTTAAAACTCTTTTTTAAAATTATATAATAACTGTATAAGAAGGTTATAATTGCTACCATTTATTTAACATCTACAGAAAGGTGCTTTCCATCTACTGTCAATAATCCTTATTTCAATTGTACAAAATGTGATTAGGTAGGCCAGTGAGAAAGGTGTGCAAAGACATGATGGGTGAAGCAGAACGGCAATATTCAAGACATGGTAATTAGGTTGATATGGGTAGGGATGGGGTAAAGACAGAGAAATGGAAGAAGATAAGAAAAATAAGATTGACGTGAGGCAGATGAAGTAAGATCCAAGAGTAGCCCATCCAGTTGCCATGAGAAACACCGAAAAATTAAGCAGGGAGAGTGGTCTTATCTGATTTGTCATCTAGAACAGTAGCTTCCAAATCGGTATCGATGAAACCCCGGGGAACACAAAGACTGTCCTAGGGGTTTATGGGCATGGATAGGTTAAAGGGCTGAAATTCCAGCTCCTAGTTTTCTATATGAATTCTTTTCCAAAGTCTTCTGCTTGAGATGCATGTGTTCCCAAGGAGTCAGTCAAGTTCAACTTCCTCCCTGCCCATTGACAACTGCCCTTTGCTACTTTATTGAAAAAAGCCAAACTGCTAATCCTTCCTGAATATTAATGTGGTGCACTGTCCTGGGGACACTAAACAAAGAGACCTTTGAAAATACTATATATTAATGCTGTTTATCATTTACGTTCTGCTAATAATTGTATAACTCTATCCATAACATGTATACATATATATGTATAATTGTGTGTTTGTGGCTGTGTGTGTGTTTAGTACAGTGTACATTTATCTCTTAGAATTTTGTGGTCACAAGAAATTTTTTAAAAATTTAAGTATATAAAAATCTTTCAGGAAAGTATGATAGGTGAGGAATAAAAGATTCTCCAACATAAAATAAAATACATTACACTAAAATAACATTCTGTGGGTAAAGTGGAATGGAAAAATGATTCAAGGAGAAAAAGAACTTGATAATGTACATTTTATCCAGAAAAAGGTACAGGTATCAAATCACTGTGGTATTTAGAGTCCATTAAATCCATTTAGAAGAGTGATATAAAAATTTTCAATTTAAAACTATCGATAGTTAAAACATGCTAGAAACCACATCTTTTGCAGCTATTTAAACTTAGCACAAAAAATGTAGATGTCAACTTTAAAAACAAGAGAGGGAATATAAATATTTTTTCAAAATTATTTTAGTAACAGGAGCAAAAACAAAAACAAATTAAAGAAACCAACAACATTTGAAGACTACTGGTCCAGAAGAATTACTATGTATTCTGGGTAATTAGCATGGAGGCCGGTGCATCTGATAAGAGTTCATTTTAACAGGCAAGTAAGAAAGAGAATGTGAACTAAGGCAGTAAGCAGGGACAAAACAATGTGGAGGAGGATGTGAGCAATATTAAAGAGTTAGAATGTCCCATATATAATGATGAATTGGATAATGTGGGAAATGAGAGGGAAAAGGTAAAGTCTAATATTCTTCCTAAGTTATTGGGTAGATGATACATATTTAAGAGAGGTATAAATTTGAGGAGAAAGATAATAAGTTTGGTTCTGCTTATATTGAGATGCAGGTGCTTCATGTTTGTGCTCAAAGTACATCTAAGTTCAGTCTTCCCTGAAGGTCATGCAGAGTCATAAGTGAATGTGATAGCAGAAGCCTTGGACATAGTAGCAATCCCAGGAAGCATAGAGAGAGCATAATGAGTTTTTGCCCCTTTTCTACAGAATTCATTAAATAAATATTTGTTGAATAGCTCTTATACATCACATGCTTTTCTAGTTGCTGGGAACTTTCCTAGAAGTGAACAAAACAGACCAAGATCTATGATAAAATTAAAATTTCAGAATTTTAGCATGAACTAGTAAAGTAAAAGCTGACACTGCCTTGACACTGGGCTGTTTACACCAGATCCAGAATTGAATACTGCTCTCAATTCCTTTTATTTGTTAAAAAGCTGAATGAACTACAAATTTATTCTTGTCACTTTGCTTCCAACTTTCAATCTTACAATTAGTATAACACTGAAAGTGAAGGATGAACATTGCTCATCCCCTGACAAGTGTGTAGCAGGGTATTCTGGGACAGGCCTTCTCAGTCCTCCTTCACACCATGTTCTTCAGAAGGTGATGTCTACCTAAATGGCAGCAGCCCACACATATTCTGGCTGTGTAACTTTTAACAGACTTCCAAGAATATGAAATTTTAAGACACTGCAAACATATAGCAAGATTGGAAGTCCCATGCAGTGCTTAAATGAAGTACTGATATTTTTATGGTTTTCCCCTATAATAATAATTTCATATTCTGAATAAGAGTTTGTTCTATACATTAGTTCACTGCTTTTCAGAGAGAAATAATATTTGTTGGGACTAATCGTGCTTTTCTGAAGTGAACTTTAGTAGCTATTTGGCAACTGAAAAGCTAACTTGTGGTTAATGTCCCTTATCTTGTGGTTGATGTCCCTTAGATATCCCATTGAGTATTTAAATCAGTTGGACTGAAGATATCTTTACACATTATTGAGAACCCCAAATTGTCTGCATGGGTTACATGAATCAATATCTACTGTATTGGAAATTAAACCATAAATTAAAAAACATTTAATTCATTAAAAATAATAAGCTCATTGGATATTAATAAATATAACATTTTAAAAGAAAAATAACTATTTTTTTCAGAAAAATAGGGAGGACAATGACGTTGCTTTAGATTTTTTGTAAATTTCTTTAATGTTACCTTAATTAGAAGTCGATAGCTGAGTGTCTCATATTTGCTTCTGCATTCAGTCTTTTGGGATATCATACATCAAGTGCAACTGGAAATTCCACTGTAAAAAGGACAAGTGACATCTTAGCATTGTTATGAAAACAGTTTTGACCTCCTAGATCCCTGAAAAGATCTCTGGAACCCCAGGTATCCCTCTGAGAACAACTTTCTTGCTACATGTCATACGTGTAAGGCTGATGTCCCATTAAAGTACACCTGCTAGGATATACCTGTTGGCTGTTCCAATTGTTCCCCACCTTTTACCACCGGCAACTTGCCTGGTTGGAGACTTTTATCATTTATTATCTATTTCTCTGATTTCCTTCATTTATCCTATAGGATGGTCTAATCTGCTTTTTTTAAGCTCTCTTTTGCATGATTGGTACCACCATTTACACAGTTTAAAACCCAAAAGCCTAGAACAATCCTAAACATGCTCTTTCCTTCACTCCTCACATTTGATCCATCATTAAGTCCTGTCAATTTTATTTTCTATGTATCTATCAAATCTCCATTTCACTTCATCACTGTCTCCTTTATCCAAGACAGCATTATTTTCATCTTGAATATTTGGGTGGCCTTCTGAGTGGAGCTATATCCACGTTCACCAGCTTTTCCCTCCAATCCCTTCTCCACACTGCAAACAGGATGACATTTAAAAAAAAATCTGAATATATCATTCCCTATGCCTAGCATACCACACACATACACAACAGTTTAAAACTCTTTAATCATTTTCTTTGATCTTAGGACACAGACAAAACAAAACCATCCTTTACTCCTCCACCCCTATCTTTAGCCTCATATACATTTCTCTCCATGCTCTCTGTTCCAGCCAGAATAGTTTTCTCCCTGTACCTCATATTTTCCATATTCTCATTATAGTTCCTTCACCCCTGCCATCTCCTCTCCCCTGAAAAATTTCCTCTTCCTTCCTCACCTAGTTGACAGCTACCCATTGTTCAAATTTCAAGTCAGTTATCATTTCTTCATTTGACTTCCCCTGACTCGGTCAAATTCCTTATTGTATATTTATAGCAACATAAACCTCTCCTTCCATGTACTTCTCAGAATTTGGTTTTTACATTTATTTCTGAAGTTATTTGGTTAATAGCTGTCTCTATCAAAATTTGTAAGCTCCAAAAGAGTAAGGACCAGGTCGTTTTTGTATTCCACAGAGTTACCACATTGCCTTGCACGTGACAGGAGTTCAATAAGTCTTTGTTGAATGAACCACGGTTACCTTCCTGCTCAGTGGTAGTTTTCATTTTCTTTTAGTGTCTCCTGGAATTTCTTCTATGCTTCTTGATTTTCATATGAAAACTTGGCTTTTCCCAAACATTGCCAACCAGGAAGATTTGCTTCATACCTTCTTCCCATCACCTCAACTCATTGTCAGTTTTCATGCTTCCATGAGCTAGTCTTGTTCCTTCATTGCTTGATGTCTTGATGGCTTTTCATTCAACAAAATAAACAAATCTTGTCATATTTTACCTTATTTTTCACTTCCTCTTTCTTTTCCTTCTTATTTTTTAAACTTCTAGATATGTAAGTGTCCACAGCCATTTTATATTTTTAAGAGCTTTACTGAGGTATAATTGATATGTCAAAACATCACATATTTAATGTACACAGTTTGATAGGTTTGAACATATGCATACACCCATGAATCCATCTCCACAATCAAAGATTATAACCATATTCATCACCTGCAAACATTTCCTCCTGCCCCCTCTTGCCTTTGTGTGTGTGTGGTAAGAATACAACTCTCTTAACAACTGTTTAGTATACAACACAGTATTGCTAACTATAGGTACTATGTACAACATAGTATAGTAGATCTACTATACATAGTAGATCTCTAAAACTTATTCATCTTGCATAACTGAAACTTTATTACCTGTTGAACAACTCTCCACTGCAGAAGTGTGGCCGAGGCAGATCTTTGATAGTTAAGATTTCTATCAAAATTATCATTGTGGACTGAATTGTGCTCCCCAGCACCCACAATTCATATATTGAATTCTAAGCCCTGAATGCATTTGGAGCTAGGGCTTTTAGTAGATAATAAAGGATAATGAAGTACAATGGCGGGATCCTAATCCAATGGGATTTGTAGTCTTATAAGTAGAGGATGAGAGTGATCTCTCTCTCCATACCATATGAGGACATAGCAGAAAGGTATGTCTATACCTACATCTACAAGCCAGGAAGAGAACTCTCACCAGGAACCATTGGCTGCCACCTTAATCTTGGACTTTACAGCTCCCAGAATTATGAGAAAATATATTACTGTTGTTTAAGTCACCCAGTCTTATTTTGTTACAGTAGCTTAAGAAGATATGTTGCCATTGGTACTACATAAAAATAATCCTTCCTCCTAGTAACTAGTGTACACTGGCATCATTTTAAAGGAATATGTAACATTTTAAACTTCAGTGTCTTTGTGTGTTGGGAAAATAATTTTAGCAAATTATTTTCTTTCTTAAAGAAAGCTGATTATTTCTCTAAATTTTATTAATTCATCCAAGGCCAGAACAGAGATTCATAGAAATATAATCCTCTTATTGTATTCTGTGTCAGGAAAAAACAATGCTATCAATATCCTTTCTCAAGGGAAAGATCTTGTATTGGAGGTCTTTTCCAAGTCATCTTCTAAGGAGTAAGAGTATAGGATTGAAGACCTTTCATGAAAGTCTTGTCTTTTGAGTATTTTATACCAGAAACGTCTTGGATAAAGTCCAGAGAAAAGTTTCAGACAGGAATCCCAGGTCCACATGGAAAGAAAACGTGCAAGCAATTTGAGGTTTGTGCTTTGGAGGTCTTTATACTATTTTCCCACATCAATTTTAAAACAAGAAGCTCTTTAAATTTACATTGAGCCTGATCCTGCCCTCTGTGGCCCAAAGAGCACAAGTCTGTTGATGGGAGAGTAGCTTTACACACTGTTCTAAATATCCAGGGACCATCATAAAGTAAATCCTATATTTCAGTTGCTCTTCAGTAGCTGGGAATAAGAAGTGGGTTGGGTTGAATTATTCCAAGAATAATCAGGTATTGTTCTTAACTACAGGCAAAAGAATAGCAATAGCTTGTCACCACTAAGAAATCCAGGTTTTTTGGAGGGTTAAGGGGACAGTAAACATAAGGATTTACTTATTGTCCATGTAAAGCTTATGGATCCCTAGGTGTGGTTTTCTGTAATATACATTTGCACTCACATTCTCCAGTTGCCATTCACGGACCTCTGTCAGGGCCTTGTGGCCTCTCCGCAAGGATTTGGCTAGTCTTTCATAGAGAAAAAGGTTCGATTTATTCTATGTTGTCTTGTTGTGTTGATCTCTTTCTGTTAGGGGGCAAGAGGGTCTTCCCAACAATTACATAACAGTTAATGTTCATTCTCTCAACAAATGTATTCAAACCTTAAAGTTCTCTACCAAATAGTAGAGCAATCAGATCATAGCAGGTCCACACCAGCAAAGTGAAATTAGTGTTCCAAGAGGTAACCATTATATTTGATCATGTTCTAACAGGACAGTGAAAAATTTCAAGAGCAAATGTTGTTTTCTTTAAAGCATTTCCAAATAGAAAACTTCATGTCAGTCATGAAAGAAAAACATTCCTTCACTCACAGGCCACTGAGGATCATATAAATATCTTTGCATCTGCTTCCAAAGGGTGACCACCACTGACACCCCTGGCAAAATGTTTTGTGAGGAACTCTCAGAAGAGTTCCTGGTATTTTCACTGTGAGCTTGGTAGACATACTTGCAAAAACATTTGTGGATGCGGGGATGCAGTATTTTAAAAACATGTTGCTTTGGCTAAACTTGATAATCTTCAGCTGATATTGGGGATGTTTCTGTGTTTCTTTAACTCTTCACTAGGCCACTGGAGACTCTTCAGAGCCTTCCCTTTTTCAGGTCTCATGTTTAAGTATTAAGTCCAAAGGAATAGCTTTCCCAACATTTAATAGCCCTTTCCCAATCAATTGGCATGAAACATTTGTTTTGTTTTGGCACCAAATTTTGATGTTTATATAGTGGGACAGCTGAAGGAGTCTGTTTTATTGCGGTTCAGGAATAATTCCTTTTGTTCGAATCATAAGTATTCAAGCAGGCAACAAAGATCAGACATTTATATCAAAGTTAAATGGTCTATGGACAAATCATTCATCATGGTCCCCATCAGATAATATTTATTAAACAGCTGCATGAAGTCGCAAAATAACTCTTACTAATTGATGAAAACTGTAGTTACCTTGTTGTACTAATATATCTTTTTTTGCCTATATTATTTATTCTATACATTACCACCAGAATTATGTAGCTTTTGTTTATGGGGTTACTTTTAGCAGCTGAATGTGAAATGGGATAAATACAGATGCACTAACTTCAGAGGGTACTTTTTAAATAAAGAAAAATACTATGTGAATACTGCTAGTTTGTAGTTAAAATCAAAATAAATATTTCCACTGAATTAAAACACAACAATAAGTAACATTGTCAAGTTGTTTTAGTTATATATTTCAAAGTTACAGATGCTTATTAAAATGAGACAAAAATAATAATATTATTTAGATTCTTTACATCTTGATAGGGCCTGACTTAGTCAGCTCAGGCTACTATAACAGGATACCAAAGACAGGGTGGATTCTAAACAACAGAAATGTATTTCACATAGATCTGGAGGCTGAGAAGTCCAAGATCAAGGTGACAGCAGGTTTGGTGTCTGGAGAGAGCCTGATTCCTGGTTCACAGATGGTTCACACTTTGCCCTGTGTCCTCATATGGTAGAAGGAGCAAGGAAGCTCTGCAGGGTCTCTTTTATAAGGGTACTAATCCCATTTATGAAGGCTTTGCCCTTACAACCTAAACATTTACCAAAGGGTCCAACTCCTAATACCATAACATGGGGATTAGGATTTCAACATATGAATTTGAGGAAGACACAAACATTCAGTTTATAGCAAGGCCTAATGAAAATTTGTATTTATTCTGTACAATATTGTATTTTATTAATGTGCAGTAATTCTTTGTATTCTGTAATTTTTGTAATTTCAAAAGGTTCTAGTTTCCACCTCCAAATTAGAATCTGTTAAATAATCCAAATTATTTAATCCAAATCCAAAATTTTGGTTTTCAATCTAACCATTTTAACTTACATTGTCTTTTAGTGAATATTTAGTGACCCCCTTAAAATAAGTTTATATCATAAGTTTTAAAATATAATAATGAAAGTTTAGAAAAAAATCTTTGACATAATTGTTCAAATGAGGATTTCACTTTTAAAGTGAAAGATTCTTTAATTAAATCTTGCTGGGAACCTCTGCAGTTGAGATGCAAAGTTAGTACAACAATTCAGATCTCTGAACTTGACACTGAAATTTTAGTGTATCAATCAGCAGTGAAATATTTTCCTCAGTATTCTTATATAGGTACTCTTTTCTCTGACCTAAGGTTTTTGTAATATAGATATTTCTTTTCACAGGGACTCCTAAAATTTGAAAACTTTACCCTTAAATTAGAAAAATTTTAATCTTCTACTAGCTTTTAAATTGTATCATTCCTCTTTTTTCATTGTTTAGGTTGATGTATGGAAAATCATACTAGAGTCCAAGGAGCTCGGTGTGTTAATCTCTGATGGGCTTAGCCTTGAACTAGATACTTAGTGAAATGTGATAGGCCCATATCTAGCCAAAGGTGGCCCTGGTTGACTCATCAAGACTGGATCCTTTGGTTACAAGTTCACAGTGCTAAAACAGTACTGAGAAGAATGGATCAGTAATACACGAATAAAACAAAACACACACAAATAACTAAGAAAGTAAGAGAGCTGTAGTACCCAAGTCAGGCAATGAAATCTGTGATTAGTGGAAGTGCTTTTGCTCTGGCTGCCCTAACTCTGACCTTCCTCCCATTGTCAGTATTCTGAGTCCTAACTGAGGTCACAAATTTGCTGCCCAGGAGCTTGTACCCAAGAAGTGGGGGAATCAAAACTTTTCTTCTTAAAATGTTAAGCTAATCAATTGATAGATTCCTGGGGACATTCGTTTTGTCTTCTTTCACATTATAGTTTTACAATTAGAATGATATATGTCAGTACAAGCTTGAACTTTTTCCTGTTTTACAGTTGTCACCCTTTAAAGACTTCCCACACATACTCATTTTCCTCAAATCATGTAACAATCAACTCAAATCATCAGAAAAATAGCTTAGTAGCATTTGTTTTAATGAAATATAGTTCTAACCCTCAGAACCTATGAAATCCATCTTATTTTCTATTTCATCAAAGAACTTCAGGTAATATTAAAATCGTAATGAACTTGGTTAAACAGCACCAACTTCTTCTATAGAAGTCATTTCTCTCAGTCCAAAAGTTTTGTTCTTCCTAAATCAATATATATTACAAATATCAATACATATAAATTCTCTAAGCCATCAACTCTCAATAACCATTCTATAGGTCAATCTCTGGACATTTTCTCATGTCCATTTGAATTTCCTTTTAATTTAGGATATTTCTGAGCTGCATTTCTATTCCCTAAAGTAGATACATAAGAAATAAAAACACATTTTAAGATGAGCTGAAGAAGAGATTTGTTTTTAAAAAGAAGAGTTATTAAAAGGGCAATTTTTGGAAATCTGTACATAAAACATTCTAGTGATTGGGATGGTCATTAATTAATCCTTTTTTTCCCACAAAACTTCACAGAATAACTCCAAACTTAGGCTCTACTTAGTTTGCATGGGACTCAATGAAATAAAGCATTCAGCCACATAAGGTAGTAATTATTTGTAAGAAAGAAAGAAATTTAAAATAAAGTTAAAGAGCCACTTTAAAAGAATTTACACCATTAAATATGGAACACTATTATAGACATCCCTAGCCTCTGAAGGCATGTCTAATTCTAACCTCTCCTTTGGAGAAATGATGCACCGAATTCCAGAATGGGTGAATCAAAGACATTTATTTATTCACTTCTTAAACTATCCTAGAGGCTGTCAACTTGAGTTTTATGCAGAGGCACCTTGAATAACCATTTAGGTTATAAAGGTAATTGGGGAGTTTACATGGAAACAAACATTTTCATGAATGTTTTGAGAAGGTATATGAATTTTAGTTGCTCCAGAATGTTTTGAGTTATATTTTATGCAAGTGAGTAAACCTTAAGACAAAAGACAAGAGTTCAAGTTGTGGTAAATTTAATTTTGTACTTTAAAAATTTTCTTACTGAGATTTTCAGGATCTTCATGAAGTATGGTAAAGCACTGCAGTTGGACTAGGAAAAAGGCATCAAATAAATCTGCCCAGAAGCAAGTAATATTTCTTAAATGCCAACAAGTTGATTAAGAAGAAAAATGTAACATATCAGCTTAGAATATATTTATTATTTTAGAGGAAAACCACGGTTAATACCATTACCAACTTTTTAACTATTTAAATAAACTAATTTTAGGAGTAATTGTATAGTAATTTCAGAAATACTGTATATTTGGCACGTATAAGTTATAGTGACATACGGAAGTAAAATGCCTTTAAAGAATTTTTCAAGAATAAACTAATTTAGTGTTTGAATGAAAAGAACTGGAATGGAGATAGTAATAGTGACAAACTGATTTTTAAAAAATAACTCTGTTCTCTAGACTAGCATTAATTTTCTTTTTCGTACTTTTTTTAATGGTCAAACTTACGGCACAGTGCTAAAATTTCCCCACTTGGTCACTATATTATTTGTAGATGTTTTCCAATTTCAAAAGTAAGAAAAGTGATTTTTAAAAAACATATACGCAATACTTAAGCATTAATAAATAGAGAGATTTTACACCTATTGTTAATAATGAGTAGATAGATCCAGGAAATTTAAATATTATTAAATGATGCTTTTTAAAACAGGTCTAGATAAAGTCAAGCCAGAATGTTCTTTTTATAAGTAGAGAAATTCTATGGTTGAGTCCACCATGTTAATTCCTCCTTTCGTTTGAGTGAGACAGTAGTGATAAATTGAATTTTTTATTCCATTCAATTATTATAAAAATTATGTGACAGAAAACCCTGCTAATAAAATGCAAGTGAACACTAAGAGGTAGATGACAGATTGAAATATTTTATTTAAATTTATATTTCTTTTTACCAATAGCTCACAGTACTATGAATGACACGGATGTCCCTATGGAAACAACTGAATGCATTCAAGGTCAAGGAGAAGGTTACCGGGGTATCATCAATACCATTTGGAATGGAATTCCCTGTCAGCGTTGGGATTCCCAGTATCCTCACCAGCATGACATAACTCCTGAAAATTTCAAGTGCAAGTGAGTAAATTAGAGAAATATAAATTTCAGTAGGCCCTGGGGGAAATGAGGCAGAGTGGTTGCTTTTTACTAATTTCTGTGTGAGTGATCCTTAAACTTTAGTGTGCCTAGGGAAAATTCAGCAATGAAAAGGCAGATACATCCCCCCAGAGACTTTGATTGCTCAGGTCTGAAATTTGGACTTGAAATAATACATTTTAACAAGCACTCTTGGTGATTCTGAATCAGATGGTTGATGTACCATCCATGCTTTGGGAAACACATCCCTAGGTTTCTGATCACAGCTTTGCTCTTGCAGGTCTATTTAATAAACCTATTAGTGGTAATGATAACCAGGCAAGTTTCAAACTAGTGCCTTCTTAAATTTTCATATTAACTTTAGGGGAGATTACAAGGCACACCTTGATTTCAACCAACATTGTAAACTGATGAGTTTTCAGCCTTGAAAAAAATTATTTTTAAAATTTTGAATGAGTGATTTTTATTGTTTCTAAATTTTCTTTAAAAAGTGGGGAAATACAACAGCTGTTTAGATGAACCAAGCGGAAGAAACTGCCCTTGAATATCAATTACATAGCTGTTATGTTCTTCTCCATGGCTGCTTTTCTTCACCACTTGACTTTTGTTAGACAGACAGCCACAATGCCATGTGTTTTTAAATTGCCCACCTTGTTATTAGGAACATAAAATGATTGCTTTTAAAATTTATAACACACGTGTCATTCATAGTGGCTTTGCTGAAATAGCACCTATAAATAACATATATTGCCTTTATGTAACTGGCTTTTAATAAGAGAGCTTAACATTTCAAGATGGAGAACTATGAACATTAGTTGGCCCATCCACTGGAGAGGGGATATAGTCTATGCTTTTTATTTTATTTTTAGATTTTAAAAGCCAATTCAGAGTTCTTTGCTTAGACAGTAAATATTCATCTGTTATGTTTTTAAAATTATTTTATAATAACAAATTTAGAGTTGCCACTCTGGGGTTTATTTCCTTCATTTTCTTCACACCAATTCACTCTCTATTTTTGACCCATGTGTTTCATACCTCAGAAATAAACATAAAAGTAGAGAGAGAAAAGAAAATGAGAAACGAATAGTTAAGGGAGACAAAGGAGACTGTCAGTGCCATGCACACTTTTTGTCAACTTCTAATGACTGGTAATACTCAAGTTAGAGATTGTGTATGTGTAAGTACCCAAATGAACCTCATCTGTAAGAAAAAAGATAATAATTATAGAAATTGAATCCACACATTTCACAATTAAAAATGATCAAAAGTTTAGCTTACATGTTATTGGAATTTAAGCCATTCTTTCTTAATTGGTTATTTGGTCAAGGTAACCAAACATAAATGTCAAAACAACCAAAAAGTGAGCTGTGTTATAAAACTGATAAAATCTGACTCAACATTTTACTCAGAGTATTGATGCCTTTACTGTTTGTGGGCTAGCAGAGAATGGAATACTGGTTGGGTATCTCTGGTTGTACTAAACACGATATGCCCCAAAACTGAGACTCTTTACAAATGACGATCCTTAAAACACTATTTGTAGGGCAGGAATAGAGACGTAGACGTAGATGTAGAGAACGGACATGTGGACACAGGGTGGGAAGGGGAGGGTGGGACAAATTGGGAGATTAGGTTTGACATAAATACACTATCATGTGTCAAATAGATAGTTAGTGGGAATCTGCTGTATAGCACAGGGAGCTCAGCTCGGTGCTCTGTGATGAACGAGATGTGGGGGGCAGGGAGGGAGGGAGGGAGGTCCAAGGGGGAGGGGATACAGGTATACATATAGATAATTCACTTCATTATACAGCAGAAACTAACACAACATTGTAAAGCAATTTTACTCCAATCAAAACAAAACAAAACAAAACAAAAACACTATAACTGAACAATACTGCCTGTGGTGAATGTACATGAATCATATAATCATTAATTCGATTTAATAATTATAAACACTTCTCTCTTCAAGTGAAGGGAAAGAACTTAGAAAAAATATTTGAGCAAACCTTGACTCTCATTCTTGCTTAATCTAGATTAATGAGGTGCTTCTCGATATAGATTATAAACGCAGGCCTAAACTAAGATTTTTGATAGCCTCAGATCTCTGTTTAATTATCTTGCCTTAAATTAACAACTTGAAATAATTTAACCAATTATTCATCTAAAATTGCAAATTTGCGTACACTTTATGTAAAATTCAATGCACGTATTTTGTACTGACAGTTTTTTTAAACATGAGTATAAATTGGTCAGAAGAAAGAAAAGATTTTCTTCATCATTCCAGTTAATAATTTTATAAGAAGGGTAAAGGCTTGAATATAGGTTATAAATAAGAATATTTGCTATACAATGGCCTTAGCTATTGGCATTCACTGTTCTTACAGCCTTAAATAACAGTTGTGTCAGGACCTATTTTGGCTAGATAAACTATTACCTGTTGATTTTATAATCAAACTCAAGCTTCTTCTTTAAAAACTTTTCAGTTTCTAATGGTCAATTTGGATAGTAATAAAAGTGTAGTATTTTTAATTGGGCCTAAATGAAATAAATAATGTACCTTCCAATAGACTGAATATTAATTTTGTTAAATTATTAGCAGGGATTTACGAAAAGAAAGTACATGCTTTCTCCAAATTAGAGAGCATTATCAGGAGAGCAAATCATAAATTTCACATTTTATTTAACGTGAACCTTGCATTAAGGTAAAATCCTTTTATATACAGATAATATTAGTTTAGACTTTTTTCTTATTGTGAACTCTAAATGTCTAACTATATCATTGGTAAAATAAAGGAAGTACATGTATTACATTGACAACTTTTTCTATAGTTAGGTTATCTATATTGTAATTAGGATTTAATTTTACAGAAATATAAAATTGCATGTTGTAATCTCTAAATCAAGAAAGAACTACGTTGGAATTAAAAGAAATCTATGTAGTGAATTAAATAAATCAAAGAAATACAGAATTTAAAGAAGAAATATCTGTCATGTGTTTTGTGGCAAATGTTTGAATAGGTGGAACTTCATTTTTAAACAAGAGAAATTAAAGACTACTAATTATAATAGCCTTTCTTCTGTAAAGAGAATGTGTTTCTACGTTATATACAGTCCATGAAAAAGTAATAACAGACCAGTTTTTAAAAATTGTAACAGTTGAGAGTCCACGTCTTGAAAATGAGTGAGAAGAATGAAGTGGTACTATTTCTCTCTTTCACGAAGCAGTAGTGTTTGTGTGAAACTCCAGGTCTGTGGAAGAAAAAGAATTCTGACATCTGACAGCATTTTATTTCAGTAATGTGGGCAGTGTCAGTTGTGTATACTGAATTCTAAACTGTTATAACTATCCTAAATCTAAAACGTAGGGCTCTATTTATAGAATGCATACATTCTAGGATTCTAGAAATGTAATAACACTGACTTCACCAATGTAAGAAACCCTGGCAATTTACATTAACATGTTTATTCTCAATAGGGACCTAAGAGAAAACTATTGCCGAAATCCAGATGGGGCTGAGTCACCGTGGTGTTTTACCACTGATCCAAACATCCGAGTTGGCTACTGCTCCCAAATTCCAAAATGTGATGTGTCAAGTGGACAAGGTAATAGCTGACATTTTGCAGTGTGGGCATGATTAAATTCAATGGAAATGCCTAAATGGAGTACACATTACAGCAGAAGACTTATTTCTTGTTGCACTGTTAGCAAACAAAGTCACCAAGCCTGAAGTTGGATTTCTTTTATATATTAATTTGTTCAATATCCCTTTATTTATTTGAATGTATACTAGTGCCAGGGACAGTTTTAGGCACTGTGGATATACCAGTAAACAAAACAAAATTCTCTGACCCCATTGAACTAATGTCCAGGAAACAAAAACAAGCAAAATTAAAATGTAGGTGGGGGGCTTCCCTGATGGCGCAGTGGTTGAGAGTCCGCTTGCCGATACAGGGAACACAGGTTCGTGCCCCGGGCTGGGAAGATATCACATGCCGCGGAGCAGCTAGGCCTGTGAGCCATGGCCGCTGAGGCTGTGCATCCGGAGCCTGTGCTCTGCAACGGGAGAGGCCACAACAGTGAGAGGCCCGTGTAATGCAAAAAAAAAAAAAAAAAAAAAAAAGTAGGTGGGGATAGTAAGTTAGTTTGTGTAAGTGCTAGAGAGATAAATGTCCCAGAGTTAGAGGGAGGAGGATGTTGCTATTTTATCTTTTAATGGTCTGAGAAGATCTTACATATTAAGGTAACATTTAAGGAGAACCTGAAATAAGTCAGGGAGCAGCATGTGCCACGTGCACATACTTGTAAAGAGCATTCTAGGTAGAGGAAACTGCAAATGAAAATGGCATGAGATGGGAGAGTGCTTGAAAAGTTAAAAAAGAAACAGCGCATCATTGTGGCTGGTACAGAATGAGCAAGGTTAGAGAGCAACTGGGCTAAAATTCCATAAGCCTAGTAGAAACTGGAAGGATTTACACTTCTATTCTGAAAGGGGACAGACTCTGTTGTAGGATTCTAAGATGGGAACTAAATGATCTGTCTGACTTAAATTTTAACCGGATGACTCTGGCCGCATTATGAAAAATAGCCAGAACTCCTGACAAAGGGCCAAAACGGGAATCAACTGAATGATTGCTTCAGTAATTTAGGCAAGAGACGAGAGTGATGTGGACTGGGGTGTTAGTAGTAGAGATGATATGTAACAGTGGGATTTGGGATAAATCACCATTGTGCTTGGAAACATAGACACCATTGAAAATAATTGTTTCGTGGAGCAGTGGTTGAGAAAAGTCACATTGAAATAGGTTTAAAAAATCATTTGTCAAAAATTAATAATAATGGGCTCTGGGCATTTATTGGTATATAATGAATTAGGAGTTATGATTTTTAAATAATCACATTCTTTCACATAAATTTAATTATGATGGTCGTGGCCATGGTCAGTCCTAAATCATTCTAAAAAGTCCAAGCCAAATTTAAAACTCTATTTCATGGATTTATTGCCCTGTACATACTTCTTCCATCCCCTGACTTTCCTCAGTGCCATTTTTTGTGAACAACTCGGAAAACAGTTGTAGAGGGAAGAAGAGATGAGTCCCTTTTCAATCAATTTCACTGTTCTTGGGCAGACTTTAAAGGTCAGTTGGAAATAAAGTTGAAACCAATGATTAAGGAAGGTTTGGTACCAGCTGGATCTTCTTTGTCCCTGCCTTAGTCATTTAAACAATTACTGACAATTTCTGAGTGATAGAGGCAAGTGAGAACAATTGTTTTATAAGCTTCTGATGTGTATTAAGATGCTTTTATGTACATAAATATCACTTATCAAAGATCAGGTAATAGAATATGAGGATTTGGGGTTTTGAAAGTTAAGCTGATGTTATTGCTTATATAATAGAGCTGCACATTAATAGATGAAGAAATTAGCTTTAGGGAATTTAAATAACTTGCCTGAACTCTCAAATTAGCACAACTGTGAGTCACTCAAATTCTCCTTAAAATGACCTTTCCATTACTCCATGCTTTTTCCTTTTCATTAATACTTTAACAATATATTATATTCCTTTTCTTTAACAATATATTATACCTGATTTATGCAACAATGTGCTAGGCTCTGTGGGGCAATTTGAAAATGAATAAGTCCTACTTAAGAGACACTGTTAGCCAATTCAACATACAGCTGTGAAATTTTAACAGAGAGTTATGTCATTGTATAATACTGCCAAGCTAGTAGTATGGATTGTTACATATTTGATATGTATGCATGCATGCACACACACACACACACACACACACACACAAAAGGATGTTGCTCTTATCCTTCTCTATATAGAAGGAAATATAAATTCCACATATAGGTTGATGAGTTAAAAACTTTTGCTCAAATCTTGCAACATCTGATTTAACATATATATATCAAAGCTCTTCCAGTTGGATATTAAATAACTCTGTTAAAAAAAAGAAAACTGAAATTGCAGAATTTCTTTAAAAATACTGATAAAACACAGTGTATTATACTATATAAGGTACATTTAAGGCAGGAAACAAAACACAATTCACAGCTTTAAATATTTATATCAATAATATACATAATGAAGACAGGGAAATGAAATTTCCCACTCAAAGAGGTGGAGGAAAAAGTAAAACAAAAGCAACACACGAAAGAAAACAACTAAGATAAAAGCAGACATTAATAAGGTAAAGAAAAGAAAACAGTAGAACTAATGAATAAAGCCAAATGATGATTCTTTGAAAAAATTAACAAAATAGACAACCACCAGATAACTGACTCAAGAGAGGAAAAATATATGAAATAATAATTATGAAGGCAGAAATAACCAGTGAAACAGGAAAACATGAGATTATTTTATACAACCTCATGTAAAAACTGAAAATGAAAGTTAAATGGGTAATATACTAGGATAATTCAAGTTATTTGAATTGACCCTGATAGAGAAAGAAAACTTAGACTCATTCCTACAGAAGAGACATGGAAATTTACTAATAAAATATTCCACCACAAACACATCATGCCTAGATGAATTCATAGACCAGGTGATCTCAATGCTATGTAAATTGCCCTGTAGCTTAACCAATGCAGTAAAATTTCCAAATTATTTTTATGATGGAATTATAATATTGAAACCTAAACATGATAAAGGTATCACAGAAGAAAACTATAGACATCTCATTTGTAAATATTAATAGAAAAATCTTAAATGAAATTTGAGTGAACAGTTCAATAAAGAAATTAAGTAAATAATACATAATGATTGAGTGGCGTTTAGGCTGAGAACAAAAATGGTTCAGTTTTAGAAACCCATTAATATAATTCATCTTAGATGTAAGAAAAACAACCATATAACAAATCTTAATAGATTTTGAAATTACTGTGACAAAATTCATGCATTTTTCATAAAAGTACTCAAGAATCTGTGGAATACACACATACTTACACACACACCCATATATCCACTCATATATATATATGTGTATATATATATATATATATATAGTACATACATATAGATATATAGATGTAGATGTATCTCAGTCATAAAAACACCACTTACTTGATGCGAAAACATTAGAGGTATTCTTACTAAGGTCAAAAAGAAAACAAGAATGTCTAGCATCTCCTTTACTATTTAATATTGTAAATATAATTTAACATTATATTTCTCTTTAACATTGCACTGTTGATATTATTTTTTACAATAAGATAAGAAGGCATATTTATTGATTGGGTAAAAAGGCAGAAGATTTTTGTGAAAATGATATAATAGTAATATACTTGGAAATCTGAATTCAAATAATAAAAAAATCACTAAGGTAGTAGGATACACAATTAATATACAAATATTAATAGCATTCATATATGGTTTTGAAAATCTAATTAAAGAGAAAACTACATCTATAATAGGAAACAAAACTGAGAAAAACTTAGGAATAAACTTAGGAAAGTTGTTGAAATCTATGTAATTAAATTTTAAATTACTACTGAAAGCCCCAAATTGTACTTTAACATGTAGAAAAACATCCCTTGTTCTTGATATGAGAACTCAACATCATAAATACATCAATTCCATCTAAGCTAATTTGTAAATTTAATGTGATATTTTCTGATATCAAAAACTTCATTCTAAATTTTTCCTAGGAGAATAAACATGTAACTATACTAAGAAAAACCTTGAGAAAGAAGAGTGATGAGAGGTAAATAACCCTATCAGATGTTAAAATATTTTATAAAGAGTTTATAATTAAAAGAATGTAGTTCTAGCACATAAATAAATTGACAGAACACAGAATCCAAAAATAGACTCCTTACTGAGATTACATTTAAAATGTGGCACTATATGTCACTGGGTAAAAATAAACTTTTAAAATATAATAATGGATCAATAAAGTACCGTTTGGAAAAATAATAAAATTAAATCCATGCCTTACACCATACCCGAAAATAAACTCCAAATGGATAAGAGATGTAGTGTAAAAAGGGATACCATATATATACTAGAAGTAAACTTGGAAAAATGCCTTTATAACTTAGATGTGGCGATATGCTTTTAATTAACACTAAAAATCTAAAGGCAATAAAAGAAAAAAATAATAAGCTACATCAAAAACTTGCCATGGCAAAAAACATAAACAGACCCATCATATTTAAATTCAAAAGACAAATTTGGAAATAAGTCTTAAAATGTATATCACAGATAAAGATACATATTTTTAATATATAAAAACTGTGAAAGCGAAAGGTATAGGACCAAAAAATTAAATAATGGACAAAATACATGAACAGAAAGATTTCTTTAGAGAAAAATATAAAAATTCCCTTAAATACATGAAAATTATGCTTAAATTCACATGTAACAAGAAAAAACTAAAATATAAGTGTTGAGATTTTTCATAATATGAGACTTTTATTTCTCACATATAAATTCACAAAAATTGGAAAGCTTGACAACACTATCTTGGCAAAGCTGTATGGGGAAATTAACTCTCATGCTTTGCTCTTGGGAGTGCAAAATGATAAAAATCCTTATGGAACAGAATATTACAATAATTAAATTACATATACATTCACCTTTTGGACCAATAATGCACTATTTGAATATACAGCTCCAATAATATGCAAAAACATATGCACGAGTTTTTCATTGCAGCATTTTCTGTACTAGCAAAACAACCCAAATCTACTCTGGCGAAATCACACAATGGAATACTGCAAATGTGCAGAAAGAATGATAAAACTTTTCATGAACTAATATGAAGTGATTTTCAGGTATATTATTAATTAAAAAAAAACAAAGCACTAAAATATATATTTGGTATTCTATTAGTAATAAATAAACGGATTTACTACTAGTAATAAAGAATGGGATATAATAATACATATATAGAATATATATACATATAATTATATATTTATATTACATATGTATGTGTGTGTGTATACATCTTTGCCAAAAAAGTAAAAAAAAAAAAAAAAGAAATACAAGAGCCATAAACAAGAAACTAATGAAATTGGTTACTTGTAATGGTGGGTAGTAGTGGGTAGAAATATGACACAGAAGCAAGAGGGAAAATGAGAACACTCTGAATACACACTTTCATATAGTTTTGACTATCAACCAATATTAATGTTTTAATAATGCTTTAAATGTTCAAAAAGTAATCTCAAGAAAGATGGAAAAAAACACGGAAATGTGCCTATCTGTATATCAAATAGATACCATTACTACAGAATTTAGAAAAAAATTCCAAATAATTTTTAAACACAATTTTCTGACTATATATAGCCTCACTGGAATACATTTAAAGTTAGATAACTTTAAATACCTTTTGAACTTTAAGTGTAATTTTGCTGTATTAGGATGTAGCAGCTTTAACATTATTTTGTGTGCATTGGAGAATTCAGAAAATGAGGAAAAATACTGATGTTACCTAGAATCATGGTTCTCACTATGGGAGAAGAAATACACAAATGAAGAGGAGACAAGGAAGAACTCTGGTGCTAGACTGGAGTCAGAGGGATCAGTTACTCATGAAGACACACACACACACACACACACACATGCACACACTTCCCAGCTCTATCAAATGAAAGGGACTAGAAACAATGGTACCAAATAGCAATGAGCACACATAGCACCCACGTCTTCTCCTTACCTTTCATCACTAACATAAACAATGGCTCCTTGGTGAAATTGAAGATTCCAGGCCTGGGGCAAGAAAAACATAAAGTGAAGCTGGAATATCTTATGCCAGCAAGTTAATAAGTGCTCAAAATTTATGTCTTCCTCTCAAAAACCCATAACCCAGATCTAATCATGAGGAAACCATCAGACAAACCCAACTGATGGACATTTTACAAAATACTAGTTCTCCTTAAAACTGTCAGGATCATCAAAAAACAAAGTCTGAGAAAACTGTTACATCTAGAAGAGCCTTAAAAATCATGACAGTTAAATGTAAGGTGGTATCATGTGGGATCCTAGGACACAAAAAAGTACACTAGGAAAAAACTAACAATTTAAACAAAATATAGGTTTCTGTTAGTAATAATGCATCAGTATGGTAAATAGTTGTGAGAAATCTATCATACTAATATAAGATAGTAAAAGTAGGGGGAACTACGTGGTATATTAGAATTTTCTGTACCAACTTACAACTTTTCTGTAAATTAAAAACTATTCTAAAAAAAGTTTGCTAAGAAAAAAAACACCTAGCTCATATTCAAATAAAACGGTGGTAGTGGTAAGGAGGATCTCTTTCTCTAATACAGAAAACACAGGTGTAAAATCAAAAATGTATCAAAGAGCAGTACCAATATATCACATTGCACAATTGTTTTCTTCAGTAAGAAATTATCTGAAGAATTTACTACCTAACAGCCAGAAGTTTAACCTTTCCTAATGTAGAAAAAAATAGCACTGTCAGAGGAAAATACTTTAACTGATATATTCTGCATATGTACAAGAATTGGATTTTACAAATTTATGCTTTCTGAAAACAATTTTATTGTATATGGTAATGACTGATATATTATCTGTATCAAATCCTATCCTATTTGAGTTTTTCTATCTAAATTCAAATTTATGGATATCAAAGCATGACTATTGAATATATTATTATATTTCCTTTTTACTAAATTAACTAACTCCTGGACAAATTATTATTCATTTAAAAATTTTATTAGAATTTGTATCTATTATTTATTCTAATCACATAGCATAATTAAAACCAATGATAATATACTATGGCTTACCAGCTTTAAACCAGAGAATAATCTTAATGTTAACGTACGTTTGTAGATAATATTTTATAGTTAAAACTACAGTTTTTATTCATATAAAAATCAGAATTCTTAAATAGTTACTATTAAAATATGCAGGATTATTTCAAAATACGGAATAGTGTTTCTTTTCAAATGTAGAACTGCAACTTACATATTTGAAAGAACTTAACTTTTTTATTATTTTTTATAATTCCAAATACGGACACTTCTATAAATGTTTAATAGAATGCAAACTGCTCAGTTGAGAAAAAGTGAAAAATAAAACCACATGGGAAATGATAAAAGACACAGGAGCCATTTTAACATGGCTTCCATTGGCTAAAGATGGAACAATTTGAGCATCAAAATGAACAACAGGAATAGATAATATATCATGCTGAATAAAAAGAGAATCCATGAGTCCATATTTACATTACTACTTCTACTAGAAGACTACTACTACCACTGCTACTACTACTAGTAGTAGTACTACTACTTAAATGGAAGGAGTAGAGGAGAAGGAAAAACTTTCATTTACGGAAGAATAACAAGAAAGAAAGAAAAGTAGGAAATAAAAAAATCATTTTAAAACCAGCAGAGTAATAATTGATTCATGCAAAATTAATCAAAGTATGCCTAAGCCATTTTGTGAAAATTTGTTTGGGAATAGGATGTAGTCAGCCTCAAAGGCCTCAAAATTTTTTTGTTTGTTTATCTTATATATGAAGAGAAGTTTTTCCTTTATACCACTTAACCAAGTTATCAAACTCATCAACGATAATTGAACAAACTGCCATCATGTGTCACATGAAATAATCCTGAAAAAAGGACAAAATATCACCTAGGCAATATTTCTGTATTTAACTTGATTTCATTCATGAGAAACTAATCAGGCAAAATGAAATTAAAGAGCATTTGTGAAACAGCTGGCTTGGATGACTCAGAATGTCAATCTCACGAAAGACAAAAATCAAAACACAACAAATGTGACTGGTATACGAGTGCTCATTATATCATTCTTGTGACTTTCCTGTGGAGTAAAATTTTTCAGAAACTATTGGAAAATATGTCACTCACAAAATTCTCATTTCTTTGGTGTCCCTAAGAGCCACTCACTTAATTTTTTCTTTGAATTTGTAATTTGATACATAAACTTTCATTTTAATGAAGAAGAAATTTGACTAAAAATAAAGATATTTTATGAGAGATAGTTAAGTGTCTTTGCTTTGTACAGATTTCAGTGCTTTGTTTTAATTTTTATGTTGATTTTCATGAATTCATATGCTTGTAAAAGAAGTCTTTGTCCTATACTCCCTAGTATTCATTAGTCTTCTTTCCATATATTTTATGTTTAGATTGTTATCGTGGGAATGGCAAAAACTATATGGGCAATTTATCCAAAACACGATCTGGACTAACATGTTCGATGTGGGACAAGAACATGGAAGATTTACATCGGTATGTAAATTTCTTTCTTTCAATATATAGTATGTAGTGATAACAGCAAATAGGTATATTGAGGTACATTGGTATTTCTTTCTATTCATTTATATATTATAGTAAGCTAATAAAAACATTAGATTGATCGTTCTGTGCAACTCAATTTAACATTTTCTCTCTACGTGGCAAACTTAAATAAACAATTCAAAGCAGTACATATTTATTGAGGATTTACTATGTGTTCTGCTGTGTAACAGGTGCCTCAGGAACATTAACAAAAAGAACATTAACATACATTTGGGCTCCACCTTTAAGCATGATATAGTCATACGGAGAAAACAATTACACAACTGGATAAGATATTGTATAATGAAATGCCAAATCTAGTGTTTCAAATAGTATATTATAGGATTATATTCTCATAATTATTTATTAATATTAGTTTATAAAATTGATAAGTGACCATCTTCATGTATATACACACCTTAAAATTCCACTTAACTACTAAAAACTTATTGAGACATGTTTCCTTGTATAGCTTTATTCTGATACACATGATTTTTCTATAATTAAAGAAATGGATATGTAATTGAAAAAAATCTATATATTTCAGAGAATTAGAGATTTTGACATTGGACATATTCACAACAAAAGCAGTTATCTTCCACTTGACCCCAGCAGTAGTGCTAGTGTGTTTGAAATGACAAAAGACGTATGAGACATAGTTGCAACATAGAACAGAGTTTTATTAAATATCCTGGAATATATACAGCAGGATTAAAAGAAAAATGGTAGTGTCATTTTTTTTTTTTTTTTTGCGGTACGCGGGCCTCTCACTGTTGTGGCCTCTCCCGTTGCGGAGCACAGGCTCCGGACGCGCAGGCTCCGGACGCGCAGGCTCAGAGGCCATGGCTCACAGGCCCAGCCGCTCCGCAGCATGTGGGATCTTGCCGGACCGGGGCACGAACCCGTGTCCTTTGCATCAGCAGGTGGACTCTCAACCACTGCGCCACCAGGGAAGCCCAGTAGTGTTATTTAATAAAGTATCTACAACATGGTTGCTTTCTGTGAGTTGTTATCTCATTTGACCATCATAATCCTATATGGAAGATATTTCTGTATGTGTGAATAAGAATTTAAGGATCCAGAGAAGTTGAGTCATTTTGCTCCTGGTTCCACTTTAGCTTTAAAGTTCTTATTCTCTTTCAAAATTTACTCACTAGTGGATGGTATTTTTTCGACTAATTTACTTCACAAATAGTGATAGTTATAAAGCAGTGTTCTCTAACATAAATATGCAACTGACATATGTAATCGCACTTGTACTTTTTACGTTTTCCAGTAGCCATACTTACAGAAGTAAAATTAAACAGGCAAATTTTTAAAATAATGTTTTTATTAATCCAATATTTCTAAAGCTTTTCATTTCAATATGTATTTAACATAAAAACTATTAATGAGCTATTTTACATTTTTATATTAAAGCTACAAAATTTGTTGTATAATTATAGCACCTTTCAATTTGGACGAGCCACATACTAGCTTTTCTGTGGTTACTCTGGCTAGTAGCTACTGTATTGGACACTGTAGCTCTAGGACTTCAAAGTTAAGCAGAATTCTGCCATCATGGATCTCACTCTAGTATGGAATGGCAGAAAACAGCAAATGCCAATGTCATATTAGAAAATCCACGAAAAAAGCATATTTTATGTTATGGGGCTGCAAACAAGTGACACCCACACTTAAATGGTCAGGAAGTTTTCCTACAGGAAGGGATGTTAGTTGGGACATACGTAATAAGAAGGAGTTAGTCAAAGGAAGTGTAGGAGGAAAAGTACAACAGGCAGAAGAAATAACTTGTTCAAAAGCCCCAAAATGGAAGTGTATAAAAATCAGAAATAACTTTAATAAGTTTGAAACAGCATAATTTGGTTAATGTCCAGAGAAGAAATTCTCCAGTGGCAAAACCATACAGGACCCTGTAAGCTGTGTTAAGAAATTTGAAGAAAAAAGAAACGAAATTGAGTTATTTGTAGTGAGGTGGATGGACCTAGAGTCTGTCATACAGCGTGAAGTAAGTCAGAAAGAGAAAAACAAATACCGTATGCTAACACACACACATATGGAATCTAAGGGAAAAAAAAAAAAAGGTCATGAAGAACCTAGGGGTAAGACGGGAATAGAGATGCAGACCTACTAGAGCATGGACTTGAGGATATGGGGAGGGGGAAGGGTAAGCTGTGGCAAAGTGAGAGAGTGGCATGGAATGGACATATATACAATACGAAACATAAAATAGATAGCTAGTGGGAAGCAGCCGCATAGCACAGGGAGATCAGCTCGGTGCTTTGTGACCACCTAGAGGGGTGGGATAGGGAGGGTGGGAGGGAGGGAGATGCAAGAGGGAAGAGATATGGGAACATATGTATATGTATAACTGATTAACTTTGTTATAAAGCAGAAACTAACACACCATTGTAAAGCAATTATACTCCAATAAAGATGTTAAAAAAAAAAAAGAAATTTGAGTTTTATCCTAAGCATTAAAGGAATTCATTCAAGAATTTTAAGCAAGAATTGGCATGATTAAAATTAATGCTGATTTCAACACTGATATTTTTAAAAGCATTTTTAGAAATATGGTGGGGTGGATCTAGCTCTTCACGGACTTGTGAAAGACAACTGTAACCAACTCTGCCTTCAGTGATTCCATATTAGAAGTCTGACAGTTTTATGGTGGAAGTAGTTACAGTTACACTACAGAAATATGCAAGAACAACAAATAAAGACCCTCTGCCCCCATACACACTTCAGAGTGCTAGTTGTTAAACATTTACCAGCATACCAATGGAAACACGTCGCATATTTATTCAGGGATGCAATGGTTATAACTCAATTCATTGAGTTTAGGTTTGCCTTTGGAAATAGTTAAAAGTCATTTGGAACCAACTTGTAGGATACTGATGAATGATTAAGTTGCACGGTACCATTTTGGTTTAAGTACAAACTATGACTGAGTAAAGAGGTAACACTGTGTGGTGGTTTTGAACACTGACTCTGGAAAGAGCCGTGTGTTCAAACACTTGTTCTACAGCTTAAAAACCATGTGACCCTAGAAAAATTAATTGTCCTCTGTGGATTTCAATTTCGTCAAATACAAAATGGCATAATCTTCGAGCCTGTCTCATCAGGTTGGTCTAAGGGCATATATGTAAGTCATCTGTAATAGAATATGTCACATAGTAAGTATTGTATGTCTTTACTGTCGTATTGGTCCAAAAAGTAAATCCAAGTTTAGTAAGATAGCTCAAGTTTCTATGTTGAAGCTCTTCCCAGTTTTTTAAAATGACACATTAATTATGTTCAAGCATGGTAGTAATTAGTAATCCAAAACAAATTAAGTTAGGATGTATAGTTTTCATGACATGGTCAGGATGGCCATGTGGAATTTGACTTCTTTAATGTTACTGAGGTAAATGTAAATATTGGTGTTATATGAGTGGGCATGGTCTTATAACATAGAGTATTTTTGCTTTACTTCTGTAATAAATTTAGTTAAGATGTAAAATGAGAAAGGCTGAAGTGTTACTCAATTATCTGTCAAAAAATCATATTTTGTAACTATATGACCAATGAAATTTTAGAATTTAATAATTTTATTAGCACATTATTATTGTTTTCCATGTATCTTCCAGTACGTTGTCATAGTAATGCTGCTAGTGATGCTTCTTTACATGTTTCTGAAACATGAAAAAATACTTTTGCAATAGCTTGCATTTTCTATGCATTTTCTAACTTAGATCTTTGTCACAGGGGTATTGTTACCTTGCCAGTATAGTTATTAAATAGAAGCAAAGTCATAAGATCTTTTATCACTTTATCTATGCTGATTATTCAGCCTTATTCCTGAGTTAAAGAACATCCTTCCAAACTGCAAGAACAACAACAAAATAAGTCTCAAAAAAAAAAAAACAAACCCAAAATTCACAGCAGGTAGCTTGTGTTGTATCTGTAATGAAAGTTATGCACTAGGATTATATCTTCTTCGTGACATTTTGTTTCTCTTGGACAAGATGTGCATTTTGTGATGTTCAGAGTTTGTTGTTTATGCAGGCATATCTTCTGGGAACCAGATGCTAGTAAGCTGAATAAGAATTACTGCCGCAATCCTGATGATGATGCCCATGGTCCCTGGTGTTACACGGGGAATCCTCTCATTCCTTGGGATTACTGCCCTATTTCTCGTTGTAAGTATATTTTGTGATCTTTTTCAGGTGAACCATTTTAAATATACTGCATGCCCTCTAAAATGATACCTTAACCAGAGGTGGAAATAGTATAGGAGGGCTAGAGTTGATCCCAAAATAAGGATGCATTCCAGACAGCAACACACATACAACTTCATCTCTCCTCTAGACAAGGGGACAATCTGCTGAACTTTTAAAAGAGATTTTCCTCCCTCAGAAGATTTCTATTTGGAATTCAGAAGTAATACATGGCCATTGTTCTGACTGGGCTAGAAAGACCTCTCCGCCCCCCACCCCACCAATAAATACTAACTGTTCAGCCTCTGAAAGTAGCAGAGCTCTTAGCAAAGTCCCCAGCCCACTAACAGGCCCATAAACACATCAGAGATAGTTGTGCTTCCATTATCTTCTCAGCTGTTTAGGCCAAGACTAAGAAGCCTAAAACATTCCATCTACTTCTCTGAGCCCAAGATGATTTTGTTTAAAAAGTATTAGCACATAAAGTAAAAGATATACGTAAAATGTATAATATATGTCTGATACACTTCATGTAAAAGAGCACCTATATAGCAATAAGTAAAAGATGAGATGATTCGAGAAAACTGAAGATGAATCTTCAAGAATAAACTTAATAAACAAATGAAAAGATGTTAAAACTTAATAGTAAGAAAATATAATAATTATAATGAAAAGATAAAAGCATAAGAAATCATTTCCACCTATCAGGTTGGCAAATAAGAAGGTGATTGCTAATGCCTAATATTAGTGAGAACCTGGGTAATCAGACTCTCTCAATACTGTGCTGCTCTGTGTACTGGGAAGCCTGTATTGAAGTCAGTTTGGGGAAACGTATCAGGATTTTCAACCTCTGCACGACTGACATTTTGTGCTGGATAAACCTTTGTTATGGGAGGCTGTCCTATGCACTATAAGATGTTTGGTAGTGTCCCTGGCCTCTACCCACTAGATGTCAATAGTATCACCTCCACTGAGAACTGCTAATGGAGAGTAATGTATATTGAGATGAAAATATATCCTCAATATGTTATTGATTGAGTGAAAAAGACTTATAAAGCTCTCTTAGTAGCAAGAGACCATTTTACTGTAGTACATGTCTCACAGCTCTGTTTATAGTAGATATCTATTTTTTTTTTTTTTTGCGGTACGAGGGCTTCTCACTGTTGTGGCCTCTCCCGTTGCGGAGCACAGGCTCTGGATGCGCAGGCTCAGCGGCCATGGCTCACGGGCCTAGCCGCTCTGCAGCATGTGGGATCTTTCCGGACCGAGGCACGAACCCATGTCCCCTGCATCGGCAGGCGGACTCTCAACTGCTGCGCCACCAGGGAAGCCCTATAGCAGATATCTTTAAACACTATGTTAAACTGCCTTCTTGTTTAAAAAAGACTCGTTTTATATGTTCAATAAGAGTCCTGTTTTAAGAATATTTGTCACGTGAGACAAGGCAGTAGCAAGTACCTTGAAAATAGCAGCAAAAATACTCACTTTAAAAGAGATTAGATTAAGAAATGATATTTGCTTTAAAACATAAAACACAAACACAAGTCTATATTTTCCATAATATACATCAAATTAAAGAGATAATTTCTCACCATAAATTGTAACACTAGTCACGTTTCCTGAAATTTTAGCATAAAAGCAAACTTTTAAAACATGATGTTAATCAATTATATCTATAGTTAAAACTTGGAACTTCGCAATCTATTTTTAATTAAGAAATTTTCTATAATAGTAAGTAAATATCTTATATGTTCACAAAGAAATAGTATTTCATATTGTTATATTTCATTTCATCAGCTTTAATCATAGCCTTTCAAATTAATTAGTGTTCTCCTAATGTTCCTAATTTATCCCAGATTAGGGTTTGCATAGGTCCTGAAAATGTTCTTTTATAGAAGATGTCTTTCTGGTTTTAACATTAAAATAAACAAGCAAACAGACCAACCTTTCCAACCTCTCTGGTGTACAAAAAAAATTTTTTAATGGTGAAAGTTGTTATTTTTTTCTAAGTATTAGTTTTATTTCATGGTACCTCTTTGTGAAGTTTCTACGATTAAGAATAATGGAGGCTAATAGACTCTTCAATGACCTAGGAAGAAGGATAAAAGTCAATGACCTGGCTTCTAAAACAAGTTCTATTGCTTTCTCTATAGAATTCCAGATTTCTAAAAATCACAGTAGCCTAATTTTAGTACGTAGATATAGTTAAGAGTAAAATGTTCCCATAGAGAACTGTGATTTGGCTTATAAATTTGAGATAAGACTCTAATAACTTTAAAGTTTTTAAAGCATATTTTCAACTAACATTTTTAAACTAAAAGTAATGTGCTATTGAAAGACTTCAGGGTGTTGCTAGTATTTGATTAAATGCTACTGCAGATAACTCATTTATTTCAATGTATTCTGAACATTAATTAATTTCAACAAATATTTCTACACTGTCATTTTTCTAAATAATATTTATAGCCAGGATTTATTTACAGTTTTCTTGCTGGTGAAAGGCTAATAAAATTTATCTATAGAAGATTTGAGTTCTTATTTATTTAACTTCAGAGACTATATATCATTTTCATACTGCACATTTGTATTACAAACATGTAAAGGTTTGTATTCCTTTTAAAAAAATGCTTACAAAATAATATTTAACATATATTTTTAAGGTTCTCAAGATGCAAAAATAAAACTGTAGAAATGTCTATATTTGTCTATACACATATACACAGTATATCTTAGAAAATTCTTAAGTATTAAGAGAGCATAGTGGTTTAGAGTTTCAACTCTGATTTCCTGGGTAAGGATTTCAGTTCTATCACTTTAAGTGCCTTGGGTAAATTACCTCCACCTCAGTTTGTATTTATTTATTCATTTGTTAATAATTTTAAATTGTGCTCCTATCGTGTGCAAAGCCCTATATATCATTCTAGGTATAGAAAATATAAACAATGTTTCCTACGCTCAAATCGTTTTCAGTGTACAGAGGAGACATTTTACATACATAATCGCAAATAAAGTCATTTAAATACATACATATTAATATTAAAATATATAATAAGAATGGGAATACAAATGTCAGCGTGGAAAAACGTGTGCTGTTCATAAAGTTTCGAATTTGAGTTGAAACTTTAAGGATCTATTAAAAGAAAGTTTTATTTATGTTTTCAGTAAGAGCACATGTTTGGTTCTGAGGCCATACACACACACACACACACACACACACACACACTCCTACACTTCCATAGGAAAAACTTTTATCATTGATATGTTTTCCTTCTTCAAATTTAAGGTGAATCAATATAAAGTAAGATTTGTATCATATATAGTTGTTCAGATTTGAGTACTATGGTGGAGACGTAAGGGAAAAGTAAAAGAGGAGAAGTGAAAATAGTATTTTAAGGTAAAATGGAAAAGGCCTAGAAAGCAGAAGAAACTAGAATGCTTTCAAAAAATTCATAATCTAACCAGCAACTCAGAATCTCTAGAAATCTGATTTTAAGTGGTAATGCAGCTTCTTCTAAATTGTGAGAAATGTTGGCTTAGAGGAAAATCTATATATATATACTCTTAATTATTAAAGCCCCTAAATGATAAGATCTACACATTTTAAAAAATTTAAATATTTTAGTAAGGTACAATAATGAACGAAATACTTTGTTGACGTATTAACTTGATGCATAGAAATCAGAAACTTGATATGCAGTTAAGAATACAATGAATAGTGTAGTCTTTCTCACCACAAACGATACAAAGAATAGATATCTAGTTTTTTATTTTAGAATTTTTATGTAAATAACTTGAGTGGAAAAAGCAATATCCTTGATGTTTTAATGACCACAGTCGGCCTCCATCCTAATTTGTACTGTGAACTAAAACAATGACCTCAGGTGACTAAGACAAAACCATCCCCAAGAATAAACTAAAGGGAAAGGGAAATGATGAAATTTGTATGTTTACGCTTATTCACTTAAAATATCTAGATCTGGAAAATGGACATAAATAAAAACGCTTTAGCATGTATTAATTTTCTCAAGATTTCCCATAAATAAAAATCAGATTTGCGTCTATTACAAAGGAATCCATAGGCCATTTTTGTTTTGTTGCCGGTTTATTTGAGCTCAGGGCACTTCCAGAGACTAACAACCAGCTGGGTCTAAACAATGCCTGACTAAACTCTATGTCATCAGTTTTGGACAGTCACACACTAAATTCCAGGAAATGTACTTCATTCATTGCTACTTAAGTATTTTCAAATCCTAGCATCCTCCAAGCCTTTCTCTTGGCAGCAATTAAACCCCACTCAGTAGGGAGGTTGTAAAAAAGTAGTAAGTATGAAATTTTAGTTATAATTTATTGGCAGTTTCTGGTGTTCTTTTTTTTAAATACTTTTCCCCTTACTACCTAGAAAAACCAGTCTTTGAAATATACTAACAAAGCATAATTATATTTGGCTATCCCTCTTTTTCCATGAGTGACCTTGATTTCTATCTTCTCGAATTCTTAAAAAAGTTTTCTGAAACATAGGAAGTTTTAATTATCCTTAACCATAAGTAAAAAAAGTAATTTTCAGAAAAAATATAAATGGGTCAAATTAAAGCTACATAGTTTATCTATATGAATGGCCCAAATAAACAATAATAAGCATTAGTGCTGTTCGGTGGAATGTTCATTGTGTACGATGTTTGGCATCTTGGGAGAATGAGGCAGCTCCTTGGTGCTAGCAGTGTAATTCAAACTGCCAACATCCATCAAACCACATACCTGATAACCTTCACAGTCATAAAACAGGCCTTTCCTCACATGACCCACTACCAGTAGGTGCATGCTTTCAACTTTGTCTAAAAGTGATACATAATTACTCAAAAGAGTATTTTTGCATTTTATTTTTGAATAAAATGTAAAGAATTGTAGTAAATTATCCATTTATGGATATTTGGATTTCAATACACAATTCTGGTTCTATATAACAGAAATATGTATGTAAAAATTATGTATATATATATATATTTGTTTTTACAGGTGAAGGTGATACCACACCTACAATAGTCAATTTAGACCGTAAGTAATCTTTCAAAATAATATATGAGTCTCTATGTGTCAGAAGTGATGTCATTATTTTCTTCATAGAAAAATAACTTATCATTATATAAACTTCCATCATAAAAATAAAATAATCTATTTTATTTTATTTGAACATTTTTTTCTGTGTGCATGTGTAAAGGTGTTACAAAGGCAACTGCATACTGAATATCAAAATTCAATGTTCTGTCACAAAATATGTTATATTTAACTTTGAAAAAAGCATGTATATTGCTTTTACCTAATTGGGGGCAGAAGGTATCCATTGGACTTTCACCATCCTTTAAATTAAATCAGGATGCTACAGTCAGAAAGAATGAAACCAGAAGGTTGGAAAATTATGCAGTGTCTTTATCCTGCTCTATCTTTAAAGCTCTTTGCATGCTCTACGAGGCAAAAGATGACACAATCTGAGAGGTTCAGTTAATCCTCAGCTTAAGGAAATCTGTTGGGAGCTGCTTGTATCCGATTTTCACACATTTCTTGGGCTGAAGGAAGTTACTCAAATGTTTTGATTTAAGAGACCACCTGCTGTGTCCCAGGCTGAAGAGCAAATGGAAATCTATTTTAGACCATGGACAAGAGTGGAAAGGATAAGGCAAGGAACACCAAGGAGGGTCAGGAAGAAGTTTACTTCAAAGAATTCTAAATTATATCTTTTGGATATAATGATTTAGACATAATTATGTCATTTGGATTAAAATTTCAATTAATATAACTTTGGTAACATGTTGCAAAATGGTTCTACATTCTTACTATACAAATTCATGAGTAATAAACCAAATATAGTTTTTTTATTTTCACTTACGCTATTGCTTTTCATTGACATTTAGAAATAAGCACTGTAAATAACATTGTTCCATTTTATGTTGAGGTTGTTAAGGGAAATACAATTAATGTTAGACCTGAAGAACTTGTACCTAGTGAGCAAAGCCACTCTCACTATCATGGTAATGCTGTTGACCTTGAGTTGATTAGTTTTTCTGTTTTACCCATCTACTTAGATGAGGATAGCAAACATTTTGGGCCTGATTTGGCACTGTAGTTACGCTATTTACCTTCTTTTGTCCAAAATGTTCTTCTGACACAATTACAATAGTTACATTTGTGTAGTTACCATTGCACTAAAGAAAGCTGACAGGCACAGATTATTTCAAAATGTTTTATCAAAATGTTATGTTTGGTCCTCTTTTTAGATCCTGTAATATCTTGCGCCAAAACAAAACAGTTGCGAGTTGTAAATGGGATTCCAACACGAACAAATGTAGGATGGATGGTTAGTTTGAAATACAGGTAATTATTAATAGACACAAATCATACATATCTGGATTATTTGCAAAAGTTATATTCCCAGCAGTATGGCCACGGGTAGTCGTGCAGGTTGTGCCCTCCACAAGGCACCTGTATGAGCGGGGGCACAAGAGGGGACTAATCACATTCTGCTTGCCAAAAGCCATGGATTTTGCAATTTGTCCCTCCAGAGATGGTGCCATTTTAAATGCTTACAAAGGTCCCATATGTGTTTGCATTGTCCCTGATATGGCACTTCAATTCTCGTAAAGCAAACGACAACTACACAGAGAACCTACCTATACCTTGATATCACCATATAGTTATACTTATGTTGTTAATTTCCCAATCTAGTATATTATGAGATTATTTTTTAACTTGTCTATGCACAATCATATCAAAAATTTTATATTTGTTTTTAATTTCTGACTTTTTAATTGTCATTCTAATGAAAAATAGCAATAATTTAAAATTCTAGGACATTTCATCATTAAGGAAAAGATTAACAATTTATACTGATAGTTGAACAGTCTTGAAATTATAATATTCAGTGTGGATAAAAAAATTCTTGACATGTCTATTTCTCAATGTTGTAAGGATCAATGCCATGTTCTATGTAAAATTTTTCAAAATATACTATTATACAAAATTAAGATTAGTAATTATGTTGTAAGAATTAAATATTGAAAACAGGAGTTAGCTTAAAACCTGATCATACAACTTTCTATGTACTACACATATTGTACTGTATGGTAATCAGAATGTTAAAATATCTTTGTCTATATCTATCTGTATTGGAGCCTCATCATGCAACATACGCCAAAGTGCACCTGAATTCTAGCCACATTTTCCCTTGTTTTCAAGACACCCCATGTTTCTCTCTCCGAGCCTTTGTGCTGTGGTTCCCACTGTATGTTGTAGCTTTCTTCCTCTGTATTTTATGCCTGGAAAATCTTTCATTCTTTAAATACCAACTGTAATATCTCCTCTTTTTGGAAACCCTCCCTGTTCCTTTACCTCTAGCCTCCTAGAATAGAGGAAGAATATCCATTTTTTTTAACCATAACCAAATCACAGTGGCATTAAATTAGAATAGAGACAACTTGAAACTGAAGTGTTTTTTAAATAAGTCAATTCTTAACAAGCATGAAGTTTAAATACTTTGATATATATATGACTTTAGATACCGGGTAGAAGATGGCCTAAAGTTCTCTTTTAGTGTATCTTTCTTCCAAGGAGTAACTCATCAATTTTATAAATATTTATGTTGATAATTGTAGGGTAGCTGTCCTGGGTGTGTAGTACCGAAATAGATTTATGAAACTCACCAGAATATTAAAGCTGCTGTGCAATATGAAGACTTAATGAAGGCTGTAAAACTGGGGGGGGGGGGGTTATTTTCTTTATTATAGAAAATGTTCCAAGAATCTACATCTTTGAACTAATTAGAGGATCTTTGCAAATCTCATTACTCGAGAAAAAAAAAAGGCAAATACTTTTCAATTTATTCTTATTCAAAGGAGACTTCCTTTGGAAGTCACCATCCTTGGAGAAGCAGGTGAAACTGTTTTTCATCAGATCAGAGTAGTATAAACTTTTTTTTAAAAAGTACTTTTCCTTTGAAATGCAAGTTCTTAGTAACAACAGCTGTTTAGCTATTCTTCCAAAACTCACAGAGAGGAATAGAAATTCAAACTCGATATATATTCTTAACCTCCCGTGTGGTACAGGCCATAAATAACTGTGGTCTTAGTCTGGGAATCTTATTCTATTACCCTCTGAAGCACTGAACATCTGTACTCTTTGGAAATGTAAATTGTGAATAGTTGTACTTTTTTCCATGTGTCTGCCAAAAAATAATGGATTTACAGATTTTGGATACATCAAATAAATGTTCTAGTATTTATTATTCTCTACAAATATTTTATAATTTCCTAGATCTCTCTTGCAAAATTGTTTTGATTTTATAAATAAATATTATATTGTTGGTCTTAAGCTGAACAAACAAATTACTCAAACTCAGTTATACTCTAAGTTAATCTATCAGAACTACATAATGGTAATGAAAGAAGGGAATAGCACATAAATATTATATATGGTTACCACCAGATGGTTTTTAGGTTTTGAATAAAAACTCAAATTTGCAGTTTTCATAATCAAACACTGAATTTAAAATAGGTCTAATTATCCTATATTTGTAGCACATACTTTCTCACACAAGAATAGACACACACACACGTGAACATATGTGTTGGGAATGGGTCTTCATGTGTAGTGACAGGGTTCCTCATACAAAAATAAAGTTGCTTTCATAAAATTGTAATCACATTATGAAAAAAGTTCTAATGCTATAATCATCAAATATCATCCTTCTGATAAAAGGATTACTCGTTTTATTCTAGTTGGGTTATTGTCTACATTTTTCTCTCAATGTGTTTAACAAATGGAGCCATAGGTTTTGCATTAATTGGCAGGCACCCTTTCTGCACAGAGGTTACTTGTTTCTCTTTCCTCTTTCTCTTAGAAATAAACATATCTGTGGAGGATCATTGATAAAGGAAAGTTGGATTCTTACTGCAAGGCAGTGTTTCCCTTCTCGGTAAAGTATTTCTGAAACCAATATTTGTTTTGAGCATTTAAAAATATGTATGGCTTCCATTTAGCTTTTAGGCTTAAGAATGTGTATTCAACAGAGATTCACCAGCATAGGGTGAACAAATTAATTTCTTTTTTTAGATTTAGCTTATAAAATTTACCTTGACTTAATTGATACTTACTTATGGGTACTACTTCTGTTCACCTCTTTCCACGATTGGCACTACTCTCATTTGAGGAAAAATTTTGCTAGAATTATGTTAATAATTTTTATCCCAACCTCCTTCTTGCACTGTATATTTCTAGATATTCTTTTTCTGAATTATCAACAAACTTCTCTCAACCCTCACTTCTTTCTTATGTAGAACAAGCCTCAGAATAATACTGAGAATAATTTTCAATGGAAATTAGCCTAAGGAAAAAATAAGGAGGTAGCATTTGTAAGCTTACTCCTTGATTCCCATTAAGGTCACATTGATTTTGTTAGTATAAATATTCAATCCCTATTAACAAACCAAACACACACATTTGAGATAAAAAGGAAAATTTGCAATAAATTATAACTCATGTAATGTGCTTTACCTGAGAATGTTTCATAAATGACCTACTCTCTAGCAAAAATAAGCAAGTTTTCAAAAAAAAAAAGCCATTTAGAATTTCAGCAATTTAAAGGTTCTTCCTGCTTATATGTTCTTGTAGTATTCAGAATCTCCCATAACAAATGTGTTGCTCTTTATTATATTTTAAAGTTTAAATTTAGGTTATTTATCTGCCCTTATAAGCTAATATAACAATATATGTGATTAATATTACATATTTTAAAGTTATTTTTTATATTTTAATTTTTTACTTAGAAACAAAGACTTGAAAGATTATGAAGCTTGGCTTGGAATTCATGATGTCCATGGAAGAGGAGATGAGAAACGCAAACAGGTTCTAAATGTTACCCAACTGGTATATGGGCCGGAAGGATCAGATCTGGTATTACTGAAGCTTGCTAGGTGAGTTCCTTTAGATAGTTTCATATTTTTAATATAGACTGGAATTGTTGAAGCTTTTTCTTCAACTATGTTCTTATTCTTTCTCTCTCATGTAGATGTATTATAAAAGCATATGTCACATGGTGTGTGTGTGTGTGTGTGTGTGTGTGTATGTGTGTGTGTGTGTATGTGTGTGTGTGTGTGTGTGTTCAGAGGCAGAGAGAGGGGCATTTTCAAATTTTTCAAAAGTGAATAAATGAAATTGGACCAACAGTATGATCAGCCTGCTCTAAAACCAAAGGTTAGTGAGCAATTATATGATAACTTTAACAGGTAAAATAATGATTAAAAAAATAGCAGTGACCATTTGTTCTTAAATATTTGTAAGTAAATATTCATTTCTCTACTACCTACTCCGAAGCACAATTGTTTATTCTCTCTAAATGAATCATATTAAACATTCACACTACATTTTAATATGTTAATTTTGTGTTGAATCCAGTCAAGGTTACTTACCATTATATTTTCTCTTTTCAGGCCTGCTGTTCTGGATGATTTTGTTAGTACAATTGATTTACCTAATTATGGGTGCACAATTCCTGAAAAAACCACTTGCAGTGTTTATGGCTGGGGCTACACTGGATGTAAGCTATTTTTAGAAAGATAAGGCAATATCATATGTATTTTGTAAAAATATTTTGTATTTCTTTACTTTTCTCACCTTACCCTGCGCTCGTTAACTGTACATATTTTGTGCCATTCTAGTGATCAACTCGGACGGTCTATTACGAGTAGCACATCTCTATATTATGGGGAATGAGAAATGCAGCCAATATCATCAAGGGAAGGTGACTCTGAATGAGTCTGAAATATGTGCTGGGGCTGAAAATATTGTATCAGGACCATGCGAGGTAAAAACAGAGATTTTTATGTAAGGAGTATGTGATGGATAGCATAGTTTCTTGTGCTTATATTTTCTATTTTTCTCAAATGAGAATCATTATAAACCAACCTGTTCTAAGAGAGAGGAATTGAAAAAGATAACCCTTATTATCCTTGTACAATTTTTTAGCTAAATAGTGAAGCAATCCATGTTTCATTAGCAGCAAACTAAGATGACATTTGTCTCTCAAGAAACAAGAAAAGAATACAGCCAAAACTCTTAGAGAAAGCTGTTCAAATTAGAAGTATCCAATATGCAGTTTGATACAATAGCTTGCATTTTTCTAATGTTTTTCTAAATGTATCTGATCTTCCCAAATTCTAACTTAACTCTATTAATTTTAATAAGAGATACATGCCTGCTTTTAAACTTTTAAATATGTTTTTGGTTAAGCCAGTGTGTGTATGTGTGTGTGTGTGTGTTTAAACAAATTCTATTTAAAAAACCAAAAGGTCAAAGTTTATGATTTTAAGAGCTTGGACATTTTCATTTGTTAAGCAACTGTTCTTTCCACTTGGCAGTGTTCCTATCCCTGTTTCACATAGACAAGCTGTTAAACTGTTATTTTTGATGTTTTTCAGTTAAAGAATTTTAAAATTGCATTAAAATAATACGATTAAAAACTGATTATGTGTTTATAACCACTTTCAAATCTGGTGTTTTTTCCAGTAAATCAGTATCACTAAGGTTTTCATCACAAATGAAAATCTACTAGGAGAAAGAATTATTTATTTATCTGTTTGTTTACTTATTACTGAGTTCTGTAAACACCAAGTTTTGAGCTAGACCAGATCTTTGAGATATTTAGAAAGCTTGCACTTATCCCAGCCCTACTGCCATTACTACTGTGACATCTGCTCTTCAGGAATAGCCTATAATCTGGTTTGTCATCTATACATTCTTAGATTCCTAACTTTAGCACTGAAAAATTTATCACATAGTTATTTTTATCTATATAATCAATCAATTGATTCAGCCACTTCTCAAAAATGCACTCATCCTCCAGGATTTTTTTTTTTTTTGCATCACTGATATTTGAAACAGGGTAATATAATAATCAAACCAGGGAAATCTAGACACCTAAAAAAATCTCCTAAACATTTGTATAATAGCAATAGCATCACATTTAGTGAAAGTCCCTCAAAATCAATTCTCAAAATGAATTGATTTGAAGAGTTCATATCAGTAATCACTGGTGCATTAATTTAAAAACCAGATTAACAGGGCTTCCCTGGTGGCGCAGTGGTTGAGAGTCCGCCTGCCAATACAGGGGACACGGGTTCGTGCCCCAGTCCGGGAAGATCCCACATGCTGCGGAGCAGCTGGGCCCGTGAGCCATGGCCGCTGAGTCTGCGCGTCCGGAGCCTGTGCTCCGCAACAGGAGAGGCCACAACAGTGAGAGGCCCGCGTACCGCAAAAAAAAAAAAAAAAAAAAAACCAGATTAACACCTGTGGCAGAGTTTATATGAAGTCTCTTTGAATAAACTATTTTCCTTAGTGTTTTATCTTCTATTTCACCCCCACTTTGATTTTCTCTGTCACAGAATGTTAATAGCTCTCTTCTTTCCACCTGTATTACAGAACTAAATTTTGCAGTAGTTTAGTTTTATCTCATCACATCAGTACTGGGGGAAAATTAAGATAGTCAGAAGCACTCTTCTGAATACAAAGATGCCAAAAATTAGTCACTGCAATCCTAGGAAGGCTACATGGCCCAAAAAGGTGATGCAGCATTTTTAAATGATTATATATAACAATATGTATAAACATATATGTATATAAAAATATACACACGAATCATTTTATCAATCTATTCATCTTTCATCTATCACCTATCTATATATGATGATACAACAGTCTGTGCCATGAAGTCACAGACTACCTTCTATATCTATATATGATGATACAACAGTCTGTGCCATGAAGTCACAGACTACCTTCCACAAAGGGGAAAAAAATATAAATATAACTATATTGACTACTAAGACTAAGTGGAGAAACATTCCTTCTTTCTGCCTGGGAAAGCAATTTCCACATAGTAAACAGAATTATTTTACCACCTACAAGTTTTTATTTAACTGTTAAAATCATTCTGGGGGCAGGATTGAGGGAAAGGAAAAAAATTAGAAATAAGAGAAAACTTAATGTGGGTTAATCCTTAAAACTGTATGATTACAGGTGAGTTTTTGATACGTGTATTTTTCTACATTTTCCAAATTTTCTATATTGAACATGCTTTGACCATCAGAAGTAAGTCAAAATAAATATGAAATCTACCTTCTTAAAGAGCTATCTATGGTCACGTGTTAATTAGTCTGCATTCAACAAAGGCAAAAAACACTTTAAAACGTGAGTCATACTTAAATGATAACTACACATGATAGAACACTTTGAACTTTTGTACTTATCTCAGTCCAACAGAAAGACAACCAATGGCTTAGTACATCAATTTTATGTCTTCATATTTCAATGGAAGTTATTCTCTTGTTTTGCATATATATATATTTGAGATATAAATCGATACAGGAAATGTTAATGAATTGTCAATTTTTATTTCTAAAATAATACTTTGTTGTTGTTATTGTTGCATGTCTTCTTCCTAGGGAGATTATGGTGGCCCACTGGTTTGTGAACAACATAAAATGAGAATGGTTCTTGGTGTCATCGTTCCTGGTCGTGGATGTGCCATTCCAAATCGTCCTGGTATTTTTGTCCGAGTGGCATATTATGCAAAATGGATACACAAAATTATATTAACGTATAAGGTACCACAGTCGTAGCTGATGTAACTGTGTCTGAAGCTTCCAATAATACAACTCTCCTTTACATGAAGATTTCAGAGAACATGGAATTAAAATGTAACTTAAAAAATCCCAAGACAACTACTTGAGTGTCATGTTTGTTAAGATACTCACTAATATTTATGGGTGTTTTCTGTTGTTTCGTTTGTCAGTGTTATTTTGTAAATGTTGAAGTGAATTAAGGTACATGCAAGTGTAGTAACATATCTCCTGAAGATACTTGAATGGATTAAAAAATGCAAAGGTATAACTGCTGGATGCTAAAGATATAATGGAAAAGATCAACTAATCTCTCTCGGCTGCTTTCCAAGGTTAGTTTCTCAATAATAAATAAGCCATAAGTTAAACATTATTTCAACCTCACAAAAACAATTTATATCTTGTGTCCTTAAATTGTAACTCTATATTAAATTATATTACCTTTAATATGCCATACATTATATTTCATTCATTTCTCCTCACCATGTATCCTGTAATACTGGTACATATACTCCTTTATAAACGCATATACCTATACACAAATGCCTGGGTACACATGTGCATGCACTACAGTTCAAATTGTAGTGTATCTAATATAGCCCCTAAATGTTCTGAAATTGTGTACTTATAGTTTTTTCTTAATAAAAATATTAAAAATTCTAAAGACCAGTAGAAATATTAAAGAAAGGTGCAAGATAGAAGTGACTAGATCATCCTCCATCCATAATCTGCAGATGACCTCTACTGGTTGGCACGTGAGGTGTGGTCATGACCTACGAAATTAAATAACACCTAACCTAGGTTCTTACATATATTTATTATCCAAGTTATTTTATGTAGTTTCTAATTCTTAAAGAGAAGAGGCTAATATGTGTAGTAGTATTATTTCTTTCCTTCAAATTTAGGGACAATTATTTATGCAAGATGTTTTTAGATCTTTTTTCCTAAAGTATTTAAAAAATTCTGAGATGACTAATTGAAGTTTAAAAGTGTTTTGGTCTTTAAAATGTATGTAAATATGTTAACTCTAAGACTTGCTGCTGTGATTGGCTTCTATCTCACCTTCTTTAAATTAAAAACAATATTTAAGAGGAAAATTTCCATGTCTCCAAAATTTGTAAACAGCTTTTCATCAAATTATGCATTAAAATATATATTGAAGAAAGAAGTCAGAACACTTTTCTCTACCTGGAAGTCTTTTAGACTAATAAAACTTTAGTCAAGTAAAGGAAAAAAAAATGTAAAAGGAAAGGAAAGGAACTAGCTTGTCTAAACTCTGTATTCAGTTATTTTTTTAAAGTACAGTTAAATCTGCTGAATGAGATATTTTATCAAAAATATCTTCATTTTATCTTTATTTTACATAGATCTTTCCTAATGCATGGGAAATATTCAGATTTTGTATTCTGTATGATAACAACCAAATCATACTTATTGTTGTATTAGTCATGATTAGCTAAAGATCATGTATTTGCCAAGAAATGAAATAACAAAGAGTAATAGGATAGGTCTGAATTTTCACAAAATATTCCTGTATAAAAGTTCTCTAAAAATAATTATTTGAATATTTTGAATCTAGTATTTCCATTTCTCTAATTTGTTTCTTTTGGATGGTCTCAATTAAGGCCAGGGATTCAAATGATGCTCTAAATTCTCCCTAAGACAATGTTCAATCTTGAGTAAAACGGTTTTAACTTTACTCAAGAGTTTAGTCCACAGAGTATAGGGCAGCAAATCCAGAAATGTTTTTTCCAAATTGTGCCATTTTATTTATTTATTCTCTGTAATAAGATATGTGCTGGTATCAAGAAACAGTGAAAGCAAAGAGAGATCCAACAAGTTGCTAGTCCATACCAGCTTACCTGATTGTATTTCTCTCTCCCTTGTGTACTATACCATTATAATCAACATACAGAAATTTCAAAGGCATATTGTCTAAATATTAAAGTATTTTTCAGTTTCTTCTTGCTAAATGGCAAAATTTTATTGTCACATATTAATGATATTTGTAAAACATTTACTGAATTGTAATTCTTTTAAATACTCACATTTTAAAATATTTCTTTTATGTCTTTTCCTCTAAATTTCCACAGAGACATAGGGATGACCTAGATACAAAATGAAGCTAACTTTATAGACATTTTGAACTCAGTGTTTTCCATTTTATTAAAGGGTAAAAACAAGACCACCAATAAACCATCAGACGTGTAAAATGCAGTTCTTTCTTTGAGAGTTTCCTTTTAATAGGAGGAGATTGATGGAATTGATAATAAAAGCAAGATGAACAAGACCCATGTTATTTTAGGTGGTACAACAGGGAATAATCATGTCATTTTTCTCTGGTGAAAGATACTATTTCCTGGGCATTCTTTTCTTAATAAACTACAAAAAAAAAATAAACAATCCAATTTATCTAAAAATCCATTTCGAGTCACGGAAAAAAGATCTTTTAAATTAGAAGTTTTCAACGTTATTTTTATTTTGGCTGTTTGAATAATGGTTATATGCTGTTATAATTGTGGACATTTTCTTATGTCTACCAGGAATAGTAATGTAAAATTAAAATATTTGTCATAATGCCTCTGCCGTGCAGAAGGGATGATAATCCTTTTGTATACTTCTTTAATTTTATTGTAAAATGTGTAATGACTTTTACCTATCTGCTGTGGGCAGGTCCTCAGTACAATGGTTTATATTGAGTCAATCTCTAGTATTAACAGGCTCTTGCTTGCTATCTAAGTGTTTCAAACTATGGGAAATGTGAGACACTGGAAGGCAAGAAAAATAACAATAATGACATGTGATAGCAAAATTGTATTTCACTTATTCCTGTGAATATTTCTTGTTGGTACCAATGGTACTGTACAAAGTGAATGTTATAGCCACAATATTCTCTTGAAAAAAACACTGTCAAGAAATAAGAAATTGCTGTCAGGAATTTTCTTGTTGTTTCTAAACATTTTTTAAAAAGAAATAATGGTTTTGCAATATAGGGATCATGAGGTAAAGAATTTTAGTAAACTCTCATACTAAAAAACTTTTAAATTGACTTGGTCCAAAAAAGAACTACTTTCAATCAATTATATCCCATATTTGTAGACAAACTCATTTGAGAAATAAAGTTATTTTAAATGAGATATAGTCTTTATGTGAATAAATTACTTCTCACAATAAAATCCAATAAGAATTTATCTTTCAACGTTCAACTGAATTTTCAGCTAAGAATTTACTAATACAAAAGAAGATGTTAAAATTCTCTGGACCTGTAAATCTTGACAGTGTAATTTTAAGTAGGTTCATTTCCATTTGCACAGAAAGTTTCTGTCTTTAGGAAACTGAAAATGGAATACTGTGGATGTTATGACTGTCTTGTGTGTAAATAGGAAATAGATAATCTGCCTATTGAGTGGTATAGCTGGACGCTTACCCAAAAGGGGAACACTGTGGTTATGACGTGTATATACATTTTCTGTAGTTAATAAAGTTGTTATTTTTATAACCATGATTATTTTATTATTAATAATAATAAAATATTTTACCAAAATGCTCTCTTTTTCTTATTTTAGTTATATACATGGATATATTTGAATCTGCTCTAGAGCCTAACGCAGAAAACAACAATGATCTCATTGACAGAAATTACATATACTTTGTTGCAAGAAATGTCATGTAACCTGTCTATAGAACTAAGACAAAAAAATACTATTCTATTCCAACTTGTATCTATGGTAATATCAATGGTCTTCAGTAAACTATTAATCTCTATGCACTTCAATTTCTCCCATTGCAAAATATAATTATTCATTCTTCATATTTGCTAGAGTGGTGCTATGATATAATTTGCTTATAAATATATATATATATATATAGTGTCATCATGAATGATCATCTGAATTTCTTTACCATATCACTATATATTACAAAGGGAATTATAATTCAATTAATCAATTTGGAATATATCTTCAAAATATGCATTAAATTCAGAATAAATATGAATCAAATTCACTCATTTCATTCAAATTGGAAGCAAAATTGGAAGAACTAATTATAAACTGATCTAAACAAAAAGAATTCTGTAACACCATTGCCTATTTCAAGTTATATTATACTGCCTCTCCCTCCAAAAGGTTGCTTGGGCTTCCCTGGTGGTGCAGCGGTTGAAAGTCCGCCTGCCAATGCAGGGTACAGGGTTTGTGCCCTGGTCCGGGAAGATCCCACAGGCCGCGGAGCGGCTAGGCCCGTGCACCATGGCCAGTGAGGCTGTGCGTCCGGAGCCTGTGCTCCCGCAATGGAAGAGGCCACAACAGTGAGAGGCCCGCGTACCACAAAAGAAAAACAAAACAAAACGTTGCTCTACTAATTTTTCTGGCATAGATACTTATCTCAAGTGATGATTAATGTATCTAATTCTAGAGCCCATTATAAAATACTTAATCTTCTTGATGATTATGGTCCAAGCAGAATATATGTACTCAATCTTTTTCGGTGTCAGTAAGAATATTTCAAATGTATATCCTGTTTGATTTTTCTAAATTTTGATTTTTTTACACTCTTTTCTAAAACTCCATTCTATCCTAAACCTATACTGTGCTATTTCCCCCATGATCCCTTACCCACCCCCACTAACCCAGCAACAACATTAATTTTTTCTCTGTATTTATGACTGTTTCTGTTTTATTATGACTGCTCATTTATCTTTTTTAGAGTCAACGTATAAGTGAAATCATACAGCATTTGTCTTTCTCTATCTGACTTATTTCACTTAGCACAATACCCTCAGGGTCTACCCATGTTGTTGCAAAAGGAAAGATTTCATTCCTTTTTTTACAGCTGAATAATATTCCATGGTATATATTTACGATTTCTTCTTTATCCATTCATCTATCCATGGGCACTTAGGTGGCTTCCATATCTTGTCTATTGTGAATAATGCTATAATGAACATAGGGGTGCATATTTTTTTGAATTACTGTTTTCATTTTATTTGGATATATTCCCAGGAGTGGAATTGCTGGATCGTATGTTAATTCTGTTTTTAATATTTTGAGGAACCTCCACACTGTTTTCCATGATGGCTGTAAAAACTTACATTCCCACCAACGGTGCATGGGTGTTCCCTTTTATTCACATTCTTGGCAAGTCTTGTTATATATAATCATTTTGAAAATGGACATTTTGACAGGTGTGAGGTGCTATCTCAATGTAGTTTTGATTTGCATTTTCCTGATGATTAGTGATATTGAGCATCTTTTCATGTGCCTGTTGGACGTCTTCTTTGGAAAAATGTCTATTCAGGTCCTCTGCCATTTTTTAATCAGGTTGTTTGTTTTTCTGATGTTGAGTTGAATGAGTTCTCTATATAGTTTGGACTTTAACCCCTTATCAGATACATCATTTCCAAATATCTTCTCCTATTCAGTTGGCCTTTTCATTTTGTTGATAGTTTACTTCACTGTGCCAAAGCCTTTTAGTTTGATGGAGTACCGTTTGTTTATTTTTGCTTCTGTTTCCCTTGAGGACATATCAAAAAATATTGCTAAGATTCATGTGAAAGACACACTGCCTATGTTTTCTTCTAGAAGTTTTACGGTTTCAGGCCTATGTTTAAGTCTTTAATCCATTTTCAGTTTATTTTTGTACATGATGTGAGAAAGTAGTCCAGTTTGATTCTTTGGCATATAGCTGTCCAGTTTACCCAACACCATTTATTGAAGGGGCTGTTCTTGCTTCCTTTGTCATTGATTAATTGACCATATAAGCGTGGGTTCATTTCTGGGGTCTCTGTTCTGAACCATTGGTCTATGTGTCTTTTTTTGTGCCAGTACCATACTCTTTTGATTACCATTACTTTGTAGTATAGTTTGAAATCATGCAGGACTGTACCCCCAGCTTTGTTTTACTTTCTCAAGATTGTTTTGGTTATTTGGGGTCTTTTGTATTTCCATACAATTTTAGAATTATTTGTTAATTTTATATCCTGCAACTGTACTAAATTCATTTATTAGTTCAGATAGCTTTTTACTGGTGTCTAAGGGTTTTCGATATCTAGTATCATGTCATCGGCAAATAGTGACAGTTTTACTTCTTTCTGTCCAGTTTGGTTTCGTTTTACTTCTTGTCTTCTCTGATTGCTGTGGCTAGGACTTCCAATACTATGTTGAATAAAAGTGGCAGGAGTGGGCACCCTTGTTTTGTTCCTAATCTTAGAAAAAATGTTTTCAGTTTTTCACCATTGACTGTGATGTTGGCTGTAGGTTTGTCATATATGGCCTTTATCATGTTGAGGTATTTCCCTCTACCCATTTCGTTAAGAGTTTTTATCATAAATAAATGTTGAATTTTGGCAAAGCTTTTTCTTCATCTATTGAGATGATCATATGATTTTTATTCTTTAGTGTGTTAATGTGGTATGTCACGTTGACCAATTTGTGGATATTGAACCATCCTTCTATCTCTGTGATAAATCTCACTTGATCATGGTATATAATCCTTTTAATATAGTGTTGAACTCAATTTGCTACTATTTTGTTGAGGATTTTTGCATCTATGTTGATCAGTGATATTGGCCTGTATTTTTTTTTTCTTCATGGTGTCTTTGGTTTTGGTATCAGAGTGGTGCTGGTCATAGAATGATTTCAGAAGTGTTCCTTCCTCTTCAATTTTTGGGAATAGTTTAAGGAGGATAAGTATTAATTGTTTAACTGTTTGGTAGACTTCACCTGTGAAGCCATCTGGCCCTGGACTTTTTTGTTGGGGATTTGTTTTTTATTACTGATTCAAAGCCATTACTGGTAATTGGTCTGTTCATATTTTCTATTTCTTCTGATTCACTTTTAGGAGATTGTCTGTTTCTAGGAATTTATCCATCTTTTCGAGGTTGTCCATTTTATTGGCATATAATTGTTTGTAGTAATCTCTCATGATCTTTTGCATTTCTGTGATGTTGATGGTAACTTTCCTTTTTTCATTTCTGACTTTATTGTTTTGTGTCCTCTCTCTGTTTTTCTTGATGAATGTGGCTAAACGTTTATCAGTTTTATTTAACCTTTCAAAGAACCAGCTCTTAGCTTCATTGATCTTTTCTATTGTTTTTAAAGTCTCTATTTCATTTATTTCTGCTCTATTCTTCCGGATTTCTTTCCTTCTACTAACTTTGGATTTTGTTTGTTCTTTTTCTAGTTGCTTTAGGTGTAAGGTTAGGTTGCTTATTTGAGATTTTTCTTGTTTTCTGAGGTAGGCTTGTATCACTATAAACTTCCCCCTTAGAGTTGCTTTTGCTGTGTCTCACAGGTTTTGGATTGTTGTATTTTTGTTTTCATTTTCTCCAGGTATTTTAAAATTTCTTCTTTGATTTCTTTAGTGATCCATTGGTTACGTAGTAGCATATTGTTTAGCGTCCACATGTTTTTATGGATGCTAAACAATATTCATTATTTTCGTCTTTCTAGTTTTGGTCTTTTCTTTTTCCCTTAGGGAAATTCCTCTAACATTGTGGTAAAGTCAGTGCTGCTGAATTCTTTTAGCATTTTATTGTCTGTAATCCTCTTTATTTCTCCTTCAAATCTGAATGATGGCTTTGCAGGTACAGTATTCTTGGTTTTAGGTTTTTCCTTTCATCATTTTATATATAGTTTGTCGCTCTCTTCTGGCTTGAAAAATTTCTGCGTAAAGTCAGCTGATGTATTCTGCTTTGCTTTTAATGTGCAGTCACCTCCACTCAGTTTAAGCTCCTTGGAGACATCAGCAATGTCTTTTTTTTTTTTTTTTAAACATCTATATTGGAGTATAATTGCTTTGCAATGGTGTGTTAGTTTCTGCTTTATAACAAAGTGAATCAGCTATACATACATATATATCTCCATATCTTCTCTCTCTTGCGTCTCCCTCCCACCCTCCCTATCCCACCCCCTCTAGGTGGTCACAAAGCACTGAGCTGATCTCCCTGTGCTGTGCGGCTGCTTCCCACTAGCAATCTATTTTACGTTTGGTAGTATATATAAGTCCATGTCACTCTCTCACTTTGTCCCAGCTTACCCTTCCCTCTCACTGTGTCCTCAAGTCCATTCTCTACATCTGTGTCTTTATTCCTGTCCTGCCCCTAGGTTCTTCAGAACAATTTTTTTGGTTTGTTTTTAGATTCCATATATATGTGTTAGCATACAGTATTTGTTTTTCTCTTTCTGACTTACTTCACTCTATATGACAGACTCTAGGTCCACCAACCTCACTACAAATAACTCAATTTCATTTCTTTTTATGGCTGAGTAATATTGCATTGTATATATGTGCCACATCTTCTTTATCCATTCATCTGTCAATGTACACTTAGGTATCAGCAATGTCTTGTTATTAATATTTGTATATTCGTTATTTTGCACAGTGCTTACACATAATACCCAATATATATTTTATAATTATTAATATTCTATAATCCATCCTCTTTTTGAGGGCTTATCAGTATTATCCAGAGATTTTGTAGTGTTTGTAAAAATTGTGCAACTCTCACTAAAGGTTAAGAAATTGGGGTTTTATATTTAACTGCATTATTTAGATTTGAATTAGTAAGTGGGACTATTTAAAAATGGTTTATTGTACTTCACACACTAGAACATACAGCTGGAAAAGAGAGGAATTATTAACTTTAAGAGTTTTTACATTTATATTTGTAAATGTAGTTATTAAAATAAAAATGGAAAACTAGATTTTAGTTTGCCAATGGATACAGGTATTTACTTCATACAACCTAATATAATGTTGATTATGTTGGTGAATATTTTACTGTCTGATTTTCGTTTATGAAGCCTTGATGTCATAACTTTTAGGGGAAAAGGATTATGTCAATTACTGCAAAAAAATTCTGATTCAACAACAGTCCACTCAATACTTATGTGCAAATATGCCATCTGCTGTGCATTGAGAAGTTTCACAATATTGTTACTTAATTAGCAAAGGATTTTCATTTGATGAGCTTTCTTAATTGAGACAAATCTACTCAGGTAATATGTTACAATAAAATGAAATGGAGAAAAAGCAGATAAGTATTTTTGTGTTTCTTTTCCATATATTTTTAGCACTTTATAAGATATTGTCTACTTTTCAGATATCTTAGTTTTTAGGTGACTAAAATCCAAATACAATGACAGTATGGAATATAAGACTATACCCTAAAACTTTATTTTCTATAAAAGAATAATAATAAAATATCTAAAAAGTAGAAATTTGACACCATGGATAAAAGTTAATTAGGTCTCTTTAAAGTAGAGAAGAGAAGGTGCACATAGGATTTAACAGCTTTCTTTGGCTGTTCAGAGTCATTCTGAGAGGAAATAAATGCTTAGATTTTTCTGATTAAGAAAGTAAGAATTTGGGAAAAATCAGATTGATATTTCTGTCAGACAGTTTAAGTATCAGGTAGAACTCCCTAGTTCTGAAGACTATAGAATACAAAAATGAATAAGAAAACTGAGAACCTCTTAACTATGGACGTTTCTTAAAATAGGGAATATTTCATCATTGACTTGGGTAAGCTTTACCCAAACTGGTCTGTCATGGACCACCACTCTGCAGGACACTAAAAGCTGTGCTGAGAACAAAGTGTTTGGGGCTTGAACAAGTTTTAGAGATGCTGGGATGTGTTTTTTTTTTTTTTTTTTTTAACATCTTTAGTGGAGTATAATTGCTTTACAATGGCATGTTAGTTTCTGCTGTATCACAAAGTGAGTCAGCTATACATATACATATATCCCCATATCCCCTCCCTCTTGCGTCTCCCTACCACCTTCCCTATCCCACCCCTCTAGGTGGACACAAAGCACTGAGCTGATCTCCCTGTGCTATGCAGCTGCTTCCCAGTAACTATCTATTTTCCATTTGGTAGTGTATATATGTCCATGCCACTCTCTCACTTCGTCCCAGCTTACCCTTCCCCCTCCCCGTGTCCTCAAGTCCATTCTCTATGTCTGCGTCTTTATTCCTGTCCTGCCCCTAGGTTCTTCAGAACCATTTTTTTTTTCTTTTAGATTCCATATATGTGTTAGCATACGGTATTTGTTTTTCATCTAAAGCATTATTCTTTACTATCCCCTTTCCTTCTTAGTCACAATCATTTGTATTTCCTAAATCCACTTGTAAAAACTAAATATAATGAGTCAACCTAAACTTAACAAACACAGAGTATGAGTATAGATTGTCTACATTCACAGTCAATGTCCCATTTTTATTCTCTCATCTTCTCTATTCCTTTTTCACTTGCTGCCTCCCTCGATTGTATCTTACCTGTGACCCAACAGGGAAAAACAAAATTCTCAATATATTAATGTTACTCTGTAAAATATTACAACCCCCTTCTCACCTTCAAGGGCTTTAGCATCTTCTCCTCTGCCATAACATACAAGTGAACTTGGCTGGACCTTCAGCAAAACTGCACAACAGGAAAGAACTGAGGTATCAAATGGAGGCACAAAGGCAAAAGTTCAACTGTCCCCTTGACATCACTACTTGGATGTGCTCTCACCATCTGAACTGAATGCATCCAAAACTAAACACTACTCCCTCTTTTCCCCTCAATCTTCTTTTCAATAAAAGGCACATCAGTCTGGTTTGCACAAACTACAGTCCAGAAAGACACTTTTTACCTATTGGTCTACAAATGTCTATATGAACTGTCCTTGACTGTTTAACTCATCCATTACCTCTTTTCCTTTTGTCCACTGTATTTCAGCTATATCAGACTCTTTCCATTATGGGAGTAGGCTAAACTCTTTACTTCCTCAAAGCCTATGCATCTGCTATTCTTTCTGCCTGGGATTACCCCCCACCCACCAGTTTTTGCCTGACTAATGCCAGCTTCATCCTTCAGCTTAAATGTCACAAATTATCCCCCACCCCCCACTCCTGACCAAGTTACACATCTTAAAGTATGATGCACTTCTATTTCAGAACACTTATCTCAGTTAATTAAATTGTTATTTGCATAGTCTCTCCTACTAGATTGTAAGCTCCATGAGAACATGGGCTAGATTTAAATTCTTCACACGTTTACCTTCAGTACCAGCTAAGTACTACATAATAAACATTTTTTAAGTCAATGTATCAGTAATTATCTGCTTGCAGGATATTTTATTTTTCATTCAACTCCAAAATACAATCTCTTTATAATTTCTAAATTTTGTTTGCTGTTAAAATAGTAACATCTCCAAATTGCTTCAGTTGTAGTGTTGGGGAGGTTGTTTCTACTGGCCTCTGTCATACACTTCTGTTTCATGTCAGCACATATTTATTGATCACCTACTACGATAGGGCTAGGTGCTGGGAATACAATAGTGAATAAATAAAACTTGGTCTCTACCTTGATTCTAAATACAGGCACGTCTGGGAGATAAGCATAAAACAAGAACCTGAAAGTGTTAACTGAGAAGTGTGAATAACTTCTGGAGCATATGGTAAGATTTCACTGAGCTTTTTGCTCATCTTCCTCTATACTGTTGTAGCGTTAAATCCTGCTAATTTGAATATTAGCTTTTTCTATTTTATGAACATTTCCATCATTGCATTACTAATTATTATTTTTTTGATGCAAAACTTCAGAAGAATTTTATTGGATTTATAATTGTACTCATTGAGCATAGGGGTGATATTGCAAATTTTATTCTAACTTTTTTTGGGGGGCTGCGTTGGGTCTTCGTTGCTACGCATGGGCTTTCTCTAGTTGCAGTGAGCGGGGGCTACTCTTTGTTGTTGTATGTGGGCTTCTCATTGCAGTGGCTTCTCTTGCATTACTAATTATTTAACTAAATTTACAGTTCCTTTTCTTTCATCTTTCCCCTTTTTATTCAGTTTTCCAGGTTCCTAATCTTTTAAATTCTGCCCCCTTTTCCTTACATTCCTTACTCTTATGACACTTTTGGTAGACTCAGAGAGGTTTATGCATTTATTATCAAGGAAATAAAGTAAGTTCTCAAAGGGAGAGAACACTAACAATATTAAGAGATGAAATTATAAAGGTTTCTTTTGCTAGTGCAAGATTGATAAATGTTTTATCATGATAAGTGTTTAATTATATTTGAAGATGATCTAATAAAAATAAATAATGTTTATTCTGTGCTTTCTATTTGCCAGACTCTGTTTTATCCCATTTAATCATCATTACAAAGTTATATAGGCAGGTTTTATATTCATTTTAGAGAAAAGGAAGTGTTCAAGTAACCTGTAATAAGAAGATACTTATGGGCAGATTTTCAATATTAATTCTGCTTGACTCTTTCACTCTAGCCTGTCTAATGTGTATTTAATTTAATTATTTTCCAGCAAAGGAGGGCAAAGGGGGAAACTCTTATTTAAACAAGAAAACGCTGCCATCATCTGGGAACTATATGAGCAAAAAGCTATTCAGGGGTCAAATTGCTTTTCAAGCAGGCCTTGCCCAAATCTCTGTGAGGCATCAGCTAAAGGAGCATGGCCTCCTCACCTTCAAATATGAATGGCTAAAATATGAGTTGCTTGTAATGCTAATTACGATGGAGCTGAAGGTCAGTGGGGTAAGGAGCTAGTTCAGCAGGGGAGGTTTCTTTATCTTTGATGGGGGAGGTGGATATAGCTATTGGCAAAAAAAGTACAACAGCCTTGTGAGATATAAATAGAAGGAACCATAGAGAAACAGGTAGTGGTAAGAATTCAAAGGGGCCCCAATGGGGAAAAAGAACTCAGAATTTATTTTGAAACAAAGAAAAGTAGTAATGGTGCTTGTCCTTTACTGCAGATACCAGAGGGTGTTATATGAAAAAGGGAAAAACCATCAAAGGAAATTATAATCTTTTACAAAGGGCCACTGCGGTCCTGGGAAAAACTTGATTTAATATATATTTTTTGCATTATACTCCATGAAACCATAGACTTTGATAGCTGCAAAGGCTGTCAATTTACAGAGAAAAAAAAGAGAAAAGTGTAATTACTTATCTAGGGTCACACATCTAGAGGTAGAGCCTATCCCGGAAACAAAATCTACTCGTTTTTAAAATTCAAACCCGTGGTTTTATTATTTACGTATTTTGAACTGAGGTCATAAAATACGTAATACTGAAATTTAGTCAATACCTCAAAAGAATTACAGTACTTAAAAAGAATTTTAAAAGAAAGGTTAACAAAAACTTAAAATACTGCCCAAGTAAAAGTGACGTCCAATTTACTTTACAGCCTAAAGGGATCTGGCCTAATTCCTGGCAGAGAGGGCCATCCCAGGTAGAGATCTAGAAAACTCCACCACAAGGAGTAAGCCAAGGTGGATGTCATCTGGCTTCCTTCCCTAGCTCAGTTTGTGATCTGACCCGTTCTCTGACTGGGAAGAAGCCTTCTAAGGATAAGCTGGGGGATTATTTTTTGGGCAAAAATGGAACTGAAATGCAGAAGAAGCAAAAACACATGCTAACAAGCAGTAGCATAAAATGAAATGATGTGCACAGGACTGTCCTTTCCAACCCCTGGGGAAATAAACCTACTGGGCTAACCAATTCAGAAATTGATAAGAGTTCCTCACCCAGAGATTTTACTTTTTAAAGCAGTTTTTAAAAGATTGGCTTTATTTGCAGATTAGAATTGGTTTCAGTTCCTCCTCTAGGGTCAGGGCTGTTCTGTGGTTGTGCAACCTGTTAAGGGGATGAGTTTGAAACTCTAGCTCTAAACTTCCCAAATACAAAGTTATACATTGGGATTAAAGGCTTATTAAAATAGTACTTATAATTCCCAATATTATACACATGATTTATATATTCCTCAGCTACCTTAATTCATCAGTTTGAATTTTCAAACTCTGCCTCTATGTACCTCATGAGCATTCTCAGGACATTCACGTCTAAAAACATAACAAAGGCCTACTTTAGTGTAGTGATCTTGCCTCGGAAACGTGCAGTCTCTGCATCATGTAACAGTCCTGTTGGGGGAAGAAGTAGGGTTGGCAAATGTGGCCTCTGGATCATTTCAAGTTTTATCACTTCAGCATATGGTCAATGATGTCGAGTTGGATAAGCTTGAGTTTTGTGGAGTTTTTTTGGCAATAGTAATGACAAACTGAAAAATGTTTTTATTAACCTCACAATAATGTGCCACACATTTTAGTCAACTGAATTTTTTTGGATTTTTCTTACAGTGCTATGCACTGTAATGCATAGCATTACATTTTTTTTCTGCAAATAAAAGAAACTATCGATAAAATGACTTAGAAATTTTGTTTCTCTCTTATGTGAAAGAGAGCTGAAGGTCTTCATACAAAGCTGCTATGAAGGCTCCTTAGTCATCAGGTTTCTTTTTATGTTTCCGAGTCACACCGTCTTGGCAGGTGCTTTCGTCTCAAATCATTTCAGTATCCACAGTGGTCTGTGGTTTTTGTCCGGGCCTGCAGTACCACACCACCTGTCCACACTCAGTCCCCACAGCTGATGTCGAATACTGCCAGTCCCAGGGCCATTTTATAATATGTTCCTCGGGGGGAAGATTCTGTGGTAAGGGCAAAAGTGAGTTATTGACCTGACCTATAATTGGCAGTGGTCCTTTGGTGGTCAACAGTTGAACTCGGATGGTGTTCACTAGTTGTCTCTGGGTTAACGTGGCATAGGCCCTGGGATGATTGCGGCTGGAATGTTCGGTTATAGATTTCCCGTCTCAATTGTTGCTTAAGTAGTCCTTTCATCCTTTCAATTAGCCCAGCAGCAGTGGGGTTGTAGGGCAGGTGGAAATGCCAGCATATGTCATTTTTAGAGGCCCATTCCTGAACTTTGTGGTGGGTTCCTTGGTCACTATCAATGTCGATGGGGGTCCTGTATGTCGTGCACAGCTCTTCTAGACCCTGCATAGTGGGTTTCTGCATTGCTCGATGACTCACATAGGCCTTTTATAATGTCTCCCATCCGTTGTAATGCATTATAGACTGCATATAGCTGTTGTTCTCTCACACTGTATCGTTGCTCTGACCCTTGCCATAGCTATGACCAAGAAAGGGTAGTCTTATCATTTTGCCATTGTCACAGGCCCCAGCCAAACCTGGGTAACTGGCCATTACATTGAGTTTAGTGTATCAAGAGTGCAAAATGCTCTCTTGAGGTTTACTCAGAAAGACAAAACTCCTGTGCCTCTTTCCACCTGGATGTCCAATAGGTACTTCAAACAGTATCTTCCAAACCTAGAACAGGTTCTTTCCCCCTAAACCTGATTTTCCTCCAATATTTTCTATTTTCTATTCCAGTTGTGGCAGTACCATCTGCAAACCCACCAAACTAGAGCCCTGGCTTCTTATAGTCAGAGCCCTGGTTCATACCATTCTTCTCCCCCTTCCCCACCGCTCAGATCTCCAGGTGTGCTGATTTTAACACCTAATTATGCCTTGAAAAGGATCATTCCTCTTCCTTTTCACCTCTTCTTCCCTGGTTGAAGCCCTCATTATTTCCCTCCACTGCCTCCGTATCCTAAAAGGCTAAATCCAAACTGGTTCTCCCTTAAGCCATCCTCTTCCATCCTGATAGAGTGATCCATTTAAAAGGCACATATGACAAAGGCAGAACATACATATGACTCTCCATCTGCTAGGATGCAGACCCCAAGCTTCTGAGTGACCTCAGAGCTCACTCCATCCCTCTTCCCTCCTAGTTAACTCTGCTTCAGGCAAACAGATAGCATGGTAGCTGCTTTAAAGAAGCAATTTGTTTTGTTTTACTGTTTGTTTGTTTTTATTTGTTCCTTTGTTTCTTTCCTCAATAACTTTGTCATGGTCTGTCTTCTTGAAATAGTTCTGCCTACCATCTCTGTGGTTTGCTAACTTCTTAAGTTTTGAGGTTGACCCTAGGTGTAGCCTCCTCTTGTCCTTTATCCCAACCAGCTGACTGGCTGGGTCCAACTTTCTTGTTCAGTTTCTGCCAGCCCTGTTGTCTGGGAGCAAAACACTGCTCTAGATCAATTCCATCTGTTTTCAGATGGATATCCTTAAAGAACCTATTTTCCCTGAAGCAACAGAATCTCATTTCTGTAGTTGTTAGCTGGGCCTAGCCCCTTGGAGCTTGAACAACAGTCAAATGTAAAACTCCTGTGACATTATTCTCACAGTTGATCCCTCTTCCTTGGAGCTTCTGTTTCCACATCATGTCACCTAATATGCTCACAACTGCAGGGGGAAACAGGTGTTTATCAATGAACCATAGATTCTGATATTTTTGCTTTCCCTTCCATGAAATGGAATTTAGAAAACAATACACATAAATGCTTTCTAAAATAATTATGACCTTGGGTTTGTTTTAGTTTTAGATTTTTAGTTAATCAGTAGTAGTTTGGATCACCCTAATTCTTCAGTTAAGTAATTAACTGTCTATACTTTTGATACTTTTGTTGTTATAGTTTGCAAGTATTCTGATAGTAATATTTTTGTTTATTAATACAAAAGAAAACTCCATGGGTATGGGTTTTTCAGTTAAAATTAGGTTTGGCTACAACTGACAAAAATTCAAAATAATAACTTTATTTCTGTTTCATATAAAAGCAATCTGGAGGTAGGAGTCCAGTGTTGGCATGGTAAATTAAGGAAATCATTAGGGATTCTATTTTATTGCTGCATTATTCTCAGTACTCAGCTCTGTTTCAGGTCCAAAATAGCTGCTCAAAGTTCTATCATCAAGTCTGTGTCCCAGACAGCAGAAGAGAGAAAGGAAGGATGGAAAGGCACCCTGCGTGTAAGAGCACTTCCCAGGAGTCCCCTGGCCATAACGTAGTCACATGGCCAAACTTGAGCTGAAACTGTGACTAGGATAATGTGGTCAGACTCCATGTGCCAAGCTAAATACTGCAGACGCTATTACTAAGGGAGAAGTGGAGAACAGATTTGGGGAATGCTAGCAAACTCTGTGATAGGGAGGATTTACTTTTTTAAGGAAAAAATTAAATTTTTTGAGGAGAATGCTTAACATATAGCTCTCTCTTCCTTGTGTAGTAGGGCTTAGAGGGGAAGGGTGGAAAGATAACAAATTAGCATTATTCTAACACTTAGAGGAATACTGACATAATTATCTAACTCACTAATAATAGCATTTTCTTTAAATGACAGGATCAGGCTCTGAAAGGGACAATCAGGTATTCGTAAGGAGTTCAAATAAGTATTCCATGTTATTCAGACTGAGAATGGGAATATATGCTAAAGAAAATTCGTAGCCCCCCACATTCTCCTTTTATATTCTTTTTTTTTTTATTGTTTTCATCTGATCGTAGTCTTAAAATTTCACTTTTTAATACAGTTTACTTCTTATTATGTGTACTTTCTGGGGAAAAATGTATTGTACAGTCAGTGTACAGTCACTGGTATTTTCATAGGGGTTACATTGAATCTGCAGATTGTCTTGGGTAGTATGGTCATTTTAACAATATTGATTCTTCCAATCCATGAACACATTATACCTTTCCATCTGTTTGTGCTGTCTTCAATTTCTTTCTTCAGCATCTTATAATTTTCAAAGTACAGGTCGTTTGCCTCCTTAGGTAGATTTATTCCTAGGTAGTTTATTCTCTTTGATGTGATGGTAAATGGGAAGCTTTCCTTAATTTCTCTTTCTGATACTTCATTGCCAGTATACTGAAATGCAACAGATTTCTGTATATTAATTTTGTATCCTTCAACTTTATCAAATTCTTTGATGAGCTCTAGTAGTTTTCTGGTGGCGACTTTAGGATTTTCTGTGTGTAGTATCATGTCATCTGCAAACAGTGACAGTTTTACTTCTTCTTTTCCAATTTGGATTCCTATAATTATTTTTCTTCTCTGATTGCTGTCTCTAGCACCCCCAAAACTATGTTGAATGAAAGTGGTGAGAGTGGGCATCCTTATCTTGTTCCTAATATTAGAGGAAATGCTTTCAGCTTTTCGCCATTGAATATGATGTTAGCTGTGGGTTTATCATATATGACCTTTATTTTATTTTTATTTTATTTATTTATTTATTTATTTTTGCAGTACGCGGGCCTCTCACTGCTGTGGCCTCTCCCATTGCGGAGCACAGGCTCCGGATGCGCAGGCTCAGTGCCCGTGGCTCACGGGTCCAGCCTCTCTGCAACATGTGGGACCTTCCTGGACCGGGGCACGAATCCGTGTCCCCTGCTTCGGCAGGCGGACTCTCAACCACTCCGCCACCAGGGAAGCCCAGCTGTTGCAATTTAAATCAAACATATTTATATTCTTGTGATAAAACATGTAGTAGATTTATATGGTCTGCCTTCCTGGGTTTTAAGTATATGTTTCAAGGAGTTAAGTTATTTTCTGCTTGTTGATATTCATGATAATTTCTTGCAGCAAGACAACAAACAATTTATTCAAGAATGTGAACCTTGGTCCTGCTCTAAGTTACATTTGTTAATTAATTTAACCTGCACGTATTTATTGAACAGATGTTATGTGTCAGGTACTTTTCTAAGCACTGGGAACCCAGCAGTGAGCTATCCAGGCAGTAAACCAGTAAACAGATTTTTAAAAATATAAAAACAATGGTTTTAGAACTGAGAAATAAAAGAGTAGGAAGATAAACAAGAAGAAAAGCCTGTAGTATTAGACCTATAATCAGGGAAGAACTCTCTCTTCATGAGGATCATATTTGAGTAGAGATAGAAAATATAGGGAGGAAAAAGATGTGCTCCATGGGGAGGGAAGACAGAATAAAGGACATGAAATGTCAAGTACTTGGAGAATGAGAGCAGCAAGGAAGCCTGAGTGTCTGGAGGAGAGTTTGGAGAGTAGTGAAATGAGGTTTGGAGGTAGACAGGAGCCAGATCATGTATAGCTTTGTAGGCCATGGTTAGGAGTATGGGTTTATTCTAAATGTAATAGGAAGCTCTGCCTAGTCAGCTTGATGGAAAAGCCTCAGTCTGGACCCCTGCCAGATATCACTGCAGAAAGGACTTAAAGCTGCTGCCCACAGGTAACACATTTCACTTCTCTGTTCAGTTCATTGATGAGAGCGTCCTTCCCCAGGGAGTGGGAGGGAACATTTATGAATAATAACATAATGTACCACAATAGCTGTTACTTTGAGGGTCCTCTGTGCCACCCAAACAAATTTCAAATATACATATAACAGAATTTAAATCACATGATATTAAATAAATTTTCTCAATTTTGCAAAAATCCCCACCAAAGTTCCAGCTCTTTCAGTAACAGACATATCTGCCAGACAAACAGGTCAACATTTCTATTTAAAGCTCTAGAAAAAGAATCACTGGATTATTGAGATAATTATTTTTGAAGCTCTTCACACATATAATCAAGTTGCCTTCACACTGGGTTGGATGAATTTAAACGTCCATCAATAACATATGAAAACTTAAGTGTCACTGGAGCATCATGAGTAGTTTGTTTTCTGGCTTCATGTGTTTTGGTTTCTTCATATAGCACAACAGGAACACTTTTTCCAACTTTGATTTCCAAGAAGAGCTAGAGTTTCAATGCCCCCCAACCCCCACCAAGTCTCTCTCACTCCGAAGATGTCCCTTTCCATGCTCTTTCCACTAGCAATGGATATGTGGGGTGAAAAGAAACAAAGCTTTGTTTTGAAAACCACTAGGATATTCATTTTGTTTATTACTATGACATAACCTAGTCTATCTTGACTGACAGAATTACGCGTCAGAGGATTGCAACTAAGATACACTAAGACCCCTACTTGAAAGGTCAGTCAGCAACAGCACACAATAAGCATTAAGATTCTATGACAATTTTGTCAATTATACCTCCATAAAGCTGAAAAAAGATTCTATGGAATGAGAAAACAAATGGTGGTTTCATGTATGAAGTCAAAATTAAATTTCAGCTAGGCAGATACTCCAAATAAAGAGGTGTTGACTTAGAGCTTACCTACCTCTCATAGGCAGCTCTGGTTTGGGCCAGGGTGAGTGGTGTCAGGGAGTTATTTACAAGTATTATTATTGATTCTTGATAGCATGGCCGAGAAGGCTAACTCATCTAGCCTAAGGAAACAATTACATATATAGAGGAAAAAAGCATGCAAATATATTTATCATATTTAACTATTTTGTAATATTTCAACACTGAAAAAACCCTAAATAGCCAGCTTGAGAATGATGTAATATATAGTACAAACTCATAGATATATTTTGCTGCTATTAAAATATATGTGCTGAGGTTACATGTAAAATGCTTCTGCTTATGAAGTCTATATATATAGCACAGTAAAAATAAAAGTGAAAAAGAAAACTGTGGGATGGCAAGAAACCAAAATGGTGACAACTATAGTCATAAGATGATGAACAAAGGAGTGATTTCAAATTATTCTTGCTACTTTTTACTAATTTTTATTACTCTATAGTGTATGCAAACACACACATTTGAAAAAGGAAGAAATAGGGGCTATAGGATTTGGCAGGTAGAGTGTTATAGTTGATCTTAGAAAGACAAGATTCAATTGAGGGTGAAAAGAAATTAAACATGATGTACTGGATTAGCAGGTAATTTTAGTTAGTATTTTTCCAGATGTTCCCTCTCAGCCTTGGGCTTTCTAATCAGAAAAACATACTATTACAAATGCAAGATGTTCATAAAGTGTTTAAAAGAGAAAATCATAGTGCTCATCTACATGAAAAATAGCATTTTCCCCTTTAACATTGCCAACATTCTTTTATGCAACTCATAACAAGACTCTCTGTAACTCCATATTAACCCATTTCATAATCTTACACCATCAATTTATCATTTGAAAATGATGAAAACTTTATTAACTCTAGCTGGAGTCTCTGAAGATATTTCTTGTGTCACTGTAGGTGCCATATACTGAAGTTTAATTTCATGCTGTTTATCACCTCAGTCCCTGACCCCTTTTGCTTCTAATTCTGTGTTGAATAAAGGAGGAGATTTATCTTTACTTACTTAATTGTAAGCCACACAGATTGCCTCTGCGGTCCTTACACGGCAGCAGTGTTGGTAGTCAGTAACCAACCATAGACGAGTGGAAACATGGCTCCGTATGTGTCTTCAATTACCCTCCCCTGGACTTTCTCACTGTCAACCTTATCACTGAGGTAAAGCCACTACTTCCCCTTTACATTTTTGTGAGCTGGATCCCTTTGTAAAAGGAATTGGCGTTTTGATTTTTAATGCCATATTTTGTGTCTTATCTTAGTGTAAAATAAATTGTGTGTGTTTGTATTACCGAGTTTCGTATTTATAATAAAAATGTAAAACATGCCTACAACTATAAAAAATGCAAAAGATGTAGAACAATATAACAATATAAGGTATAATTGAAAGTGACCAATCATCACAGAAATTATATTAACAGTTTGGCATGTATCTTTCAAATTGTATCTTATGCATATAATACTATATACTTTTGTATGCTCAACACGATATCATGTGCATGTTTCCATGATCACATTTATGGATAAATTATCTCTCTTATATCTGAAATCATTCTATATTTTAGTTTTATACATAGATGTCAGCATTTCACTTGAAAACTATTCGTTTTTTTGTTTGAATGGATATCACATAACTTTATTATGTCACTTTTTTTAATCACACTGCTCAATCCCCAAGATTTCCTTATGGCACCTTCAAAATGAGTTATTATTTTTTGTTTTGTCTTGTGAACATAACCATCAAAAATTTCTTATTTCAGTTTAAAAAGAAAGAGAAAGGGAAATGAAACATTGTGCTTTATATGTGCCAGGGTTTATACTAGGAACTTGAAGTGTATAAATTATTTTTTATCTCCATAACAACCCTGTGAATGAAAGCCATTGGTGATAAAATATTTACTGAACACCTGCCATGTACCTGATACTGTGTGAATTTTTCCCAGCTATCATGCAAGTTGATATATAATCACCATTTTACAAAAGGGAGGGAAAACTGGCTCTAAAGGTTAAAAAGTAAAGGTGATAATATGGCTGTGATAGTATATGAACATGTCTGTATAAATACATAGGCTTTAATCTTTCCATTAAACCATTTAATGTCACTTATTTAAGTGTTAGTAATAAATAATATTTGTTTTACACTGCTCCACATTTTATCTTCCTAAAATAAAATGTAATAATCCTACTTAAAAACCTTCAATGTCTTCAAATTCTCTAAAGGATTTAGTCTTAAATTATCAACAATGTTTAAAAGCCATTCAAACATTTGTCCCCTGCTTCCCAATACCATCATCATACTGAACTAATTTTCATTCACCAAACATGACATATTGTTTTACAACTTTGCATATGCTTTCTCACATGCTATCTCATTTCACTTCTACAAATGGTGAACATATATTCATATTTCATATACCATTGAATTGTCGCCACCTCTGGGAAGTCTTCCTAGACTTCTTCAGGGAAAAAAATCACTTCCTACTAGGAGCTACTAAAAAAATTTTTGCATGCCTTTACCATAGTACGTATCATAATAGAGCACAATTATGTTTTTATTTCCACTGGAACACAGACTTTTGGAAAGTAAGATCTGTGTTTGAGGCTTCTGTTTGTCTTCCCAACAGTCCAGCCTACTGGCTAGAATAGTCAGTGCTTAAGAAATGAGAGCTAAATAAATCTCATGAAATACTTATTTTAAGGTTATATACCAACTCTGACAACAGAATAAGAAATTACTAAATCTACAAAAAGAATACTGATTTAGTGTAAATCTGCATCTTTTGGGGGAGTGTATTTTTGTACCTTGTGGATGATACTGATCATGGTCTAAAATTTATCACTTTTGTGGCTTATTCTACTCCAGAGCTGATATGAAAAAGGTCAGAATGCTGGACAGACATGTCTTTCCACTATAGGACAATTCAAAGAAGCCAATAGATATTGCCAGAGTTTACTATGGTATTAGGTCCAAAACATGTATATTGTTTTGCTGGCCACAAGAAGACCTGAGGGAAGACTCCCTTTGGCCTCCTTTTAAAGGCACCAAACCGTTTCATGATAGCTATACCTTCTTCATTTATAATTTTCCAGTTCTGGTAAAGCCATATTGGAAAACCAGACTAGCGTCTCTTTTATTGAAGTTTGCTGACATTTCAGCAGCTTTTGATTCATATTTACAATCACCCTCTTCTTACAATTTTAGAAACAGGGACTTTCCAGTGCAGATATAAGAAACTCATTTCAATAATATCCTATATTTGAAGGTGGTTTTCCCCTTATGAGCAACTTTACTGGTTGAACACATATTTATACTATCATAAAATTCTTTTCCAATGAGGTATTGATTTTTATAAACTGAAAGTCAATACTTTATTAAAAATAAGATTACATTTAAGTGAGAGAACTCTACCAAAATAGTGATTAATTGCATTATTATAGTGTTTAAACTTCTTACCTTCAATTATTCCATAATATACTAGAAAACAGCTATTGTATTTAAGCATAGGATTGGCTTTATTTCGGCGATGAATTAAGTCAAGTAGATGCATACATGATGATAACACAGGGAAGTTAATTTGGAAAAGCATTCCTTTGAACACAATCTGGCACACACTGAAGTTATTCAAAGACACTCTATTCATCTATCAATAATCTGAGATTGGCATTGGGAAGAATACATTTACCCTTTTCTCATGTCATGCTTGCCTCTGTTAAACCCATTCTCAGTTTTTCTTCAGGGAAGAGCTAGTTGCTGGTCTCTGATCAGAGCTCAAGTACAAGATGTCATCAACCGCAATAACCAGCAAATGGGGTAACAATAACTTAAAGGGTGGTTGCCATTGTTCGGTTCTTTCTCTTCCACTTCCTCTTTGTAGGTGGTTGAACGGATAAGACCCTAGCTAAGCCTTCCAGCCCTCACTCTCTACCTCTGCCTAGAATACTTTTACTTTGGTTATATCATGACTTACTTTCCTCAGGTCTTTGTCAAAGAGCACAGCTCTCAGTGAGACCTTTCCTCATCCACCCTCACTACAAACTGCATTCCTATCCCTCTGGCTCTCCCTATTGCTTTTCGCTGCTTTATTTATTCCCCCATGCCAGCTATGATCATCCAATATACTGAAAATGTAATTTGCTTGTTAATCGTCTCTCTTCTCTCAATGGAACATAAACTCCAGGAAGGTAGAGAGATGTAGGTTTAATCTTATAATCCTAGTACTTGACACAGTGTACCAGGTACCCAGTATTCATTTACCACATGAATGGGGGATTAAAAAAGATCAACGGAAGGTTGTATGCCCAACTTGTACATTTCAATTCAAGTTCACCAGAGTTCTCCCTTGGCATTATAGACACTGTCTCAATGGGGACTTTAATCTTTAACTTGCTGCCATTCTTTAAGAATAATTCTACAGGGAAATTAACATGGTAGTAGAAGACAAGTGGTTAGTTTTCATAAGCAGGGGGGAATATGGTTATTTCTTTGTGTCTGGATGTAATTATCAACATATACCATCAAAATCTGATTATAATATCTAATAATAATAATAAACAAGTGCCCAATAAATGTTTGCTTATTCACAATAATGTTGAATTTTTCTTTATTTTACCCATCTGAATCTTTAGAGAAAATCAACAGGATGAGAAATCTGAAAAGTATCCTACTAGACTCCATGCCTGATTTTTCATCTATAAAATGTGGATACCTCCATAAAATGGAGGTAATAATGGTCTTCTCACAGTGAACACAACACAGTTGTGTTCAGCACATATTAAGTGTCTAATATAAAATTAGCTAATATTCCCACCATCATTCAATCAGTTACCAGGCCTTGGTGAATCTTTCTCTTGCTGTCTGTCAACTCTATCCTCTCCTTTTTGTTACCAATGAATGATAATGTATTGTTTTCTAAGTTGTACACACGCCACTAGTAGTACAGAAGATTATTTTAGATTGCATATAAGAATAAATAAAAAAATAGTTATTTATTTTATTTTAAGATAATATAAGTATTCTCTCTGAATGAATAGGTTTGAATTTTAAAGCAAGTTGATACAAAAGAAAGCAATAAGTAAAGACATATATAGGTAATACATTGATATGCAAAAAATCTTGATGATTTTTATGGAAATAACTGATGGTTGAAAAACATGTTATCTGGACTGTTTTTTTACCCCAGCCTCATCTTTACTTCTTTCTATCTCCATAGTAATTTGATTACTGTAGTTTTATAATCATTTTGAAATTGGGAGGTGACTCTTTTCCCACTTTGCTTTTTGGCAAATTCCTTTTTGCTATTCTTGGTCCTTTCTATTTCTATATAAATTTTAGGATTAGTTCATCAATTTCTGGGAAAGAAAGCCTGCTGGAAATTTGATAAAGTTGTACCGAATCTGTAGATCATGTGATTTTTCTTCTTTAGTCTATTAATATGGTAGATTACATTGACTGATTTTCGAATGTTGAAGTAGTCTTGCATCACCAGAATAAACCCCATTTGGTCATGATGTATAAACCTTTTATATGTCGCTGGATTCTATTTGCTAATATTTTGTTGAAAATTTTTACATCTATATTTATAAAGCATATTAGTCTATAGCTTTCTTTCCTTGTGGTATATTTTTATGGCTTAAGTATCAGGGTAGTACTGGCCTCATAGAGTGGAAAAGTGTTCCTTCTTCCTCTATTTTCTGAAAAATTTTGTGGAGTGTTGATGTTATATCTCCTGTAAATGCTTAATGCAATTAACCAATTAATCCATCAGACTTTAGGCTTTTTTTGTGTGTGGGAAGATTTAAATTTACTAATTGCTTACTATTGCTAGTGGGATGTAAAATGGTGCAGTCATGTGAAGGGTGACCTGGGTCTCAGGTCTCAGATATCAGTCAACTGTCTTGGGAAGACACTATGGTGGGAATGGAGGACAAGGTAATAAAAATTAAAATTGTACTGAGGTATCACTATATACCCACCACAATGGTTACAGTAAAAAAGATGGTAAATATCAAGTGCTGCAAAGGATATAGAGTAACTAGAACTTGTATCTGTGCTGGGGGGAGTGTATATTGGTGTGGCCACTTTGGAAAACTAGTTTTATAAAATAAAGCTGAGCATCCTGATACCCTATAACCTGGCAGTTCAACTCCTAGATATATACCTAACAGAAATTCATAAACATGTTCACCACTAGATAGGTACTGAAGTATTTATAGCAGCACTATTCCGAATGGGTAAATACACTGTAGAATATTCACACAATGGAATATAACGTAACAATGAGAATTATTTATCTACAACTACATTTAATATGGATGAATCTCACATTTATAAGGTGAATGAAAGAAGACATACACTAAAGTATATTACTAAAATATGAAATATAACTTTGACTCAATTTATATAAAATACCAAGCAGGCAAAACTAATCCATGTTGTTAGACGTCAAGGTAGTGTTTACCTGGGGGGTAGGAGAGGTGGACAGTAAGGCCTAGAAGCAAGCACAGGGAGTGCTTCTGGGGTTCTGGTTATGTTCTGTTTCTTGAACTGAGTAAGTTCAGGTCGTGAGAATTCATTGAGCTATATGCTTATGATATACGCAGTTTCTGTATGCATTATACTTTAATAAAAAAGCTTAAAAACAAACAAAACAATCCCCCAAAACAAAACAAACGAACAAACAAAAACACAAATGGAGAATTTACATGCACACTTTAAAACTTAATTAATTTGTTATCTTTTAGGAAGTCTTATGAAAGGCAGAGCTGGTTATTTTTACCTCTATGATAATCTGACATTTTATATTATATAATATTTTCCTCTATCATCTTATTTTTAGTGTTTTTCAGGTGTATATGCACAAATTATCTCATCCATTAGACTATGGTCAGAGGCTCTATCTCCATCCCTAGCAATAAACATGGCACAGAGCAGGCAATAAATAAATGTTGAATGGCTAAATTAATGAGTAAATACATATGTATTCCTACCTTTCAAAAATATATATGTGTAGATATAGAGAATATAACAATCACTGTTAATGATTTACACAGACTGTACTTTCTACTACATTTTAACTGTATTTTTTTCACTGAAATTCCTCTCGAAAAGTTCCACCTTTCATGCGTTGCTAATTATCAAACACAATGCCTTCATTTCAGACTCCATCTGAACTCCATAAACATTTGAAACATTAAATGTTAACTCCACTCTTCTCCTCACTTCCCTTAGAACATCAGATGCAAAATACCTTTATTACACTACTGTTTTCCTAGGGCACATTTATCTGGTCTGCTTCTCTTTTTTTTTTTTTTTTTTTTGTTTGCGGTACGCGGGCCTCTCACTGCTGCGGCCTCTCCCGTTGCGGAGCACAGGCTCCGGACGCGCAGGCTCAGCGGCCATGGCTCACGGGCGCAGCCGCTCCGCAGCATGTGGGATCTTCCCGGACCGGGGCACGAACCCGTGTCCCCTGCATCGGCAGGCGGATTCTCAACCACTGCGCCACCAGGAAAGCCCTGGTCTGCTTCTTTATTCTCCATTTTAATTATAAATCATCCAATTTTTCTAGATATAAATTTTAGCATCATTCATAATAATTCCCACTTTGTCCCAAACCATATACAATTGCATAAATGTTTTGTGCATTACTCATTAGATTGGTTTTTAGTGTTAATGACTTGTGCGTTCCACAGTATTTCTGGCTTGAACTCTCACCTAGATATCGAAATGCCTTCTTAACCTGTTGTGTCAGAACCACAAATCCAGGTAACTTACTCAAAAAAGGGGAAATTTGTTGGCTTATTGTATCAACTATGTACTGCCACAATAATTTTGCATCAGAAAAAAACATAAAATGTCAGTGGAATATAACACTAAAATTTATTTTGCTCTGTAAGTCTGTGAGTTGGGTGAGCAATTCTGTTCACATGGACTGGGTCTGAATAACCTTGGCTGGGCTAGTTTATGTGTCTGAGGTAGACTGGCAGGTTGGCTGCCTAGTAGTTAGGCTGACTCAACTTTTTTCCATATGGTTTCTCAACCTTCAGCAGGTTGCCCTGGGTTTGTTCTTATGGCAATGGCAGGGTTTCAAGGGAACGTAGGCCTTCTGAGGCCAAGGCTCACAACTGGAACACAGTCACTTCTTCCTCATTCTATTGGTCAAAGCAAGTCACAGCCTATCCTAGATTTAAAGTGTAGGGAAATAGATGCTATTTTTGATGGAAGGAGATGAAAATTCACATTGCAAAGGGCACAGGTAAAGAGAGAGAGGAAGAGTTGGTGCCATTTTCACACTCAATATACTATACTCACATAAACAAAATTTGGAAATGGGATGGAGCTGTTTTCAGAGATTAGATATGGGGATAGAATTCTGTCAGGAATTAGTCTCTTTCTCTCTTCTCTTCACCTCTAATCTGTAACTGTCAGGCAGCTGGCATACATACTCTTCTCTGGTCCTTTAGCTGTAGCCATGGATAAATGATAAATTAACCCAGCCAGGGTAAGGTAGGATGCTCCTTCTTTTCAGATTCAGAAAAAAAGAAAAGGCGCATTTACTAAAAGGGGGAAGAAGAGTGATGGGAAGGCAAAATCGACATGACCCTGGTCTTATGCAATTCACTTCCTTCACATTCTTATACTACACAGCATTACGAGTAGTTTTCTCTATTAACATCTCATGGCGTTATTTCTCAGCTTAAATTCAGTGATCCTTCACTGCCTCAAGTTAAATACAAACAACACGATGTGATGTGCTTGTCAATTTGCTACAAACATATCTCTCCAGGCTTTTATCTGCTTCTTTTTTCCTTGGTTATCCAAAAATATTTTACCCATAGTGATGTATTTGCCATGACAAAAATGTACCATGCAATTCTGCCAGAGCTTCAATTACATTTTCTTCATTAAATCTATATTTCCTACGTGTTTCCTGCCAGACCATTTCAGCACCTGGTAATGTATGATCAAGTCATACTGTATTTCTGTCCCTAAACTCCTAATATTTTATGATTCAGTGCCTTTGCTTATGCCCCTTAAATAGTATGCCTTACCCTTTCTTATTCTCTATTTGGTATAATCCTGATTATTCTTCAAGTCCCAGGTCCAATATCATCCTTTCCATGAATTTTGCTTTATCCATAAATTAATTATTCATTGCTCTCCCATAATCCCTCTCATACTATATTCTGATTATTTGTATTTTTCTTAGAGCTTCTCCCTCTAGAATTCTTTATTTGTTGTCTTTTTATTCTCTGTTAGCATCATGCCTAGACTGTACTACCTAAACAGTAATTGCTAATAATTATTTTGTTTGTAATAATTAGTAATCCTCAATAATTTATTTATTTAAGTACACATAAATACTGGAGGCTGAATTGAAAAAGGATACTATGTAGTCATTAAAAATATTTGCAAATCTTCGTGAATAGACAAACCACTATGTTTCAATCCTGATCATTAGCATAAAAATAAGTGACAATTTTAAACATTCACTCTTCTCCAAAAACCCTTAAAAACACCTGAATCTAGTGAAGTTCAAAACTAACTTATCAACTTTATCTTTAAAATTTCATTATTGTATTAGTTATGAACTATTCTCTTCTCTTGCACAAAAACTGGTCACTATCTTTTGAAATTAAATATCTGATATTTCTTCCTTGGTCTAATACAAATGTATCCTCTTTCTAAGCAGAGATAGATGCATTTTTACTTTGTTCTGCAGAACCATACATGCTAGTGATAAATGAGCAGTGTCTGTGGTTACAGTTGTTCTTATCTCTTTTGAAGCAGAAAATCTGGCAGTCTCTTATCTAAACTTTAACAAGTGGAGATAAACCTTGATAGAAAAATGTTTCTGGACTGCCATCGCTTTTAGCAAGAATAAACTATTTAAACTAAAAGCAGCTGTTTGATTGTTTCCAAAAAAAAAAAAATCTAAAGTAGAATTCTCTCCAAAGAATGGCATATAATTCAATGTAGCTTTCAATCAAGTGCAAATGCAACTGTACTGCACATTTATCTGTTATAAATAAAAGGCCATTTTATAAATTAAGTTCTTTTGGCTTTAGAGCTAAGGTGGCTATTGAAATAATGTCCAGTCTGTGCCATTAATACGATCAAGGAAGTAGTGTTAATGTTGTAGTAAGGCTATTAAGCTTATAAACATCTATATTTTATTTTTGTAACAATCAATAAATCCATTTGCTAGATTTTAACTCATGTCTCAGCAACTGGGAGTTCCCCAGAAGGTTCTCAGAGTAGACTTTGGCTCTTAATGGAGGAAGGAAATTGAAGAGCAGCGTTCCCGTTCCCTTTCGGAAGGGACTACAGAAGGAAAAAGAAATTCATGGAGGAAGAGAAAAAGATAAATCCTAACAGTGAAGAAGGCACCAAGTAAACAAATATCTCTGCATTATGAGGGATAGACGAATACATTTTAAACTTGAAAATTGTCATCCCAATCTGTTACCTTCCCTTGCTCCAATTAGCTCACTGTTCTGACTTCCCTGACTGAACTGCTGACACAAATTGGCTCTTTTTTTCTTTTTTAATGCTTATCCTTTGGGATATTTAGGTAACAACGTTTTCTCTTGCACAAATACTAGGCTGATACATAATAAAATATTTTTTGTATTTTCAAGTGGCTTATTAACATAACTTTCAAATTTCTTTCCTTCCTCCCACCCTCCTTCCCTCCCTTTCTTCCTTCTTTTCTTTTTTCTTTGTCAGAGCAAAAGAGAACATTACCACAGTTCAGCAAAAATTATTCTTACCTATAAATAAATTATTATAAAATATATGTATCTATATTTTAACTAACTTACATTAAGATCAAGTGGTTAATTAAGCTAACTTGCCTTAAACTATAATATACACTTGTGTGAATCTAAGTGCCAAGGAATCATTTTTCTGCCCTTTCACAGAATGGAAGTCACCAAGTTTGACTTCCAAGTTACTGTAGTACTTTCTAACTCTTTCAGCTTTGGCTTAAAGACAGACATTTTACCTTTAATTAACTTTAAAGTACACTTTAGAATTAGTGTTAAATTTTGTTAGAAATTTGAAATGTGAGGATTCTGCACTGTGCATATGAACAAATAACTTCTACTTTAGGGGTTTTCTTGGGTAAATTCAGCTGTCTTACTAACAATCTCCATAGCTGATGCTGAGATTAAAGGTATCAATTTGCTTTATCTTTATCCTTTGGGAGAGCTACAATCTTTGAATAAGAGTTTGTGTCTGGTATCATATTTTAGTTGTGGTCCCAGTTTTCATAGCATAGAAATACATAATAGATGAATTCAAGTAATACTACTACTTTAAAATTATGAAACCTTTTTCTTGGCACAAACATGCATTTCATAGTTATGATTTTCCAACTCAGATTATTAGTGACAACAGATAGCTGTGAAGGGGTAGGACATTTCTGTTCCACTCAGATTGGGTGGAGGTAATTGAGAGCTGACTATAAGACAATTACATTTATTCAGGAAAAAGAAAGCCAGAATAATTCCTTAAAGAGAAGTCTTTAAGACTTACTGTCATCAAAACTGAGCTGTTAAAGTAATTTTCCTCTTTAAATTGTGGCATTCCCCCTCCCCTCAAAAGGACTTGAATTTTCTTAACACTCTGCTTCCATACATTGAATAATCACACTCTTAGTAGGTGTTAAATATATACCAATTCCAACTACTTCATTAGAAAATAGAGATCTTCAAAGAGGAAAATCGCTAGTGAGTTATAATTGTAAGTAAATATAGTTTCAGAAAGAGTTTTATCCAACCTAATGGATTGGTCTACCTTCTTTCAGTCTTTCAAACCAGTTAGAAGTTAAGATTTGTAGAACAAGGTACTTTGGGGCAGTTACCATGTAAAGCCTTGTGTTTAAACCAAAATTACTCTTGGAAACATTACAAGCTATTTGTTATCTTCTGCCTATTTATAATACCCAGAGATCTCTTGAACTAGTTCCCAGAGTTAGTAAACAGAGGACAGTTTATCAGGATGATTCTTTAAACATTGATTCTAATTTTTCTGTACAAATTTTAATTTATTCTTTTAATTTTTACTAGTTACTTTTATGCTTACATTACCATATCACTTATACCCAGACATTAATCCCAACCTTAAATTGTCAAATGGCTGTTTCCTCATATATTTTTACTATTTAATCTATAATCACTTACTAGATCTTTTAGTGAATTTAATAAATGCCTTTCCTCTATGAAAATACAAAAAGGACAAAGCAACACCCTCATACTTCTTGCATTTTGGTAGTGGGTTTGTGTTGAGATTACGCTTCATGACTGATTCATGACTGGAAAGGCATCTCAGTATCTATTCCACTTAATCGAAAATGGTTTGTGTTCCATGTGTGTTCTCCAACATTTAAACCAGTAGACTTAAATGATAGCATCAAAACTTTCCTTTGGCTTCATGGTTTATTATGGCCTAATCCTTTATACAATTTAGACATTCTATGAGTTATATAGAGCTACTAACACTTTCGTAATTTTTGTTTTCACTTTGTAATATCTCCTGTGGTTTAAAGTTCATACATCCAACATTTTTTCATAGCACTTAAGAGCCAAAGCTCTCTTCTGAGTACAGATTTGCATCTAACTGATGATGCATAATGCCTGCAACAATTCTGAATTTTCTTTAAGATTAAACATCCAATTCTTAAAAATTCAAAGTATGATGACTTTCCCTCCCTTGCTTCTGCTATATAAAGCAACTGAATTTCACTTTAGCAACATATGTGAAGGAAATATACTTATCAGGGGATTCATTCATGTCTACTGCCATTCAATACCTGCCAAAGACTCTTTTAAGACACTAACATTTGAGGACAGCCTACAAGACATTTTTAATATCCATCAGAAAATATTTTCCAAGTTCTATCCCAGTATTAAGAGTACATAAAAAAAAGTGTCTGGACCTTCTGTTTCAGTCTTCTATATTGATTTAATATAATACCCTGTAAGTCATAGAAGAATTCTTTAAGTCCTAGCCATTAAAACAGTGATTCTGCATCTTCTGGAAAATTTTATAAAAAGTTATTACTAGAATAATTAAAATTAATTAAGACACCTTTGTGATAGTTAAAGATATTTTCTACTCTATTGTTAAATGTCATGGAGTAAAATTCCCAGTTGATTTCTGAGGAAAAGATGTATATTTACATGTGAATTAGTATAATTTGTGAGTAGCACAATATCTGTTTGCCTTTTTTGGCCTTGATTTTCAAAAATGTATAATCATTTATAACAATATTGGTAATTTTTTAATCTAGGGCTTGATGATTCCTATATCTGTGGCTTAAATTTATTTTTAAATTTCATAATGTTTTTCCCTTTTTCCTGTATATTTAATTTTATTCTTCCCAAAATCTTATTGGAAGAGAGTGGAGTATGCATGATGAGTAAACTGAGATGAGAGAAATAAATACATTGTGAATATAGAAAGAAAAAAAGCCCATATAGAAACACAAGAGAAGAAAAAAACCTACAAAAAACTCCCAAAACAACTAAGAAAATGGCAGTAGGAACATACATATTGATAATTACCTTAAATGTAAATGGATTAAATGCTCCAACCAAAAGACACAGACTGGCTGAGCGGGTACAAAAACAAGACCTGTGTATATGCTGTCTACGAGAGACCCACTTCAGACCCAGGGACACATATAGACTGAAAGTGAGGGGATGGAAAAAGATATTCCATGCAAATGGAAAAGAAAGTTGGAGCAGCAATACTCATATCAGACAAAATAGACTTTAAAATAAAGACTGTTACAAGAGACAAAGAAGGACACTACATAATGATCAAGGGATCAATCCAAGAACAACATAGGAGCACCTCAATATATAAGGCAAGGGCTAACAGCCATAAAAGGGGAAACTGACAGTAACACAATAATAGTGGGGGACTTTAACACCCCACTTACACCAATGAACAGATCATCCAGACAGAAAATTAATAAGAAAACACAAGTCTTAAATGACACATTAGACCAGATAGATTAATTAATATTTATAGGACATTACATCCTAAAGCAGCAGAATACATTTTCTTCTCAAGCGCACATGGAACATTCTCCAAGATAGATCACATCTTGGGTCACAAATCATGCTTTAATAAATTTAAGAAAATTGAAATCATATCGAGCATCTTTTCCAACCACAACACTATGAGAATAGAAATCAATTACAAAAAAACAAAACTGTAAAAAAACCCCACAAACACATGGAGGCTAAATAATATGCTACTAAATAACCAATGGATCACTGAAGATATAGAAGAGGAAATAAAAAAATACCTAGAAACAAATGACAATGAAAACATGATGACCCAAAACCTATGGGATGCAGCAAAAGCAATTCTAAGAGGGAAGTTTATAGGAATACAATCCTACCTCAAGAAAGAAGAAAAATCTCAAATAAACAATCTAACCTTACACCGAAGGTAACTAGAAAAAGAAGAACAAACAAAACCTAAAGTTAGTAGAAGGAAAGAAATCATAAAGATCAGAGCAGAAATAAATGAAAGAGAGACAAAGAAAATAACAGCAAAGATCAATGAAACTAAAAGCTGGTTCTTTGCGAAGATAAGCAAAATTTGCAAACCTTTAGCCAGACTCACCAGGATGAAAGGGACAGGACTCAAATCAATAAAATTAGAAATGAAAAAGAAGTTACAGCTGACACCGCAGAAATACAAAGGATCATAAGAGTCTACTAAAAGCAACTCTATGCCAATAAATTGGACAATCTGGAAGAAATGCACAAATTCTTAGAAATGTACAACCTTCTATGACTGAACCAGGAAGAAATAGAAAACACAAACAGATGAATCACAAGCAATGAAATTAAAACGGTGATTAAAATCTTCCAACAAACAAAACTCCAGTACCAGATGGCTTCACAGGCGAATTCTATCAAACATTCAAAGAAAAGCTAACACCTATCCCTCTCAAACTCTTCCAAAAAATTGCAGAGGGAGGAACACTCTCAACTCATTCTGTGAGGCCACAATCACACTGATACCAAAACCTGACAAAGTTATCACAAAAAAAGAAAATAACAGGCCAATATCACTGATGAACATAGATGTAAAAATCCGCAACAATATATTGAATACTAGCGAACAGAATCCAAAAAAACATTAAAAAGATGATACACCATGATCAAGTGGGATTTATCCCAGGGATTCAAGGATTCTTCAATGTATGCAAATCAATCAATGTGATACATCATATTAACAAACTGAAAAATGAAATTATATGATCATCTCAGTAGATGTAGAAAAAGCTTTTGACAAAATTCAACACCCATTTATGATAAAAACTCTCCAGAAAGTGGGTATAGAGGGAACCTATGCCAACATAAAAAAGGCCATATACTACAAACCCATAGCAATCATCATTCTAAATGGTGAAAAACTGAAAGCTTTTCCTCTAAGATGAGGAACAAGACAAGGATGTCCACTCTTGTCACTTTTACTCAACATAGTTTTGGAAGTCCTAGCCACGACAATTAAAGAATAAAAATAAATAAAAGGAATCCAAATCAGAAAAGAAGAAGCAAAACTGCAACTGTTTGCAGATGACATGATACTAAACATAGAAAATCCTAAAGATGCCATGAGAAAACTAATAGAGCTAAACAATGAATTTGGTAAAGTTGCAGGATACAAAATTAATACAGAAATTGCTTGCATTTCTACAAACTAACAATGAAAGATCAGAAAGACAAATTAAGGAAACAATCCCACTAACCACTGCAACAAAAAGAATAAAATACCTAGGAATAAACCTACCCAAGGAGGCAAAAGAAGTGTACGCAGAAAACTATAAGATACTGATAAAAGAAATCAAACATAACAAAAACAGATGGAGAGATATACCATGTTCTTGGATTGGAAGAATCAATATTGTGAAAATGACTATACTACCCAAAGCAATCTACAGATTCAATGCAATCCCTATCAAATTACCAATAGCATTTTCCACAGAATTAGAACCAAAAATTTTTACAATTTGTATGGAAACACAAAAGACCCCATAAAGCCAAAGCAATCTTGAGAACGAAAAATGGAGCTGGAGGAATCAGGCTCCCTGACTTCAGAGTATACTACAAAGCTACAGTAATCAGGACAGTATGGTACTGCCACAAAAACAGAATTATAGATCAATGGAACAGGATAGAAAGCCCAGAGATAAACCCACGCACCTATGGTCAACTAATCTATGAGAAAGGAGACAAGAATATACAATGGAGAAAAGACGGTCTCTTCAATAAGCAGTGCTGGCAAAACTGGACAGATACATGTAGAAGAATAAAATTAGAACACTCCCTAAAACCATACACAAAAATAAACTCATAATGCATTAAAGACCTAAATGTAAGGCCAGACACTATAATACTTTTAGAGGAAAACATAGGCAGACCCTTTCTGACATAAATCATAGCAAGACCTTTTTTGACTCACCTCCTAGAGTAATGAAAATAAAAACAAAAATAAACAAATGGGCCCTAATGAAACTTAAAAGCTTTTGCACAGCAAAGGAAACCATAAAAAAGACAAAAAGACAACCCTCAGAATGGGAGAAAATATTTTCAAATGAAGCAACTGACAAGGGATTAATCTCCAAAATATACAAACAGCTCATGAAGCTCAATATCAAAAAAACAAACAACCTAACCCAAAAATGGGCTGAAGACCTAAATAGACATTTCTCCAGAGAAGATATAGAGATGGCCAATGAAAAGATGCTCAACATCACTAATTATTAGAGGAATGCAAATCAAAACTACAATGACACATCAACTCACACCAGTCAGAATGGCCAGCATCAAGAAATCTACAAACAATAAATGATGGTGAGGGTGTGGTGGAAAGGGCCCCCCCCTACACTGTTGGTGGGAATGCAAATTGGTGCAGCCACTATGGAGAACAGTATGGAGGTTACTTAAAAAACTAAAAATAGAGCTACCATATGACCCAGAAATCCTACTCCTGGGCATATCCCAGAGAAAACCATGATTCAAAAAGATACATGCACCCCAATGTTCATTTAGGTCACCACAGAGCATTGAGTAGAGTTCCCTGTGCTATACAGTAGGTTCTCATTAGTTATCTATGAGAACTATTTACAATATTCAGGACATTGAAGCAACCTAAATGTCCATAACAGAGGAATGGATAAAGAATATGTGGTACATATATACAATGGAATATTACTCAGCCATGAAAAGGAACAAAATAATGCCATTTGCAGAGACATGGATGGATCTACAGACTGACATACAGAAGTAAGTCAGAAAGAGAAAAATCAATATCATATAATATCGCTTATATGTGGAATCTAGAAAAAATGGTACAGATGAACTTATTTGCAAAGCAGAAATAGAGAGACAGATGTAGAGAAGAAACGTATGGATACCAAGGCGGGAAGGGAGGGTGGGATGAATTAGGAGATTGAGATTGACATATATACACTACTATGTATAAAATAGATAACTAATGAGAACCCACTGTATAGCACAGGGAACTCTACTCAGTGCCCTGTGGTGACCTAACTGGGAAGGAAATCCAAAAAAGAGGGGATATATGTATACATATAGCTGATTCACTTTGCTGTACAGCAGAAACTAGCACAACATTGTAAAGCAACTATATTTCAATAAAAATTAATTTAAAAACCCCAAAAACCCAATCAAAAAATGGGCAAAAGGTCTAAATTGACATTTCTCCATAGAAGACATACAGATGGCCAACAGGCCCACAATAAGATGTTCAACATCGCTAATTATCAGAGAAATGCAAATCAAAACTACAATGAGGTGTTACCTCACTCCAGTCAGAATGGCCATAATCAGAAAGTCTACAAATATTAAATGCTAGAGAGGATGTGGGAGAAAGGAACCCTCCTACACTGTTGGTGGGAATGCAAACTGGTACAGCCCTCCTGGAAAACAATATGGATGTTCCTTAAAAAAATAAAAACACAGTTACCATATGATCCTGCAATCCCACTCCTGGGGATATATCCAGAGAAAATTATAATTCAAAAAGATACATGCAGGGCTTCCCTGGTGGTGCAGTGGTTGAGAGTCCGCCTGCCGATGCAGGGGACACGGGTTCGTGCCCCGGTCCGGGAAGATCTCACATGCCGCAGAGCGGCTGGGCCCGTGAGCCATGGCCACTGAGCCTGCGCATCCGGAACCTGTGCTGCACAACGGGAGAGGCCACAACAGTGAGAGGCCCGCGTACCGCAAAAAAAAAAAAAGATACATGCACCCCAATGTTCATAGCAGGACTATTTACAATAGCCAAGACATGGGAGCAACCTAAATGTCCATTGACAGATGAATGGATAAAGAAGATGTGATATACACACACACACACACACACACACACACACACACACACACACACTGGAATATTACTCAGCCTTAAAAAGAAGGAAATATTGCCATTTGCAGTAACACGGATGTACCTAGAGATTATCATACTAAGTGAAGTAAGCCAGACAGAGAAAGACAAATATCACTTGATATCACTTATATGCAGAATCTGAAAAAAAAAAAAGATACAAATGAACTTATTTACAAAACAGAAAGACTCACAGACAGAAAACAAACTTATGATTACCAAAGGGGAAAGGGTTGGGGAGAGATAAATAGGAGGTTGGGATTAACCTTCCAACCAACAAGGACCTAATGTACAGCATCAGGGACTACACTCAGTATTTTATTACAACCTTTGTAATAACCTATAAGGGAAAATAATCTGAAAAAGAATATATATATATATATATATATATATATATATATATATATATATATATATACACACACACATATATATAAAACTGAATCACTGTGCTGTATACCTGAAACTAACAGGACATTTTAAATCAACTATACTTCAATTAAAAAAAGGCTTTCATTGAATAAGTTAAACAGGCAAAAAAAAAAAAAAAAAAAAAAACACCGTGAAAAAAGAAATAAATCCTGCAATGTAATATATACAATAATTACTAATGGAAATCATAATTATCAACATGAAAAATGTTAGCTTCTCTTTTAAGAGAGAAGAGGGTCTTTGTCTCAAAAGTTAAAAATTATAATTAGTAATAATTGCTGATTTTTTGTTGATAATAATTGTCAAAAAAGAGAGTAGCTGTCTTTGTCAATGTATTTATTATATAAAGATTTTTGTGGGGCTTCCCTGGTGGCGCAGTGGTTGAGAGTCCGCCTGCTGATGCAGGGGACACGGGTTCGTGCCCTGGTCCGCGAGGACAGCTGGTCCGGGAGGATCCCACATGCCACGAAGCGGCTAGGCCCGTGAGCCATGGCCGCTGAGCCTGAGCGTCCGGAGCCTGTGCTCTGCAACGGGAGAGGCCACAACAGCGAGAGGCCTGTGTACCGCAAAAAAAAAAAAAAAAAAAAATGATTTTTGTGGAGGAAAAAAAATCAGTGTGGCCTGCTGAGAGTTTAGTTTGTGGTGTTAAAGTCACATAAATATTTATCAAAAAGAAACTTGAAGTCTCTCACGAACATACATCTGCTACTGAAGAGCTGTGACTCACACATCATGTGTCTTTTCTTGACAAACGGCATGTCAGAAAGGAATGCTTAAAAAGATGAAAAATTAAAAAAATATAAACTCCTATGAAGCACATTAAAATCAGGGGTACATAATAATACAACTAGGTCTCATTAAAGGATTCTGGAAAAATATCTGGAGCACATATGGAATAAGAGAGCAATTAGGTTGCTTTTTTAAGGTGAAACAGATTTATAATATCTTCATTATAATCCCCATATATTAATATCAGGAATTTCTAGGAGTGATTATTATTCATGACATTAAAAAGAAAACAAATGTGTCTTTCTCTGAAAAAATCAGATTTTGCACATTAATTTTGAATTGACTCAAAGTGTAAGAGTAAGTAAGATGTGTTATTTTAGCCAAGACTGAAGAATGCTTTAAATAAATCCAAATGAGAAATGGAAAGTATTAAAAAATTGCAGCTACTCTCAGTCATGCAAAAAACAGTTAATTGTTTCTTTTCATAAATTAGATTCCTTAACATCCTTTTACAACAATCTTATAAAGAACATAAAGTAAAAATGAATTTAAAAACCTGAATGAATTACATAATGAAATGCAACTTTGAAAGCAATTGTGCCTTAGAAATCTGTTTACAACCATTACAAACTTAGAATATTTATACTGTCTCTGTTCCTGAATCTATGTCTGTCTCTCTTTTTCTCTCTCTCTGTCTTTCTCTCTCCTTTCTCCCTCTTTATCCAGACTCTGCTGTGTTCCAAAAAGATTTATTGATAAGATACCTTATATGGAAATATATGAAATTCAGCAAGATAACTGTCAGGGTGTAAACAGGAAAACAGAAACTGCTCTAATCATGTTTTAATAAAGTGAGTTTAATAGAAAAAATTGTTTACACAGGGGATAAACTGGAGGAGAGTCCAAATAGGGGACAGAGAGATTAGCAACAGCAGGAAGCAGCTACCATCCTCAGCTGGTAGTGCAGGGCAATAAGGCTGCGTCACGGGATGTAAGTACTACAGTCTCCTCATAGGAACTAGACACACTGCAGGTCTGTCTGACAGGAAGGAACCGGATCCACATAACACTGAGTAAAGATGAGGGTAGTGTAATTTAGTGTAAGTGCCTGACAATTAGCTTTTTTTATTGTAATGTAAGTGCCCAACATCAAGCTTTTGATTGCTGAGGCATCCATTTCAAAGACATTCATCTCAAATAAACATATTGCCAGCTATACAACTAAATAAAGATTCAGGCCACCCGACCCATAAAGTTACTTTTAGAAAGCCCTGAGTGACCTAGATAACTGACCCCTTGAGTGATCCCTCTTTTCCCTTCCCATTCTTTAATTCCTATTCTTATGTTTTAAATTCACTGATAAAGAGTGAACTCACAAAATCCTGGGCACCCCACCCTCAACCCCAATAAAGGCAGAACCCTAGGTCATTGCTATGTCTCTGTCTTTCTCTGTGACTTAGCTGAATGGCCCTAGGTGTCCTGTGTACCCTCCAGGACCTGTGAGTAATAAAACTTGCTTTTCAAAATTCCCTGATAGTTGTTGCTGAGGTACATCCTGTAATCACAATAAGAATCAGAAGGGTTGGTCCAGTCCCAACATTGGCTCCCTCTGGAGAATGTCTATCGCAACTTGCCACAAGTAGTACAGTCCCATGTGGTACCCCAGGAAATACTAGCTGATAGCTGAGACCCAGCTAAAACATATACAAAACTGCCACAAAATTATAATAAATGATAAATGGAGACAACTAGTTTTTAAAACTTCCTTACCAACAAATCTAAGAGGAACATATAGGTAGCCATATACAGTGACAAAATTTACTCAGAAGAGGCAGAGCTTTCCTAATGACAAAACCAGAAATGAATTTGTTCTAAGTGTTCTAACAAAAAAGACATAGTTTAAAGTAATGAATATTGTCCTCAAAATCCTTTCAGTGATGAATTTCATTCTTCATAATACTTAAAAATCTAAACAAATACTATTGAACAAGAAACTGTAGGGGTTCAGAACAAGCCTTCCCCAAAATGTGTTGCTTTTGCAAGAGGATCATTTTGAGCTAAAGACAGTCTAGACCCTGCAGGTTCAAGAGAAACTACTGTCCATCCCTTAACTACCTAGAAGAAATTAAATTGGGGATTTTTCCCGGAAAAAGAGTTATTACCAGAAATAAATTTTATCTAAGTGGTCCCATCTATATGGCAGGGTAAAAATCTAACTATCAAACATCTGCTCATCTTATCATCCTGTGAATGACCCTCTTGTCCTTGGAAGCCCCGGGCTCCTATCCGATTCCTTAAATGATGGCATATATATCTCATTTTATCTTTCTGTCTCTGAACCTCTCATGTGTGTGGGATTCCCATATGTACAAAATTAAGTTTAATTCTCTCTTGTTAATCTGACTCATGTCAATTTAATTCTTAGACCAGCCAGAAGAACCTAGAAGGGTAGAGAAAAGTTTTTTTTCCTTTCTGACAGTTTTGGTACCCAATGTAGGGCACTCACTGGCTGGAAAAAAGTGCTTTTTCCCAAAGACTACTGCAGATGAAGACATTCTGGGACATCTGACAACAGCAGGCAGAAGGTTAGATTTCTTGCCATGTCAGTCTCCCAGATCTCTGCCTGCTGTAGGGTCCATTGGAAGTAAAAGTGGTAAGAGTCTTTCCCCCCGCTTCTCTCTTTTCCAAATTCAGATTACCAAAAGAAAGTATATGTGGAGCTGGTTCTTTGGGCAAAAGGGACTCTAGAAAATATCTGGGATGAGTATACTCTGGTTTTCTGTTGATCCCATTCCTCCCAGAGACGGTCATTGTTTTCTCTCTGATCTCTGCCAGCCAGAGATCAGAGTGAGCAGCTGAGTAGGCTGCGGATCTAAGCTTGGGGAACTAAAGAAATGGGTGACTTGTGGGTTGGTGAGCCGCCCTATTCTACTCAGTGAGGGGAAAACGTGATTCCCTGTGTTTTGGAACAGCTGCTTAAAAACAGAGCCCCTCATAGTAACTGACTTTACTTTCTTAGGCTAACTCTGAGGGTGAACCTCCTGGATCTTGTGAGGGCTGAATCATTTACACTGTCTTATGGGACAGCTCTTACCTACATGGTTAAGCCATAAAAAGGCTTATTGGTTTGAGTTGCTATTAAGATTAACAGATCCTACTCATCAATGGCCACATAATGGAGTCTTTGAATTGGCTAAATTAAAAAAAATTTTTTTTGAGACCTCTCATATTGGTATAATGGCTAGGTGTTGGAATTCCTTTAGTAAGATGGAAGGATAGACATTAGAACAAAAACAAAAGTCCACTCACATCCCTTTCTATTTGCCTTCAAACATTCGCAAATACTGCTTTGAGACTGATATCTAGAATTCTTATTGACTGGCTACTTTCAGAACTCAGAAACTGGGATTATAGTCTAATCACTAACCATTGTTTCTCTTTTGTTTTCATAGAAATACCTCTTATTAAATACCTGATTACTTGCACCATAGGCCTAGCTTTGGAAGTATACCTGCATCACCACCTACTGAAATGAGATACAACTATTTAACTGAACTGACCTGTTCTCAGGACTAACAGACTAAGGGACTTTTCCCATACAAAGAGTTATTCCTGGAGATAAATTTTATCTAAATGGTTCCATCTATATGGCAGAGCAAACGTCTAATTACCAAACATCTGCTTTTCTTCTTATATTCCTGTGAATGACCCTCCTGTCTTTGGAAGCCCCAGGTCCCTATCCCATCCCTTAGCTCAGGATGGTATATATACCTCATTTACTTTCTGTCTCTGAACCTCTCATGTATGTGGAATTCTCTTTCATCTGAAACTGAATTTGATTTTCTCCTGTTAATCTGTCTCATGTCAATTTAATTCTTAGACCAGCCAGAAGAACCTAAAAGGGTAGAGGAAAGTTTTTTCCTTCCCAATAAAACATTTCAGAGAAATCTTTTCTAAGAGGAAAATGCACCCAATAAGATCTAGGTAGACTGTTCTCTGGTCATCCAGATTCTAGATTAATCCAGGGACTGACTTAGAAGAGGGATTGGGATGCAAATTCATCAGCTACTGTTCAATAATAATGAACCTTTGATAAAGATTAAGTGAAAGAAACTCAAGATTAAACTTCCAAGTATTTTTGTAGAGCTATTTACTGTTGTCAGTCTAGTCTGGAGATTTTGTGCTTTAGTAAGCAGCTGACCTGGATTAAGAGCCAAACACACGTTATGTAATTATGATACAGCAGAACATGATAGCCCGAAGTGGGAAAATAGTTGCATATGATTAATGGTTTACCTACATTACTATGCTAAAAATTTCAAGGTATTAATAGCTAATAACAATTTCATTCCTATTTAGAATGATAAAATTATCCAGATTTAGTGTGTAATGTAATTTATTCAGTAATCCTTGGTTTTTCCTTTCTCTATTAATTAGCTGAAATATGTCCTTTCTTTTCTATGACATTTTTTTCTTTTCTTCTTTTCCAGAGTTTTCAACTAATTGGTGGGTGGACCAGGGCTACAAAACCCTCGGGTGTCTAACAGTATAAGCATTTGGTTTCATTATATTATTGCTAATAGTTACATATCATATCTAAAGTCTGCTAGGAAACTAGCATAGGCCCCAAATTTAAAAAAAAAAAAAAAGACTTGAAAGGTCAATATCCAAGTATATACAATCTTCTTTTGCATATAGTATTAGTGAAATAAACTATCTTATAATTACTGTTGTCTGCACACTATATGATTCTCTCAGGAAATATTATTTGCCAACTCTCACAAAATTCATTATGTATTTGGTGTTACATATTAAAAACTCTCTCATCCTTCTTTTTACCAAGAATGTAAAAAAGTCTGATAAAACATATCTGAACATTCTATTAGTGTGGTAATATCTTTTGTTCCCTAGAAAATAACAATCCATTCCCCTTTGCAGAATCATGCCAAGTTCCGTAACCATGTAGAACAAGTGATAACTATTGAGAAATATAAGAATTATCTTAGAATACTATTACTTAATATTGGAAAAAACAGTATTTTTAAAAAGAGATAGCAAAAGTTCAGGGATTTATAACATTAAACAAAACTAGCTTTGACTTTTCTTTCACTACCCATAAGTGACCTTTTCTAGATGCTTTTTAAGTAAGGCAGCAGAGGCCTATGGTTAAGAACCCTGATTCAGAAAACCAGCTACTGGTGCTGAATCTGGCTTGGTCACTTACTAGCTGTGCAACCTTGGGAAATTTACCTTATTTCTCTTGCTCCAGTTTTCTTAACTGCAAAATAGAGGCTGTATTAGACACTTCTTCATTAGTTCTTACCAGGTATTAATATTAGTTAATATCTGTAAATTGCTTAAAACATTGTCTGGCACACAGTAAGTCCCACTAAATGCTGTTAAATTAAAACCTTCAGTATATTTGTTTTTAAAAATGAACAGTAAAATTATCTGCTTATTTATAGTGTATAAACTTATAATATTTTATATGATTCTAACCAGGCTAAAGTGCTCTAGGAATATTTTACAATGTTTTCATATTCATAAATAATCAACCACTGACCTATAGGTGGTTCCCTGTGAGCAACATGACTTAACAGATGAAGGCAAAATTGTTGTCTTTACCACATTTAACTATTCTTGCCACCCCATTTTGTTAGAGCCAAAAAAAAAAAAAAAGAAAAGAAAAAGGGAGAGAGAAAGAGTCAAAGTAGATGGTAGATGTCTGAAGCTCTCTACATGCATAGAGTTAGGAAAAAATATGTGTCTCAAGACAAAAACACAGCTGAAGTATGGTTACGGCTAAATGCCTCAAATATAAACTTTTTGTTAAGTACTTAAATAAGTTCTACATCTGGCTGGCCATTTATTATTCACCCTACTTCCTAGGGGGAATATTGCAAATGACAAAGCATATGTTGATTTGGGATCATTTCAATAAAAACTCTTTCTTATGCAAATATTTATCTTAAATTCCTTAAAGCTACTAATGAAGGCAAAGATTTTGAACAGACAATAGAGTATTGCAAACCCTGGGCATATTGAGGGCCTAGATTTTCAAAGTTAAACTGAAATTCTTATTGTGTAATATTTAAGAAATCAGTTATATTGTTTAAATCTTGTTAAAGTATGCATGTGTTGCTTTATAGGCAGGAAAAAAAACTATATACAGAGAGAGAGATTCAAACAAAAGTTAAACATGTACTCCTACAGTAGCAGTAGTAGTAGAGCTGTAATTTTTACTGTACTAAATGCTTTCCACATATTATCTTATTTAATCTCAGCAATAGCCATGAAGTAGGCAGCATTTTTCTTAATTCATAAAAAAAGAAAATTGAGGCTAAAATGTATTAACTATCAAAAATTATCTTACTTATTATTATGTTTGCCTGATTACTATACATCTTTCTCACTATAATGTAGTCTCCAGAACTTGCTCTGTGTTTTCATGACCATATCCTCAGTGTCTAGAATAACTTCTTGCACTTAAGTACTGAGCTAGCAGAATGAATAAGATGATCATGCATTGGACACTCAGCCACCAAATTTAAAAAACAACAACAACAATAAAAATGTCAAGCCCTAGCCAGTAAAGCAATTATTTCAGGCAAATATAGGACTCCAGAATGACTCCAAAATATAAAATGGAGATGTAGTGGTGTTTCACATAAGGAGAGTATACGGAGAAAATTTGTCTTTGCCTCAACTGATGCCAGTTTTTCTGTGCTAGTTGTCCAGAGTGTACAACTTGAGATGTTAGACTTTATTGGGAGACCCCTTTCAAGTGGCCAATTTGGCATTGTGCATGTTCCTGTTGGGGGGAAAAGCCATTCTGTATATTCAGAAATTCCATGTATATGTATGTGTGTGTATATATATATATATATATATAGATTCAATTAGTAAATATTTGTTTTGAATTTTTGTTATGATGCTTATAAGAAAGACTGACTCATAATTCCCCTTTCTTGTGATGTACTTATCAGGTTTTCATATCATGCTTATGCTCGTCTCATAAAGCATAATGGTTTTTCCTTCTTTTTTACATTCTTTGAAAGAGTTTATGTAATATTTTTATCATCTTGTTCCTATTGCTTTCTTGTTTAATTCAACTGGTCTACAAATATACTCTATATTAGTTACATCCTTAGAAATGTATTAAGACTTCCTTTCAGCATTTTGGTAAATGTTCCATCTGCACTTGAAAATAATGATTTTGCTGCAATTATTGAACATGGTACCCTATACATGTCAATTAGAGCTAGTTTGTTAATGTTGTTATTCAAATCTATATCTTCACTGGTTTGTTTTTTCTACATTTTGTATCAGCTGTTTGAAAAGTCTATTAAAAATTACCATAATACTTTTTGAGTTTTCTATTTGTTTCTACAATTACATTGATTTTTGCTTTATATAGTTTGTGACTATGTTATTAGCTGCAAACACATTTAGAATTTCATATCTGCTCAATGGATTGACCCTTTTATCACTGTTAAATATCCACTGCATCTCTAGTAATGTTTCTTGCCACAGAATCTTTATCTGATACTGTATGGCTATTCAAGATTTCATTAGTTGTGGGTAGTGTTTACACAACAAATTTTTAAATATTTAAAAATTTTTTAAAATGTTTCTGTCATTAGATTTAACATGTATCTCTTGTAAGCAGAATGCCGTTGTTGATTTGTTAATGCAATCTGGCAATCTTGCTTTTGGTAGGACTTTTTAATCTATTTACTTGTAATGCAATTAGTTTTACAGCTACCGTTTTACTATATCTCCTTTACCTCCTTTCTTTCTTCGTCGATTTCCTTTTAATTATCCTGATACTCTCTCAAGTTTTTTTTTTTTTTATGGTTACCTTGGGGATAGCAATGTACATCCTTGACTTTCTACAGTGTGATGTACATTAGTATTTTCATCATTTCTAAGACAATGCAGAGATCTTAGATCTCCTTTTACTTCTCTCTAGTCTATCGTGCTTTTTTTCTTAATATATTGACTCATATTAATAATATTTTATACAGTCAGCATTAATTTGTATTTGCTTATTTATTTACCCTTTCTGGTGTTTCTTATTCCTTCGTGAATTTTTATGCTTCCATTATAGGTAATTTTCCCTCTGCTTGAAGAGCTCCTTTAGAAGACATCTGCTTAAATCAAATTGTTTAGGGTTTTTTTTTCCCTGAAAACATCTTTATTTTGCTTTCAATTTTTTTTTTTAATCACAGGGGTAAATTTTCTTTTAATAAAACAAGGTGTGACACAGATAACTATTTCAAACAGAAAAATATCTGCAATAAAGTTTTACACGTTATTTTTTTTAAGTTACAGAATCTTATTTTAATTAGTGTTTTTGGTTTTTTTGGATATATACCCAGGAACAGAATTGCTAGGTCATATGATAGCTCTATTTTTAGTTTTTTGAGAACACTCCATACTGTTTTCCACAGCAGCTGCCTAATGTACATTCCCACCAACAGTGTACAAGGGTTCCCTTTTCTTCACATCCTTACCAACATTTGTTATTTGTGTTCTTTTTGATGATAGCCATTCTGACAGGTGTGAGGTGATATCTCACTGTGGTTTTGATTTGCATTTCCCTGATAATCAGCAATGTTGAGCATATTTTCATATGCCTATTGGCCAACTGCATTTCCTCTTTAGAAAAAAAATATGTCTATTCAGTTCTTCTGCTTATTTTTTAATTGGGTTTTTTTTTGATGTTGAGTTGTATGAGCTGTTTATATATGTTGGATATTAATCCCTATCAGTGACACCATTTGCACATATTTTCCCTCATTCAGTAGCCCGTCTTTTCATTTTGTTGATGGTTTCCTTCGCTGTGCAAAAGCTTCTAAGTTTAATTAGGCCCCATTTGTTTATTTTTGCTTTTATTTCCTTTACTTTAGGAGATGAATCCAAAAAATATTGCTTGACTTATGTCAAGGAGTGTTCTGTCTATGTTTTCCTCTAGGAGTTTTACAATATCCTGTCTTACATTTGGGTCTTTAATCCATTTTGAGTTTATTTGTGTATATGGTGTTAGAGATTGTTCTGATTTCATTCTTTTACATGTAGCTGTCCAGTTTTCCCAGCACCACTTATTGAAAAAACTGTCTTTTCTCAATTTTATACTCTTGCCTCTTTCTTACAGATTAATTGACCATAAGTGTGTGAATTTATTTCTGGACTCTCTATTCTGCTCCATTGATCTATGTGTCTGTTTTTGTGCCAGTATCATGCTGTTTTGATTACAGCAGCTTTGTAGTATAGTCTGAAGTCAGGCAGAGTGATTCCTCCAGCTCTGTTTTTCTTTCTCAAGATTGTTTTGGCTATTTAGGGTCTATTCTGTTTCCATACAAATTTTAAAATTATTTGTTCTAGTTCAGTGAAAAATGCCAGTAGTATTTTGATAGGGATAGCATTGAATCTGTAGATTGCCTTGGGTAGTTTTTTTTTTTTTTTTTTTTTTTTTTTTTTTTTTGCGGTACGCGGGCCTCTCACTGTTGTGGCCTCTTCCGTTTGCGGAGCACAGGCTCCAGACACGCAGGCTCAGCGGCTATGGCTCACGGGCCTAGCCGCTCCATGGCATGTGGGATCTTCCCAGACTGTGGGAAGTCCCATGTACCCTGCATTGGCAGGCAGACTCTCAACCATTGCGCCACCAGGGAAGCCCAACCTTGGGTAGTATTTTAACAATATTAATTATTCTAGTCCAAGAACATGGTATATCTTTCCATCTGTTTGTGCTGTCTTCAATTTCTTTCATCAGTATCTTATAGTTTTTGGAGTATAGGTCTTTTGCCTCCTTAGGTAGGTTTATTCCTAGGCATTTTATTCTTTTTGATGAAATGGTAAATGGGATTCTTTCTGTAATTTCTCTTTCTGATACTTTATTATTTGTGTATAGAAATGCAGCAGAGCTCTGTATATTAATTTTTTATCCTGAAATTTTACCAAATTCATTGACGAGCTCAAATAATTTACTGGTGGTGTCTTTAGGATTTTTTATGTATAGTATCATGTCATCTGCAAACAGTGACAGTTTTACTTCTAATTCAAAAAGATACATGCACTCCAATGTTCATAGCAGCATTTTTTATAATTACCAAGATATGGAAGTAACCTAAGTGTCCATCGATGCATAAATGGATGAAGAAGATGTGGTTTATATATAAAATGGAGTACTACTCAGCCATAAAAAAGAACAAAATTTTGCCATTTGCAGCATCATAGATGGAATTGCAGGGCATTATGCTAAGTGAAATAATTCAGACAGGGAAGGACAAATACTGTATGGTATCACTTATGTGTGGAATCTAAAACATACAGACACACAAATGAGTGAATATAACAAAAAAGAAGCAGACTCACAGATACAGAGAACGAACTAGTGGTTATCAGTGTAGGGGGTACAATATAGGGGTGGGGGAGTGGGAGGTACAAACTACTGAGTATAAGGTAGACTCAAGGATTTATTGTACAACATGGAGAATATAGCCAATGTTTTGTAGTAACTGTAAATGGAAAGTAACCTTTAAAACTGTATAAAAATTTTAAAAATTAAAAAAAGCTACGGTACCTTATTTTAAACTAGAATCTACCTGTTTTTCAAAGCACTATACTTTCCTAGAACATTTCCATGTAACCCTAAATACTTAAGTGCTGAAAAGAATAGACAAATCCTATTGCTAAAATATTTACTATTCCCTCTTTGGAAGAAAACAGTATCATTCCATTCCTCCACTGAACTCAAAAGAGAAAATTTATATTTAGGGATGAACAACAAAACACGACATTGTATCATATTCCTTAGGTACAGTAATGCATATTTTCGTTGTGAACAAGATCAAAGATTCTGAAAAAAAATTTAGTTTTTACATAATACTATGATGCTTACTCAAAAAGGCCCAAATGAAAACTTCAGCTTGCTTCACATATGACACATTTCTTCTTAAGTATGCTTAGCCTTTATAATCTGTGTTCACAAACAAAACATCCAACTCAGATTTGAAGGTAAAGGTTTCTGACTCAGTTACACAATTGACTCCTGACCTAAATTCTTTCTAACACACTCTATTAACAAGTGTGTGAGACTGAATACTTCTACCAAGGAAAATCCGATCAAATGGCATTTCACACATATCAGGTCTTACCTCAAAACAAAACTAGAACAGAGAAACAACTCACTCTAATCTTTTCTCCTGGATCTTATACAAAATCACTTATTACACCAGCAATCAAACATTCAAAATGCTCCTGAGTCTGTAGTTTCTAGAGAAAGCCAACAAAAGACTTTAAACTCTTTTTAGTAACTGATAGAAATAGCAATGGATTTAATGTATATTTTTCTTTGTAAATCAGATCTTAGGTAGGGCCTTGTATTCAAACCATAGTGGATGGCACAGAATTTCCATCTTCATAATAGAGACATCTGTAGCTTCATTTTGTAGCTGGTCTACAAAATGGTCTAAAGCTGACCATTACCTTAGGAATTCTCTTCAGCTTCAGTTGCTTGAATGCTTCTGAGAAACCAATCTTTGTAAGAGCTTCTATTCCTTTGAGGTTCCTGGGAAAGTGGTGAAGGAGCTCTTGCTTTCTGGTGGCAACTGGCTTGGTTGTAACACAGCACAGGAACACAAAAGTACCATGTTTCTGAGATTCTCAAAGTGTTATTATCTCTCTGTTATGTTCCTTAAGAAACATGGAGCTTCAGTCTCTGAAGAGAACTTTTTATTAAGTGCTAATTGATGTCTAAACTAAGAACAACTCAATAGCGCTGATCATTCCATGTTGATTGCAAAAGTATCTGAAGCATTTAAGGACAAATATCTAAAGAGAATGTCTCATTGAAAATATTGTGTTTGGAACACTTCCTCCCAGTAACATGCTAATGATATCCGTATCACGTACAGCAGCATTATGGAAATTTCCATCTAATTCTTTAAGAAGCTGAGATAAGCTGCTGGATGTGGAGTGCTAAGAGTAACTCTGTAGCCAGTGCATTTGGGTAGGTGGAGGAGTAAGGGTCTACGCAGATTATGAGGGCTAAGGCAGCCTCTTCCTACCAGGTCCAACCTCTGCTGCTACTTGCTTCACATGGGAAGAACCTCAGTGCTGGTGCCAAGAGCCTCCAGCTATCCACAGCTCTTTTTCACATTCTGTGGGACCCAACCTAGATAAAATCCTAGGTTGCCAGTTATTCTTTTATCATTTTGAAATGTCAATTTTCTTTTGTCTTCTAGTGTTTCTACTGAAATGTCAGCAGTCAGTCTTACTAAAAATAATGGTTACTCTTGAAATTTTCTCTTAGTTTTTTTATTTTAGTGGCTAGGTATGTTTTTCTTGCATTTATCCTGTTGTATATTTGTAGAGCTTTTTCTCTCTGTGGCTTGATGTCTAATTTACCTTTTGAAATATTTTTCGCCAGTATCTTCTCAAATACTGGCTTTGCCCCTCTATTTCTTTCCTCTTTTTCTAGGATCCCAGTTACCTATATGTCAGAATTTTTACTGTGATCCAAATACCTCTTAAACTCTTTTGTTTTTTCAATTATTTTTCTTCACCTTTCTTCAGTTTGAACAATTCCAACTGATCAATCTTGTAGTTCATCAACTGTCTTTCTGCAGTGTCTATTTGGCCCCATTTATTGAATTCTTATTTAAAGTTGTTATATTTTTCAACTCTGGAATTTCCATTTGATTGTTTTTAATAGTCTAAAGTTTCCTGGTGAAAAGTTTTGGCTTTTTAAAAATCTGTTTTCTTGAACACCGTTTTTCTAAAATTCATGCCTAAAAATTAGAGTATATGGATCACCAATCCAATAACCTTATTTTCAGGTCTTTTTCTTGTTTTTTGATTGATTGATGCTCCTCATATATCTACAATTGCTGATTTGAATAACTATTATACATAAAAATTATTTATTCTCTTAGTTTATCTTATTTCAGGGGAGATTTAGTTTATCTGGCATTTTATTAGAATAGGTACAGATTAATATGCAGACTTGGGTTATATTTCAGCACTTGTGAAGAATGATCCTGTTTGTCTCTCCTCTTATGGCGAGCCCTTCAGAAATCTCAGCTGAAGGCCTGGGTTATGTTCCAGGTGCCTTCCTTCTTATTAGGTCCTGAGCTCCAGTTTTTGTCTCTCTAGCCCTATGTTACTGTTAAAACTTTGCTTAGCTTTTTAGATTCTGCTGCTTGAGGCTTGGCTTCTTGGCCACTTACCATATGCAACAGAGGGATTAGGAAACACCTCCAGAAAAAGCAGTGCACAATTATATGCTCATTTCCTTATAGTTTTGTTTTCTTTGTGATCTCAGCCCTTCAGTTGTAACTTGTAGAACTAATTTGTAGTCCTCAAATCCATTTTTTTGTCTATCTACTCTATTGTCTTCCAAAAGCACTAAGCTACTGATCAGTCTGCATAAGTTACACATATGCTAACACCTTGGGTTGAAAATCAGTGAAGAATTTAGGACTTATCTTAATGTGTTTTCCTGTCTTAACAACCTAGTCCCTCAAGTCCTGTCTGCCTTAGGTACTATTCTAATGCCTCCTAACAGCTATTTAAAAAAATTTTTTATACCTTTTATACTTATTCGCAGCAGGAGAGTTTGTCTCTTGAAAGCAGCTCCATCACAGCTGGAAGGATAAGGCCAAAAATGTACTCATTTGTGTCTAGTTTTCTGGGCCCAACCAGCATGTATCGTTAAAATGTGACTGAGTACTATACAGTGGGGATAAAATGTATTGTAAAAATTGAATGAATTTAAATAATAGTAGATTTTAAAAAGTACCTAGAAAGCATTCGATAAATATCTTAACATGTTTTAAGTTTTGCATGACATAACCCCTGACTTCATCTTCATAGTCAGCTCACATACTATTGCAAATCCTTGCCTACCAACCAAGCTTTAACTGCAGCCTTACTTGTCTTTTTACAGCTCTGTGAATACCTGGAGATCATTATTCCCTGAAGGCTTCACACCTGCTGTTTTCTGCTTTCACTTCCAGAGTTTGGCTTTATTGTCTGATTTCAAACAAGGTTAGGCCTTCTTATGAATTGTTCTCATTGTGCCTCATTAGAAAGATTTGATTACAATGATTTTAAATAAGTACTGTAGACTTGACTGCTCTCTAAGTTGAATGTCTCATACTGGGATCTTTGAACATTTTTTCCTCATTTCTCTGTCACTAGCACATATAAATAGTGTACAGCACATATTAGCTACCCAAAACTTTTTGTTGAATTATGGGAAAACAATAAAAGGGATCCTGAACCTTCCAAAATGATAAAAATCCATTTGTATAGGAAGAAATGGAATGATAGGAGAGAGTTGATAATTATGTATTTGGGGAAATTGAGCCTGAGGATCTGGTGAGACAACTGTGAAGTGATCAGGAGAGAAGAGACATTTTTTAATGTAAAGACAACTCTTAACAGTAAGTTCCAGAAATAGAAAACTGAATAGCTGGGATTAATACCAAGGCAAATCCAGCTAAAATAAATATCAAGCACAATTTTGTCAAGTATGAACTGTACCTAATATGGGTATTCTGTTTAACATAGTTAACAGAATAATTTTCTTTTCCTCTTGGGACATCTTTTGAGAATCTTTTATGTAGTCAGTCTTTTCTTGTCTGTTTCCCTTTTACCTGCCAGCACCCCACAAAGATATTTTTAACCATATTAAGCCAATCTCTTTCTCCCCTAAGAGGTCTAAAACCATAAGAAACCACAAATAGGCATGTAGGTATTTGAAGCTGAAGGTTTGCCAAAGAAAAGTATTCCTGCCAAATCAAACTTGAAACTCTAATGCTTTCACACTTAAAACATTGCAGTTTCATGGTAATGCAACGTCCAAGAAAACCACAACATTAAAAAAATTTTCAACACTTCATGATGTGAAAGGATAAATAAAACATAACATTTTGATTAAACTGGAAATCAAATAAAATAAAGGTACTTTTTTTCTTCTAATTTTTTTATTTCAGAAATTTAAAACATTTTTAAGCCTATGTAAAACTAAGATGTAAAAAATTATAATGTATGGTACAAAATGCATTTTTAAACATAAATGCTAAAGTTAAGTATGTACAAGAAATATTATAAAGACTCTTTAAAGAGAACCTGATTTCAAAGTTAAAAATAAACATTGGTTATGTGAAATTCAAGTATAAAATTAAATTTTCTACAGTTTTTGCTTAATAATAAACAAGGACTTTCAAATTTTTAAAGATATTTGTAGAGGGTGTATATCTCCTTTTTTGTTTCCAATAAATAGATTTAAAGTTATATAGATGCTCTTTTTGATTGTAGTGTTTTCAAACAGTGTCTAGTATAAAAATTTAGGGTCAGAATGCATTTTAATTATAAGTTTATTAAGTGCATACTCTATGCCAGTATTCTAAGCACAAGTTCATTAACTCATTTATTTCAGATAATGCTCTATGATTTAAGTACTATTACCAAATCTGTTATACAGATGACAAAACAACAGCATGAGACTCTAAATCAGTTTTCAACATCTACACAGTTTTCAAGTGGCAGAATTGGGATTTGAACCTTGACAAACCTGAATTCTTGTGCTTGATCATAAATAGGCTGCCTAGAATTTTTAACCATCTGTTTCCCTCTCAGTCTAAACCAATCTGGCTTTCATTAAAGTGAAACTCTCTTCGCTAGGGTCACCAAGTCCCTCCTAATTGCCAGATCTCTTGGATGTCTTTCTGAGTTTAACTTGTTTCACTTCTTTGCCATAATTAACATCATTATCTACTTCTTCTTTGTTGAAACTCTCTCTTGTTAAGCTTCCATGAAAACACTCTCCAATTCCTTCTTACCATTCTGGCCACTTTTGTTTTGTTTTATTTATTTATTTATTTTTTAAACATCTTTATTGGAGTATAATTGCTTTACAATGATGTGTTAGTTTCTGCTTTATAACAAAGTGAATCAGTTATACATATACATATATCCCCATATCTCTTCCCTCTTGCATCTCCCTCCCTCCCACCCTCCCTATCCTACCCCTCTAGGTGGTCACAAAGCACTGAGCTGATCTCCCTGTGCTATGCGGCTGCTTCCCACTAGCTATCTATATTACATTTGGTAGTGTACATATGTCCATGCCACTCTCTCACTTTGTCCCAGCTTACCTTTCCCCCTCCCCGTGTCCTCAAGTCCATTCTCAAGTAGGTCTGCATCTCTATTCCCGTCTTGCCCTTAGGTTCTTCATGACTTTTTTTTTTTGTTTTTTTAGATTCCATATATATGTGTTAGCATACGGTATTTGTTTTTCTCTTTCTGACTTACTCTGTATGACAGACTCTAGGTCCATCCACCTCACTACAAATAACTCAACTATGCTCAACATCACTAATCATTAGAGAAATGCAAATCAAAACTACAACGAGATATCATCTCACACCGGTCAGAATGGGCATCATCAAAAAATCTACAAACAATACATGCTGGAGAGGGTGTGGAGAAAGGGAACCCTCATACACTGTTGGTGGAATGTAAATTGATACAGCCACTATGGAGAACAGTATAGACGTTCCTTAAAAAACTAAAAATAGAACCACCATATGACCCAGCAATCCCACTACTGGGCATATACCCTGAGAAAACCATAATTCAAAAAGAGTCATGTACCACAATGTTCATTGCAGCTCTATTAACAATAGCCAGGACATAGAAGCAACCTAAGTGTCCATCAACAGATGACTGGCCACTTTTTAAAGAATTGTTTCTTTCACAGATTCTTCCATATCACTTAACCTCTTACCTTTATTTTGTTTTTGCTTTGTTCTGTTTTTTTAATTCAGCCTTCAGCCCAATCATCATTACTTAAATTTCACTGAAAAGCTAATACATATGCCTAAGTATTTTCTGGAAACCTATGCTTGGATATCCTACAGGCAATTAAAACTTAACATGGTGAAGGAGTTTGGAATGCACTACCTCAAAATATGTTGATTTGGCATAATGACTATTTTGCGTTGAATATACTTGAAAAGCAGCAGATGTAAGAAAGATACTCTGAACTTCCTTCTTTTCCTTACAAATAGATTAAATTCCCAGGTAAAAGATGTCTTCCCTATACCAGAAGGAAAGAAACATTTTCATCACCAAGGATGGGAAGTCAAGATCAAGAAATATCTGTACAAACAAACCTTATTAAAATAAGTTTTATCCTCCTAGTCCCTTCTCCATTGATTAACTACCGCAGGCCAAGACCCTTTGCTTTGTCATGTTTTCACAAATTACTACTCTTTGTCCAACTCAGTGTAAGCATTCAACTCTGCTTCTTTGGATCTTCATATTTCTGGTGAAGGTCCCCATGTATATGTAAAAAAAAAAAAAAAATTAAAACTTGTATGGTTTGGGGACTTCCCTGGTGGCTCAGTGGTTAAGAATCCACCTGCCAATGCAGGGGACATGGTTTCAAGCCCTGGTCCAGGAAGATCCCACATGCCACAGAGCAACTAAGCCTGTGTGCCACAACTACTGAGCCTGAGCTCTAGAGCCTGTGAACCACAACTACTGAAGCCTGCATGCCTAGAGCCCGTGCTCCACAACAAGAGAAGCCACTGCAATGAGAAGTCCACACACCGCAACGAAGAGCAGCCCCCGCTCGCCACAACTAGAGAAAGCCCACATGCAGCAGTAAAGACCCAAGGCAGACAAAAATAAAATAAATAAATTAATTAATTTAAAAAATACTTGTATGGTTTTCTCCTGTTAATCTGTCTTATGTCAGTTTAATCTTAAGTACTAAGACAGTAAAGAAAGACTTTCCTCCCCTACACTGACTAAACTTAATTCTCCATTTTTCCCTCTTGAAACTGGCTTTTTATCCTTTAATTCTTATCTTGGTACATGGCACCTCTATCACCCATAAAGTCAACTTTGATTCCTCCCTTTTTATTTATCCTTCACCCTGAATCTGTCATCATGTCCAGCCCTTTCACACTGTGCCACTGCCACTTCCTTGCTGTAGATAGGCCTTACAATTTCTTACCAGGATTAGTACTATAGCTTCTGATCAGTCTTTAACTTCTTTCTCACCATACCCTTCTCCCCCACCACATAAATAAAGTGATCATTATAAAACCAAAATACAGTCTTATCACTCCTCAGCTTAAAATCTGTAATGCTCTTGTCTCATGCACAAATTCTTCCAAATTTCTAAGCTTGGAGTCAACCTGATATAACCCTTTCCCACTCTTCCCATATCATATCTCTTCCCTGTTTATATGTTACCTATGAATCTTTCACATACAGCTAATCTTCAATATTCACAGATTCCATATTTGAGAATCTGTCTACTTGCTATAATTGATTTGAAACCCCAAAATCAATACTCATGGATCTTTCACAGTCATTCATGTATATTTGAGTTCCCCAATGTACAAGTTCCCTGTGAAGGTCAAAAAGGTGATGTTCTGCCTTGTTTCAGCTCTATTACTGTAAAAATGTGTTCTCCTCACCATCTCTTTAGTGCTACGTTTCCTGCATTTTTGTGCTTTATTTGATGGTGATTTGTTGTTTAAAATGGACCCCAAGCATAGTGCTATCTAGTATTCCTAAGTGCAAGTAGGCTATTATGTGCCTTACAGAGAAAATGTGTCTGTAATTCAGAAGTCAAGAGCAAGTTTCATTCAAAAAACAAGTCATAGCTCTGTTGGCTTTGAGTTCAATGCTAATGAATCAACAGTACATGTTAAATAACGTGTCTTTAAACAAAAATACACGTAAACAAGGCTACATAATTTTAACTTGTATCCATTAATAGTATTGTTATTTTTAAACACAGAAGGTATGTTAATGTTATAAATTAAGATTTCAGCACAAAAGAAAAGATATAGTTATAAAATCACATGAGTTATGAAAAATATCTATAGTCTTATAAGTGATTTTGGAATAGCAGAAAGATTTAATAGTTTATTTTTATATTTCTAAAACAAATAAGTATTCTCAAGCTCCATTCATTGAAAAAGCATAGAAAAATAACAACCTAGTCTACAAATGATGAAATTCAGCAGTAATTAGCACCACTAACAACCAGATTTGGGTCTTTATGTATGACGTCCCACTAAAAGGAACCATGACTCTTGAAGAAATGGTTGGTTACAGGTCTGGGGCAAGAAAAGTACAAGATGGTCCAGGAGCATCTTGTGCCAGAAACAAAGGAAGTTATCCAGTATCACTGGAATCCAGTAAAATTCCAAACAAAACTAACTAAACAAAACTAGGGAACCACTGAAATTGTTCCCACTGGCCTAACATGTAGGAGAGCTGTAGTATCAAAGAAAATAGTAACTGCAATGATTGAAACCACACGTTATTTTAAAGTCCATGAGTATATTTAAAAAGAAAAAAACCTTACTTGTTATCTTTACCTTTGGTGATTGCTAGGACACAAACTCTTCATTCTAAACCAGGGGTTGGCAAACTTCCTGTAAAAGACCACATAATAAATATTTTAGAATATGGGTTCCATACCCAGTCTCTGTTTCTTCTTCCCCTTCTCCTCCTCCTCTTCCTCCTCCTTCTTCTTCAACAAGTCTACAAAATGTGTCTGTTGCATATTCTTCTTCATTTTTATTAATACCCAGTGAAAAATGTAAAAGACAATCTTAGCTTATGGGCCATACAAAAAGAGGCACGGGCCATATACAGTACATAGGCTATAATTAGCCAACACCGCTTCTAATATTAGTCAAGGTAAATATGACAAATTTAGTCCAGATTTCTTGTAGAAACTGTACTTTACAGTAATCAAATAACTGATGAGGAAAATTTCTTTATAGAAGTCCAGCTAATGAGACTAATGAGATCAGAAATAATGATAGAATTTTTAAAAGCCATCATTAGTATACTGTAAAGAAATAATAGATCTAAGCAATGATCATTACACTAAAACGGAATTAAGTAAATAGATGAATTAGGTTAGCGTCACTTTAATCCACTGGTTCCCAAACTTTGTCACATATTAGCATCACCTGGGGAATTTTAAAAACTACTGAGGCCTTGCTCTCAGCCCTGGATATTCAGATTTAATTGGTATGGCTTGCGCCTGGGTCTCAAATAGTATCACAACTCCTCTGATCAATCTTAACATCATTAAAAGTGGAACAACCTGATATTATGTGCTTCCTGATGAGATGTAACAGGAAATGCACAGCATTGCCAAAATACATAGAGCTGCCACCTATGCATTACACAAAAAGAAGACATCTAAGAAGATGTGCTATTTTAATATCACTGCCCATTTTATATTTCACCACTTGAAGTAAGCTTCATTAACTACCATAGATCTAAAAATGCTATTTAAAAGAGTGGTCATTATAAGATGAGAAAGCTTTTCTTTTCTATCCATTAATTTCATTCAAATTTTAAGTGAACAACAAATCTATAATGCAGTAAAACTAAATTTTTCTAATCTCATTATATGTTGCTCACATCTAAAATTTTTTTGTAATAAGTGTTTCTGATATATTTAAATTGATCTATCTGTATGATTTTTAAAAACTGATAAAAGTCCATATTTTCTTTTAGAAGAAACTATCTCTCTCTACCTACATCTAATCCTTTTCAAATCAGGTATTATTTTAGTTTTAACTGTACTTAAATACAATCTGAATCAAAAAATTCACTTTGAACTTACAGGAAAATTTACAACTTTGTATCTGCAAAAGGATTCCTGTATAAAATAAGCTTTTTTATTGAGAACATCTTATGAATCATGCAATCTTTATCTTTTGAGATTTAGTCTTTCCAAATAAAATATTGCATAATGAAATGGTCACTCATGCTGCTCTTTCATTACTGGTTGTTCCCTGATTTTGAAAGTAAACTTGTTATTTTGGGAGTAAGTTGTGGGTAAGGAAATAATTGCTTCCTTGTTTTTTTCCTATATGTTTAATTTACTTTAGCTTTTATTAATTTTAATGGCAGAATTAAATATCTTTGACAAAATGTTTATTCACACTTAAAATGATAGTTTCATCTGTATATTTGGAAGGGAGCACAAAAATAAATAATTCTGGGGAATTATATAATAGTAAGGGGTCAGAGGTATGGGTTGGGAGAGATACTTTTCTAATCGTTTAGTATGGGTTATTTTCCTTCATTTTACTGAGAACTGAGTGGATCCTTTTAATCAATTTCACTCAGGTGTGTTTCTTTCACTATTTCCTCCCCTACATTGTTTCTGGAATTGTGAAATTTCTTGATTTACCCTCTATTTCCCTCTCCCAAATTTTCTCAGATATACTGCATGTCTTTAAGTTTGTGAGGATTACTTGATTTTATCTTGTATATCAAAACTTGATTCATTTTATTATATAATTCGCTATTATTTCTTATTTTAATTTCATTCATACTTTTAATTTCCAGTAATGTTTCTGTTTATTTGAAGCACTATTTTTCAGTTGCCTTTTTTTGTTTAAGGGATGTCACATGAATATTAACAGCCCAGTTTATCAAATAATCTGTGTTCAACTCCAAACTCTAAAATGTATGTGTTGGACCTTGTGAAAAATAGGATAAAAATAGTTCCCAGATCTATGATTTTTAGATCTTTATGATCTACGAGGGTTACATATATTCATACTTACAAATCACTTAACACTGTGGCCAGCACATAGTAAGCCCTCAATTAATATTAACTATTATTTTAATTATTTGTCTGTGGTTATACTAATCAAAAACTTGAAACAAGTGTGTTTTCTCTTCCTTGAATTATTTTTGTTTTCCAGGTTGATTTCTTTACCTTGGTCCCTTTCATTCAGGCTTTTTCTTCTCTTTATCTGATGATCCGTGGTAGCTTGTTCATGTTTGAAAATGAAGGGTTAGGTTAATTACCTAAGTAGCTGGTGTGCTTTTCTTCTACCTTGATTTAGGTAAATTTCTCCAAAGAACCTGTTTTTAAATGGAGCACAGCTGACGGCTCTCATCCTTACTTACTGTCAATCAGGATTCAACGGGGTGTGAGTCTGCAGCGAGCCAGTCTCCACCCTTAACAGAACAGGAAGAGATCTGCACTTGGCATTTGGGGACTTCAGTGTATTTCACTCTCAGATAAGTCTGTCTTTGCTTTTATCCAGCCTTATGTGTGGTAGTCTAGACTCCAGAGCTACTTTAAGGTCTACTTTGCAGATTTGTTGCTTTGCAACCCCCCCCCCCATATTTGTATAACTCCCTTGGCAGATGGCTCATTTTCCTTCCAGAGAAATTCTTGGTTTGCAGACTGAGGGCAAAACCCACTGGGCTCATCTGATTCAGCTCTTCAGAATGAAGTTCCCTTTCTAAACTCTGATGATTAGCCTAAGGCCTACTCAAAATTTTGAGTTTATTGACTCCCAATTTGACTCCCTTCTTAAGGGCCCTGTTGCTCTTAGTTTAGGTTTTGAGCTGCAATACTCTTTCTTCCATTTCTCCTGTAATTCAATTCCATTTGTTTTACATCTTCAAGCATTTTCTCATGATTTCCAGATTGCTTAGGGTTCCCTTTTATGTTTTCTAAAACCATTATATTATAGTCCATTTCATATATGTATTTTGGTCTTATACAGTTAACCTTTGGATAGATGGAATATGCTGAATTTGTATGCTGAATTTGACATTGCACTCAAGTCCTAACTAACAATGTATAATAGACCTCTGTGTTTCTTTACCTTTCTTATTTTTGCTAGCTTCCTTGTCATACTTTTCATTGCTTTCTTTAATCCTTCTACTCAAACCTATTCTCCTCAATCTCTACAAGCTCCCCTCCTGTTTTTCTTTAAGGAATTGATATGCACAATCACAGACAACTCAACTTCACTCCCATCCTACAGGCCAATTTATCTACATTACCCTATTGTAATATTTTCTCTCTATCCTCAGTACTTGAGGGGCCTTCCCCATGGAGGCCAATTCCTGCTTCTGAGCTCTTGGTTCCACCTCCTTTCTTGTAAAGAAGCACGCACCAATGCTGATCTGCTCTCTTCTCTATCAGCTCCATTGTTCAAGTTCCTCCTGTTCTAAATAACTTTCTCTCTACTCTTCAGTTCTAAGTACTGTTTGTTCATTCATTCTCTCTCTCTCTCTCTTCCCTTCTCTCATCCCCTCTCCCTTTTTAGAGGAATTCTTTTGAGCAAAATCTAGCAGTCATCATTCCCATTCATCATTTTGACAATCTTTCTACTGATTTTGTCTTATATATTTTTTAATCATATTTTCCCATTCTCCATTGTGGTGTGGTCTTACTAGGACTTCTTCTTAAATAGTGGCTTTTTAAAAAAGTTCTTTTCTTCTTTGACCTACCTTATTTATACCTAAGATACTAACAACCTTATGCTATTTTCTCTGCCAGATATTTGCTTCTTGACCTGATCTCTATTCTAAACTTTAGGAAAAAAAAAAAAAATATATATATATATAAAAAACCTAGTGAATAACCACTCGGATGTCTCATGTGTAACCCAAACTCAAATAATCATTCACTACTCTCTCCTTCCTCTCAGCCAATGTCCCAGTATTCTTCCTGCATTTCCCATATTACTTAATAACACCTCCATCGATATAACACCCAAGATAGGGACTTGGGGAGCCAGTCAGGCTACACCTTAACCCTACTAGCCATATCTACCTTTTCATCATTTACATATGATTTAAAAAGGAGGCAGGAATGTACAGTGGAGAAAGGACAGCCTCTTCAATAAGTGGTGCTGGGAAAACTGGACAGGTACATGTAAAAGTATGAGATTAGATCACTCCCTAACACCATACACAAAAATAAGCTCAAAATGGATTAAAGACCTAAATGTAAGGCCAGAAACTATCAAACTCTTAGAGGAAAACATAGGCAGAACACTCTATGATATAAATCACAGCAAGATCCTTTTTGACTCACCTCCTAGAGGAATGGAAATAAAAACAAAAATAAACAAATGGGACCTAATGAAACTTCAAAGCTTTTGCACAGCAAAGGAAACCATAAACAAGACCAAAAGACAACCCTCAGAATGGGAGAAAATATTTGCAAATGAAGCAACTGAAAAAGGATTAATCTCCAAAATATACAAGCAGCTCATGCAGCTCAATAACAAAAAAACAAACAACCCAATCCAAAAACGGGCAGAAGACCTAAATAGACATTTCTCCAAAGAAGATATACAGACTGCCAACAAACACATGAAAGAATGCTCAACATCATTAATCATTAGAGAAATGCAAATCAAAACTACAATGAGATATCATCTCACACCAGTCAGAATGGCCATCATCAAAAAATCTAGAAACAATAAAGGCTGGAGAGGGTGTGGAGAAAAGGGAACCCTCTTGCACTGCTGGTGGAAATGTAAACTGATACAGCCACTATGGAAAACAGTATGGAGGTTCCTTAAAAAACTACAAATAGAACAACAATATGACCCAGCAATCCCACTACTGGGCATATACCCTGAGAAAACCATAATTCAAAAAGAGTCATGTACCAAAATGTTCATTGCAGCTCTATTTACAATAGCCTGGAGATGGAAACAACCTAAGTGTCCATCATCAGATGAATGCATAAAGATGTGGCACATATATACAATGGAATATTACTCAGCCATAAAAAGAAACAAAATTGAGCTATTTGTAATGTGGTGGATGGACCTAGAGTCTGTCATACAGAGTGAACTCAGAAAGAGAAAGACAAATACCATATGCTAATACATATATATGGAATTTAAGGAAAAAAATGTCATGAAGAACCTAGGGGTAAGACAGGAATAAAGACAGACCTACTAGAGAATGGACTTGAGGTTATGGGGAGGGGGAAGGGTAAGCTGTGACAAAGTGAGAGAGTGGCATGGACATATATACACTACCAAATGTAAAATAGGTAGCTAGTGGGAAGCAGCTGCATGGCACAGGGAGATCAGCTCGGTGCTTTGTGACCACCTAGAGGGGTGGGATAGGGAGGGTGGGAGGGACACGCAAGAGGGAGGAGATATGGAGATATATGTATATGTATACCTGATTCACTTTGTTATAAAGCAGAAACTAACACACCATTGTAAAGCAATTATACTCCAATAAAGATGTAAAAAAAAAAAGTGGTCCCCTTTTGTTCCATTTGTATTTATACTGATTTAGCTTGGATCCTTACCACTTATCACCTGAGTAACTGCAACAGAGTCCCATGTGATTCATGCATGGATTTTACCCCCCCAAACTTTGCAACACATTCAAATCAATGAGTCTAAAACACAAATCTGATTATATCATCCCTTTAAAAAAATCATCACTTAACAAGGTCATCGTGATCTGCTATTCAAGGCTCATCATCTGTCATGAACTCCTTCACACTTCACTCATTGTTTGAACTGATTTTCTCTTTTTTATACACATAAACACACACACACACATACATACATACACACACACAGAGGGAGGAGATAGAGGAGAGAAGGTACTATATCATTTCATACTTCTGCTCCTTTGTTCATACTGTTTCCTCTCCCTGGAAGGGACTTCCTTTCATTTCTAGTTTGGTTAGAACATATAATGCATTTAGATGTGTATTACTTCCTCAGGGAGGAGTTTTCTGATTTTTATTTAGACTTAATTAAATACATCTTCCTCACCTAAATTACTATAGTAGATTTAAATTATTTTTGTCTCTTCATTTCCCCATGAAACTGTAATTCCCTTTGGGTAGGGATGGTATCATATTCATCTTACTTTCCTTAAGTTCTTGGTTCAGTAGTGAGGTAGGTGGTGGGCCCTTAACAGGGGTGGGCATTTTGAATTGAACAAATATATGTACTATACATCACCTTGGTAAAAATACATAATTGAAGTGTTTTAAGGCTTAGATTTAAAAAACATCGTATGATAAATGGAATAATCTTTATACTTATTAGTTTTTCTTTCTTTGATTACGGATTTTTTTTTTTTTTGCGGTACACGGGCCTCTCACTGTTGTGGCCTCTCCTGTTGCGGAGCACAGGCTCCGGACGCGCAGGCTCAGCGGCCATGGCTCACAGACCTAGCCGCTCCGCGGCATGTGGGATCTTCCAGGACTGGGGCATGAACCCGTGTCCCCTGCATCGGCAGGCGGACTCTCAACCACTGCGCCACCAGGGAAGCCCTGATTACGGATATTTTAATAATAGTGTATTATTTGTCTCACAGGTAGTGATACTGTAATATTAAAAATAAAGTGAAATTGGAGTCTGCTAAACATAATTTATCAACCTATATATTTAAATACACTACTTTCTAAAGATAAAATTAATAAATGTTTTCACATTTAAAAATTTGACATGGGGAGCAAATTTAACATAATGTAAACTATTAATAATCATTTTGATAGAAATTAATTGGTTTGAGGGTTTACCTACCACATAGATATTATCTCAGATGACTTTATTATTCTCCTCTTACTTGAAATTCTGTGAAATGGAGTACAATATCTGGTGTTTTCTTTCTTTTTGATTTCCATTTTTATATTTTTCTAAATCAATGAATTAACTATTTTTAATAAATGGCTGCTTCAACTACGGTATTTTTAAAATCTGGACTCTGTGACATTCCACAAAGTTAAACACTATAATTATCCAGTTGAAACATTATCTCTGGAAATGCATAAAGACATAAATCCCTCTATCTTTTTGCAGTGTTCCATTTGTGGATCTCTGCATAATCTGGACTATATCTTCCCATGATGACCCCATGGCCTGATAGACACCAGAGAGCTAGACCATCATCTTGCTAGACTGACATGTATATTAGGAGAAGAGACACTCTTTAATCTATAACCCTACAGTATATCATATTTCCATTTATATTGTGTCACTACATTTTATTGACACTTCCTGATTTGTTCAAATAAGTTATGCTCTCATGCCAAAAATGACTGTACTGTCTCTGTTTTTACTGGTTTACCATTTTCTCTAGGGAACTAAGAGGCATACTTTTGAGATTGCTGTTAAGTGAAAGTTAATACTGGATCCTGAGAGAAAAAGTTGAAAGTTTGAAAAAAAAAAGAAAGAAAAAAGAAAAGCTTGCTTTCCTATTTTTATTTTCTACCTCTAGTTCTTTAATCTGACTGTTTAAGTTCCTACAAATTAAAAATGAAATATGTTATATGACCTTTATAAGTGTGTCTAAATCAGGAGATTCAAGTGAAGAGTCATTTACATCCAGAGAGAATTAGTTCATCCAAAGGATAAATTTGCTGAAACGTGATTATATGGAATTAGACAGGATTTTGGCTAAGGAAATGTCTTCTTGAATATGAGTTTTCACGTGTTTTAGTCTATGGATCATTTTAGGGACACCAAAGATCCCCAGAATGGGCTGACTTATTGAATATTGTTTTCTTTAAGCAGAGTCAAGCTGGTTTCTACTTCTCTAAGTCTGTAATTCTAGTGACTACGAATAACAACTCTGCTATGATTAGAGATTTACCATCTTTAAATCACTTCCGGTGACTGTGATGCATTTATGATGAATTAGAAGGCCACCAACCTTGGCAACAGACAGACTTGTATTTGCCCTCTGATTATATCATTGATTGTTATATGAAAGCCTCTTTGTTTTTTTGCGGTACGCGGGCCTCTCACTGTTGTGGCCTCTCCCGTTGCGGAGCACAGGCTCCGGACGCGCAGGCTCAGCGGCCATGGCTCACGGGCCCAGCTGCTCCGCGGCATGTGGGATCTTCTCGGACCGGGGCATGAACCTGTGTCCCCTGCATAGGCAGGCGGACTCTCAACCACTGCGCCACCAGGGAAGCCCCATGAAAGCCTCTTTGATGTTAAATTCTAACAGAAAAAAAAATCACCTATTTCACAGTGTTATTGACAGCATTAATGTAAAAATCAACAGTTCCTGTACACAGTAGGAGATAACAAATATTTGTTCTCCATTCCCTGTAACACTTCATCTTTTTTTTTTCTCCAAAACCTCAGCTCCTTCTCCTTGACATCTTTGGACTAGGACCTGAAAAACAAGGAAGATATTTTTCTGTTCCTTTGGTAATCTTTGTGTTAAAATATCTTCACTGCTGGTAATCATCTTGAGTGAGTTTTGTCCAACCAGTCTGAAACTGAATTTCAAAAAACAAAACAAAACCTTTTGCTTGCCTTATTTTATTAACTCAGGTAACAGAATAGTTAAAGGACAGCCAAATAATTACCTCATTAAAAATCATGAGAGCTTTAGTAGTACTTTTTTAATCTCCACCTCTGATTAAATATGGAAAAGAGAAGTAATGAAGAGAAAATAAAGTTGATGTTTCTAAACTTAAAAGTAAAGATTCTCGGGCTTCCCTGGTGGCGCAGTGGTTGAGAGTCCACTTGCCGATGCAGGGGACATGGGTTCGTGTCCCGGTCCGGGAGGATCCCACATGCTGCGGAGCCCCTGAGCCTGCGCGTCCGGAGCCTGTGCTCCGCAACGGGAGAGGCCACAACAGTGACAGGCCCGCGTACCGCAAAAAAAAAAAAAAAAAAAAAAAAAAAACTAGTAAAGATTCTCTTCATTTCCTGAGACTGGTAATTAAGAATTTAAAAATAGATAATTTTAAAATGGATGATATTTTACTGGAAAAAGACCTAGAAAATCCTCCCCTAGCACATAAAATCATCACTGCCAATTAAATATTTTTATACTTTAATAAACTTTACTAAAATACAATATACATACATGTAGGGCGCGGTCAGCTAACTGCTACGCGGCAGGAAGCTGAAATAAGTTGAGTCATCCTTCCTGTGGCCACTGCGCTTGCGCTAAGTATACTAATGAGGTTTTAAAGTAGCGACCTATCCGATGCTGGCTCACAAATCGCACCATCGGCGAAAGCCAATCACAGAGCGACACATGTTCTTAATCCCTATATAAGCAGACTGCTATAGGATTGCGGGGTCTTCCTTCCATCTTTCTTCAACCAAGCTGTGCTCCAATAAAGTGTGATACGAGAAGAATCTTGCGTGTGGCGGCTCGTTATTCTGCCGGTCAGAAACGGCTCGCCGCACATACATAAAAGTGTACATGTCATAAGTGTACAGAGCAGATTATAACAAAATAAACACATATATCCATCAATGTGTTAAAATTAAAAAAATATAAAATATTTATTAATTTAATATAGCAATAATAAAATAATTAAATGTAACATAAATATTGAATTTTATGTAAAATAACTATATTTTCCCAAACAAGATGTAAGAAGTGTCATATTTACATTTTTCAAATCTCTTTAATATGTGTATTAATAGAAGAAAGTTGGATTTTTATATCAGTCTCTGCATTTTTCGCTACATGTTGTTCAGTTGAATATTTTGAAGGACATGTAATTTCATGCAAATATGTAGTTGGAAAAGAAAGGCTGTTTAAATATCTTTTTTCAGTTAATTGTGCATATATTTAACTTTGACAGTACAGAAAATCTCTACAAGTGGTAATTTCTTAAAGGTAAGTTAGAATGTGGAATTGAAACTGTACTAATCCATCACCCCTCATACCTCGCCAACTTCCACCCCTAGATACAACAAATATTTATGCTACTTTATATTAATTTTACCTGTTTTGAGACTTCATATAAGTGGAATCAGACTCTGAATGCTTGTGAGAGAACAGGAGTGAAAATGGCAAATAACATCTTAGCATTATTATGAAAACAGTTTTGCCTTTGTAGACCACCTGCAAGGGGCTCAGGGACCATTAGGGTTTCCCCAACCACCCTTTGAGAACAACTATGATGTATAATATTTCATTATGTGAATACATATAATTTTTAAATCTTTTCTAATAATTAGTAAATATTTAGGTTGTTTATTGAAAAGATTATCCTTTCCCCTACTGTTCTTTTGTCTACTTTTGTTTTATTTGCATCTATTTCTGGGTTCTAGTCAATATAATACTGTGTTGCCTTAGCTATCTAATACTATAACAAGATAACAGAATCTTACTTATTATGGCTTTATAATAATATTAGATATGGTGTAGACTAAATCTTCCAATTTTTTCCTTCAATATTTTCTTCTTTATTTTTGGCTTTTTGCAATTCAACATGAAGTTTAGAATCTAAAATATCCCTGTGATTTGTTGTTTTCTCTATGGACTCTTACAAAACATTGGTTAGATTCATTCCTAGGTATCTTATGTTCTTTGGCGTTATAGTTAATAGGACTTTAAAAAATTTTCAGCCTCTGATTGTGCTGGTTTATGGAAATACAATTAATATTTCTATCATGTGAACTTGTTAAATTTACTTATTTATTTTAATAATTAAGTACAGATTGTTTATGTCATGCAAATTCATGTCATCTGAAATAATGACAATTGAATTTCTTCTTTTCCATTATTTCTTTCACTTGTTGTATTGCATTGGCTAGAAATAACCTCAAGAAAAATGTTAAATAGAAGTAATGATATTATATAGTACTGCCGCATTCCCAAACTCAAAATGTTTCATTGTTAATAAATTATCAAGGAATTGATTAACTTAATTTTATCATTAAGTGTATGTTTGCTGTAGAGTTTTGTAAGAAAGTACCTTAATTTCCCTGTTTTACAAAGATTATTATATAATGAATGTGAATATTATCAAATTCCTTTCCTGCACCTAAAATACTAGTTTTATTTTTGTATCCTTGTAATATAGTAAATTGTATTAATAAGCTTTTAAAAGAAATTTGCATTCCTAGGATAAATCCAACTTGGTTGTGATTTTACATGCATACATGCGCACATGCATGCACTCACACACCATGAATTTGAATTGCTAATGTTTCATTTAGAATTTTAAAATCTATATTTGTGAGAGAGTTTGGCTTGGAACTTGCCTTTCTTACTTTCTCTGGTTTTGGTATCAACACACTGTAGTCTTAAACCAAGTTATTAAGTGTTAGTTTTATTTTTGTGTGAGAGTGTGTAAATTAGAATTATTTTGTTGGAGGTAGGGGGGTGGATTAATTTCTTATTCAACATCTTTATTATCTTTTTTGTTTATTCATTAAGGTAAATATATACATAACAAAATGTCTATATCTTCAGTGTTAAGTTCCTTGAGTTTTAATAACATTATATACCCAACTTTATATTCCTTTGTGTCCTTTCCTAGTAACTCCTTATAACTCTCCCACTTCCACCCCTGGATACAACAAATTTCTTATTTCTGTCTCCTTAGATTAATTTCACCTGTTCTTGGACTTCATATAAGTGGAATAATATAGAATATATTCTTTTGCATTTGCCTTCTTTCTTTCAATGTAATGTTATTGAAATGCATCCATGTTATTGCATATATGAGTAGTTTATTCCTTTTTCTCATATAATCTTATTCCACTATATGAGTATATCACAATTTATCCATTATCTGCTAATGGACATTTGGATTCTGTCCAGTTTATGGACAGAATAAGACCATTATGTATATTTTTGAAAAAGACCATTATGTATATTTTTGAATAAGGCCATTATTTTTGAATAAGACCATTATGTATATTTTTGTGAAGGTCTTTGTGTGGACATATTGTTTTGGGTAAATACCTAGGAAAGGATTGTTGGGTCATTGATAAATGTGTGTTTAACTTTATAGGACACTCCAAATCAGGTTTTCAAAGGTGTTGTATAATATTTTACTCCCACACAATGTATGCATACTCCAGCTGCTTTACATCTTCCAACATTTGGTAATGCCAGGTTTTGTTTTGTTTTGTTTGGCTTTCAAATGTGTTAAATGAAATCTCATTGTGTTTTTTTTTTTTTTTTTTTGGGGGGGGGGTGGTATGCGGGCCTCTCACTGTTGGCGGAGCACAGGCTCCGGACGCGCAGGCTCAGCGGCCATGGCTCACGGGCCCAGCCGCTCCGCGGCATGTGGGATCCTCCCGGACCGGGGCACGAACCCGCATCCCCTGCATTGGCAGGCGGACTCTCAACCACTGCGCCACCAGGGAAGCCCTCATTGTGGTTTTAATTTGCATTTACCTGATGCCAAATTTTGTTAGCATACTATTATGAATTTTTGGCCAATCAAAAATGTTTTGCAAACTGTTCAAGACTTCTATCCATTTCTAGTTGTGTTGCTTGTCTTTCTTTTTTTATTACTATTAGAAGCATTTTTGACGTATTATCCTTAAAAGTCCTTTGAAAGATGTATGTATAACGAACATTTTCTAATGACCTATAGCTTGTCCATTCATTTCTTAATGGTATCTTTTGATGAACAGAAATTTGTAATTTTGATGAAGTTCATTTAAATTTTTTCATTGTTGAATTTTTTTAATCTGTAAAAGAAAATTGCCTGCCTAAAAGTTCATGAAGTTATTCTCCTGTATTTCCTTTCAGAAGTTTCATGGATATATATTTTTAGTTTAGAAGTGTATTTTGAAAATACAATAATTCCATTTTACTGTAGTGTCCATTATTCTTATTGAGAAGTTACTGATTAGACTTTTTGTTCCTTCTTTGATGCTAATATGTATTTTTTTCTGATTGCCTCAAATTTATGTATTTCATTTTAAGCTAATGCATATGAATTGTATGTAATGAAAGCAGATGTGATTTTCTTTATTATTTATCTTACTTGGGTTGATGTAGTACAGTTTCAATCTGTGGCTTGTTAATCTTTTTTCTTCTTTGGAAAATTCTTGGCCATTTATCTCTTCAAATGCTGTTTCTTCCCAATTCTATCTTTTCTCCTCCTTTGTAAAACCAATTACACATATATTATTCTTTTAAAAAACTCCCTTCCATATGTTGTTTTTTGCATGTAATTTCCATGCTCACATCTGATTATAACTGTAGGATGGATATATTCTTCTATTTTATCTTCCAGTTTGCTAAGTCTCTCTTCCACCTTATATAATCTCATCTATTAATTTCTTAGATTCAGTTATTTCATTTTTTCAATTTTTAATTTTGCAAAGTGAGTTCATTTTTTATGTTTCCTGTTTTGTGATGATATCTTCTATTTAGCAAAATTGTTCAAATCTGGGCTTTAGTCCTTGTGAAATCTGACTCCTGTGATGTGGTTCAAGAGTCCTATCTGAAAACCTGTTGGATTTATTAGTATCCTCTTCTTTAGATGTTCCTAATTCTACTGAAAGAACTGCTTAGCTACTCAGCTTCTCACTTTTACCTTTCAGAATAAAAATTTGCCTTAAGGAGAGGGGAAAAATTCTTAACTTCTTCTTACTTTCTCTTCTTTGGTATTTGGCCTTGGAATTCTAGTTCTCCAATGACTCAATAAGATATTTCAATTATAAGATAGGTGTGAAACACCCAGGTACTTTCGTCCAAAATTTATATTTTAAATTTCTGATTTTTTCAGTTGTCAATATAATATAAAAGAACTGAAATGGTTGAATAAGTTAGAGAGTGTGAGGAAAGAAAATATATTTCAATTAATTAGAAAAATTAATAAAAATAAAAGGCTATATGTTTTGCAATCGTTTGAATTTTTAAGTTAATTTGCTTTCTGATAAATTTGCCAGTCTATACAACTTATAACCTATATAATTATATTTCAGTTGCTTTACTCTAGATATTCACATTTTGATCAATTTAGTACTAGAAAATGTATTTCATAACCCATTCAAACCAAATATATACTAAATAAATACCCATCTTAAAATGGATATTTATACAAGAAATCTATATTGGAGTTTTTAAAAAATAAATATATGAAGCAAATACAGAATAAATATATAGATCCTTTAAAATATTTATTCCATATCACAAACATAAAAGTCATTATTATTTGCTTATTATTTATATATTATTATGGCAGTGTTAGAACATGGTCCCACATTTTTTGATATTTCCCCCACGGAGAGGTGGATTCTAACTTTTCCTTGTGTGTCTGTCTATGCTTGTGACTACTTCATCCACAAGAATATAACAGAAGTTAACTCTATGTGACTTTCCAAGTTAGGTAACAAAAGACTAAATGGTTTTCACCTTTTGCTGGAACACCCACTCTTAGAAACATGTCATCATATAAGAAGTCTAACTACACTAAAAATTCCATGAAATGAGTAAGCCAAACCAAATGAAGAAGGCTGTGTAGCTGTTTTGTTCCATAATTTCAGCTCAGCCTATTCATTGAGTCCTTTCAGCCCAGGTGCCAGACATACGAGTGAAGAAGCCTCCAGATCATTCCAATCTCATCATTTGAGTTACTCCCAGTTGTTCTGGCCTTTTCAGCTGAGATTTGAAATATTGTGATTCAGAGGCAAGCTATCCTCACCCTGCTCTGTTTTAAATCTTGACCCATAATACCATAAGCAAAATAAAATGATTGTGTTTTGCTATTAAGATTTGGTGACTTGTTATTTTAAAAAGTAGAAAACCAGAACATAATTTGGGAGTGGAACCAAAAATCTGGGGAGTTTCATAAAAAAATCTATGACATTCTGGTTTGGGGACCAAATATATGAAAGCCTGCCAGTCCTTGAAGAGCTTCTCTATGAACGATTGAAAGAAACTGAGGAAAATGTTACTGGAAGCTCTAGAAGAATGATTTTTTCTCTTTGACTGTCTTTCTAGCCTGCAAAAGGATCTCAAAGTAAGAAAGACCTCAAGAAAAAGAGCAAATCTAGAATGCTGCCAAAAAAACATGGCCTCAGGGTGTAAATGAAGGCAAAGTTTGAGAGAAAAATTCTTTGTTGACGTCTCAGAGGGATTTAAAGTGCTTTCTCATAGATGTTTCAGAAAGACATAAGGCTTTCCAAGGATCTTATGCTTAGGCCTTGCAGATACTGTTAGATAGTAACAGTTGTAAGAGTCTTTAGGGCTTTTCATACAGCAGTCTCAAAGTTGTGGAACCTAAAGTAGTGAAAGGCTTAAGTGGAAGATATTTGTAGTGATGACTTGCCTAAGGAATTGAATTACAAATTATGCATTATAGAGATAATGTTTTTAAAGGAATTATACCAGTCTGCACTGAAGGGGATAAATACGATACAGAAGAAAAAGTGTTCTTTATATGCTTACACTACTGTGAGCAATAAACTCAAATGTGAACATGAACAAAGTAGAGCCACATGCTGCAGAAAATTATTTTCAGGAAAGAAGACTAAGCCCTAATTAAGTAACTGGCTTGTGGGTGTGCCTGGTTTATAAAACTGCTATGAACAAATAACTGTTGTGTACCTTCTCTTTTCCTCTATTTTTTGAGATATAATTTATGTATAACATTATATTAGTTTCAAATGTAAAAAATAATGATTTGATATGTATATATTACAAAATGATCAACACAATAAGTCTAGTTAACATTTATCATCAAACATAGTTACATTTTTTTCTTCTTGTGATGATAACTTTTAAGATCTACTTTAAGATTTAGTTTTGAAAATAATGTCTGTTGAGGTGATTTTATTATGGTTAATTTTATGTGTCAGCTTAGGGATGCCCACATAGCTAGTAAAACATTATTTTTGAGTGTGTCTGTGAGGGTGTCTGTGGAAGACATTACCATCCAAATTAGCAGACTGAGTAAAGAAAGTGCCTTCACCAAAGCCCTTGGGGATGATCTAATCTGTTGAGGGTCTGCATAGAACAAAAAGATGGAGGAAGGATTTTAGCTGAGATATCCATCTACCCCTAGCTTTGGACATCCATACTCCTGGTTCTTGGGCTTTTGGACTCAGACCAGGACTCTCCACCATTGGCGCCACAATTCTCTGACATTCAGACTTGTACTGGATTACAGGCATACCTCAGAAATATTGCAGGTTTGATTCCAGACCACTGCAATAAAGCGAATGTGGCAACAAAGCAAGTCACAGAGATTTTCTGGTTTCCCAGTACATATAAAAGTTACTTTCCACCATACTGTATTCTATTAAGTGTGCAAAAGCATTATATCTAAAAAATCATGAATATACCTTAATTTAAAAATAATGCTGTTGGAAAAATGGCACCAATAGACTTGCTTGATGAAGGGTTGCCACAACCTTTAATTTATAAAAAAACGTAATACTTGCAAAGCACAGTAAAGCGAAGTGCAATAAAAAGAGGTATGCCTGTTCACCACTGGCTTTTCTGGTTCTCTAGTTTACAGGTGGCAGACCGTGGGACTCCTCAGCTTCCATAACTGTATGAGCCAATTACAAAGTCGATATACATAGATCTCCTGTTGGTTCTGTTTCTCTGGAGAACCCTGGCTAATACACCTATGCTGTCTCACCAAAGAATATTGGATGTGGTAGTAATGATAGGAGGCAGGGGCTGATCAAGATGAACTGTAACTAAAGAATTACAACTTAGGAACTTCATCTGTATTTGGATCTGATTTAAATGATGGCATTCATGACCATGGTCTTGATCTTATATGGCCATTGGATAAAATTTTTGGAAGATCTTGGAAGGAAATTAGTGCATTTGCTTATGGGAGGTATATAAATAATTTATGGTAAGAGGCACACTGGCGTAAGTTTAAAAGATGAGAGCACATTCTTTGACATTTCTTCCATAAAGAAATTGAATCTTGAATGGGCTATGACTGCTTTAGCCAATAGAGTATGACAGAAGTAATACTATTGACTTTTGAGGCTGTTATAAAAGATCAGGCACCTTGTTTCCTAGATAACTCACTCTTGGAGTCCTGAGTCACCTGGATTATTTGCATATAGAGAGAATACTACCTGCATTAACTTCTAATTAACCTCCAGGCCTAATGTCAAGATTTTATGATTTTCATATTAAATCAGTATACAATTATACATTATCATCTAGCTATCTATTTGCCTTAAAATTCTAGTAATTATCATAGTCCCTATCAGTTGATACAGGTTTATGGCTGGCTAATTCTTACCAATGTAAAAACAAAACAAAAATAGAATGTCATGTACATTAACTTGAGAATATATTTTTAAATGGCTATTATTCTTGTTTCTGGAAGTAGGTAAGAGGCTAAAGTGTTGGTAGATAAGAAAGGAAAATCGTTAGATAAAGGCAAAAAAGAGCCTAGACCAAATATGAATTTCAAGGATATAAGCTCCTGTGGTTTCCATTTAGAGGTAGAGGATACAAGAGAATATATGACGAATATGCCAAGATTACTACTAAATGGCTGATTGTCTTACTAATTTATCCTTATTTTGTCCAAAGTTTAATTTGCCCAGATTTAGGTATAGATAAGTCATAAAGTAAGAGTCTATTGTTTATCTACTCAATTATCCTTTTGAGTTTTTGTTTGGACTTCATTTATTTTAGGAACCACTTTATATGTTTTGGTTCATGGCTCCTGATACATTGAATTTTAAGTAATTCTTTGTGCTGAAAGTAATAGGGACTTTAATTTTCCATAGATTTCAATGTACTGTGTTAAAAATTTATTAAATGAATTTTAAAAACAAGTGCTTTGACTTTACAGGACCATGCTATTTGTGGACTAACATTGAGTTACTATAGGAAGTTTTAACTTCCTTAAGGTTACTCAATTTTATTGAATCAAGATCTTCTAAATTGTTTGCTCAGTCTTACTCACCATATACCAGATGTAGAACCTAGCAGTTTCCCATAGGTACATGAGGTCATTTATGAAAGGAAACTATTGTTTACAAATTCATCATTGGAATCTTTTGGTACCATATATTTCAACACAGCTTTCTAAACTTAGTATAAAGGAAAATGATGTCATGAATTTACTCTTACCGGAAATTCCTAAAATGAAGTTATTTTCATTTTCATGGAGCATGGAAGATTGACTTTCAACATCTGTGTTCTTTGGAGATTATTGTAATGCAGATAATCATTAAAGTACCATTTACCTACACTCTGACTACATTTTAAAGTATAAAGTATCAACTAGATCTTCTTGAATTTCTGATTTAGAAGAGCACAAATACATTTTTCAGAATAAGTGAGAGTTATATAAATAGATTCAGAAACCCTATAATCTATCCCAATTTATTCTTAAGTGCACATGAAATACAGTAAAGCGAACATTCTAAGAAAAATTTAATTCACAGGAGACTATAAGTCCCAAGACTATTAAAATAATTATAGCTAAAATAATTTGTTAATAAACACACAATATAAAAAGAGGTAAATTGTGACATCAAACGTAAAAGAGGGGCTTCCCTGGTGGCACAGTGGTTGAAAGTCTGCCTGCCAATGCAGGGGACACGGGTTTGTGCCCCGGTCCGGGAGGATCCCACATGCCGCGGAGCGGCTGGGCCCGTGAGCCATGGCCGCTGAGCCTGCACGTCCGGAGCCTGCGCGTCTGAAGCCTGTGCTCCTCAATGGGAGAGGCCCCAACAGTGAGAGGCCCAAGTACCGCAAAAAAAAAACATAAAAGGGGATGGGTATAAAGGAGTAGAGCTTTTGTGTGACCGAAGTTAAGTTTTTATTCATGTAAAATAGACCGTTGTATCTATAAAATGCTTTTTGTAAGCCTCATGATAATCACCAAACTAAAATCTATAGGAGATTCACAAAAGATAAAGAGAAGGGAATCAAATCATATCATTACAGAAAATTACCAATTCACAAAAGAAGGCACACAAGAGGAAGAAAGAAAAAAGTATAAAACAATCGGAAAACAATAAGATAGAATTAATAAATCTTTAAATATAAATAATTACTCTAAATGTAAATGGATTGAATTCTCCAATCAAAGGTATAGAGTGCCTGGATGAATAAAAAAAAAAAAAAAGACCCAACTATATTCTACCTACAGGAGACTTACTTCAGCCTAAAGACACACATAGCCTCAAAGTGAGGCAATAGAAAAAGATATTCCATGCAATGGAAACAAAAACAGTGCAGGGGGAGCTATACTTACATTAGACAAAATAGACTCTAAACCAAAAATAGTAACAAGAGACAACGGTTATTATATAATGATCAATTTATCAAGAAGATATAATAATCATAAGTATATATGCACCCAACATCAGAGCACCTAAATTTATTAAGAAAATACTAACAGATCTGAAGGGAGATATTGACAATACAATAATAATAGGGGACTTCAGTACTCCACTTTCAACAATGGGTAGATCAACCAGACAGATGATCAATCAACAAAGAGACTTTGGACTTGAATGATACTTTAGACCAAATGGACCTAACAGATATAAATAGAACAGTCCATCCAGCAGCAACAGAATACACATTCTTCTCAAGTCCACATGGAACATTCTCTAGGAGAGATCATATGAGAAGTCATAAAACAAGTCTTAGCACATTTAAGAAGATTGAAATCACACCAAGTATCTTATCCAACCACAGTGGTATGAAACTAGAAATCAATAACAGAAGGAAAGCTGAAAAATTCACAAATATGTAGACATTAAACAACACACTCCTGATCAACCAATGGGTCAAAGAAGAACTCAAACGGAAATTTAAAAAATCTTTAAACAAATGAAAATGGAAATGCTAAAAGCTGTGGAATGCTGAAAAAGCAGTTCCCCTAGAAGTTTATAGCAACAAATATATACATTAATACAAAGTAAAGATCTCAAATAAACAAGCTAACTTTGCACCTAAAGGAACTAGAAAAATCTTTTGATCTTTTATATAGAATATCCTAAACATGACACAAAAAAACCCTGTTAGAACTAATCAATAAATTCAGTAGTTATAGGATGAATAATTGACATACAGAAACCAGCTGCATTTCTATACACTAATGATGAACTATTTGAAAAAAAATGAAAAAAATCTCATTCACAGTAGTTTAAAAAAATACTTAGGGTGATTTAACCAAGTAGGTGAATTATCTGTACACCTAAAACTACAATACTTTGATGAAAGAAACTGAAGAAGACACAAATGGTAACATATCCTGTGTTTATGTATTAGAAGAACTGATATTGTTAAAAGGTCCATGCTATCCAAAGTCATCTACAGGTTCAATGCAATTCCTATCAAATTCTAATGGCATATTTCACAGAAATATAAAGAATAAAACTGGAGGCATCACACTTCCTTATTTTAAACAATATTACAAAGTTACAGTAATCAAAACAACAGGATACTGGAATTAAAAACAGAGACATAAACCAGTGGAACAGAATTGAGAGCCCAGAAATAAATCCATGCATATATGATCAACTAATATTTGACAAGGGAACTAAGAATATTCAATGGTGAAAAGATAGTCTCTTCAATAAATTAAAACTGATAACCACGTTAAAGACAATGAAATTAGACCTCTATCTTACACTACTCACAAAAATTAACTCCAAATGAATTAACGACTGAAAACTAAAAACTTAAACCATAAACTCCTTGAAGAAAACTTAGGGAAAAAGCTCCTTAACATTAGTCTTGGCAATAATTTTTTGGATATGATGCATAAGCAAAAAGCAAAAATCAATTAGGTGGAACTACATCAAATTATAAAGCTCTGACAGCAAAAGAAATAATAAATAAAATGAAAAGGCATCCTACTGAATGGGAAAAATACTTCAAATCCTGTATTTGATAAGGGGTTATATCAAAATATCCAAAGAATTCATACAACTCAATCTCAAAAACTAAAATAAAATAATGTGATTTAAAAGTGGGAAGAAGAACCGAATAGATGTTTTTCTAAAGAAGACAACCAAATAGTTAACAAGTAGATGAAAACATGGTCAATACCAATAATCATCAGGAAAATGCAAATTAAAGCCACAATGAGATATCACCTCACACCCATTAGAATGCCTATCACCAAAAAGAAAAGGCCTAAGTGTTGGCAAGAATGTGGAGAAAAAGGAACACTGTGGACTGTTACTGGGAATGTAAATCGGTGCAGCTTCTATAGAAAGCCCCATGGAGGTTTCTCAAAAAGCAAAAATAAAACTACCATATAGTTCAGCTATCCCGCTTCTGGATATATATCCAAAGAAAGGAAATCAAGATCACGAAAAGATATATGCACTCCCATGTTCATTGCACATTATTCACAATAGCCAACATATGGAAAGAATCTAAGTGTCCATTAATGAATGAATGGATAAAGAAGATACATATATATATACTGGAATATTCAGCCACAGAAAAAAAGGAAATTGTATCATTTGGGACAACACGTATGAACCTGGAGGGTATTATGCTAAATGAAATAAGTCAGACAGAGAAAGAAGAGATATGACCTCACTTATAACTTGTATAAGTTGAAAGTGTAGAAACAGAAAGTAGAATGGTGGTTACCAGGGGCTGAAGATTGGGGGAAATGGGAGGTGTTGGTCAAAGAGTACAAACTTCCAGTTATAAAATGAATAAGTTCTGGGGATTTAATGTACACCATGTGGATTATAGATAACTAAACTGTATTATATACTTGAAAGTTGCTAAGACAGTAAATCTTAAGTTTCTCACCACATGAAAGAAATAGTATTAGGTGAGCTGATGGAGGTCTTAGCTTACTCCAGCGGTAATCATCTTGTAATATATCAGTGTATCAAATCAACACATTGTATACCTTACACAATGTTATGTCAATAAAACTGGAAAAAAGATAAGCCAGGATATTATAAAAATTTATATGCTAATGTATATGAAATTTTAGACAAAGAATATTCTGAACAATATTTTAAAATAGACAAAGGTATTAAATCATCTTAACATAAAACAAACACAAACTATGCTTGAACCCAAGATAGATATTCCAGCAGTATCAAAAGATTAAAAAGAAGGAATAAGGGGCTCTCTGGTGGTACAGTGGTTAAGAATCTGCCTGCCAATGCACGGGACGTGGGTTCGAGCCCTGGTCTGGGATGATCCCAACATGCTGTGGAGCAACTAAGCCCGTGCGCCACAACTACTCATCCTGCGCTCTAGGTCCTGCGAGCCACAACTACTGAAGCCCGTGCACCTAGAGCCCATGCTCCACAAGAGAAGCCACCGCAGTGAGAAGCCTGCGCACCGAAATGAAGAGTAGCTCCCGCTCACCGCAACTAGAGAAGGCCCGCGCGCAGCAACAAAGACTCAAAGCAGCCAAAAATAAATGTATTTAAAAAAAAAAAAGAAGGAATAATAATACACAATGTTCCTAACCAAGAGTGTTTTTATAACATTAAAATAGTAAATTTCCCAGAAAAATACAGAGGTAGGATGTCTTAATTAAATGTAGTATAAAATCATCTATTTAGTTCGAGTGAAACAAAGAGATATTCTCTTTTATTCTCCCATTAAAACTCCCATTATATATATTATGTCAGATTGAGGTAATAGTAAAGTGGTCATATTTTCTATTTATCACTTAATTTGCAAATAAAACAGAATACTGCTATTAAGGAAAAATATAAATGGACGGGTGTTGCTTTTCCTTTTCCAGATAACACAAAAATATTTTTGAACATACATTTTACTCTGCTGCTAAAAATTGCCTTTTATTCATACTTTTCCCAGCCAACAGCCAATTCCAATGGGTCATTTAAACAATCTATGACTACTCCACACTCTCTGGGCCTTGCCTAGCCTTGTGATCTGGAAAAATGAATTTTTTCCCCAGTGATATCAAACTGGTAGGGCCACTGGAGAGGTTTTGGAACAGGGCCAAGATCTCAATGTTCTTTTCCTTAACTGAATTCTAGGAGAACCCCAGATTTTCCCCAACGTGTAGCCATTCTTGAGACCAATATCTCACAATTATGCCAATTGATCATGTGGCAAAAACTTAAGTAATTAACATAGGATGAAGAGTATTTTTTTTAGGAACATGACCTTTATTTGAATAACTGAAATTTCATTGGAGAGTCAGTGACAGAAGAGAATAATCCAAAGATATCTAACAAATAGAGATTAATGCTATGTGGAAGAAAAATCTATATAACATAGATATGAATACTTTCCACAAAGAATGATACCTTAAATGAAAACACTTGAAAGTGGAAAGATGTGGGGGAAGAAACAATGGTTTTTGTATCGATCTAATGACTAATATAAAAGTCAATATTTATTTTAGTATCTTAATCTCCTTTTAAAAGGCTTTATTTTTAAAAATAACATTTGTATATCACAGTGCTCGTCTATGGAAGTATATTCTGGATGACAGAGATTGCACTCTTTCAATGGATATATAATTATAATTTTGCTACTTAAAACAATATTTGGATTTTTTTTTACTCATTTAAATACCTAAGACAGGGAATACAATTTTAAAACATCTTCTTGTCTTTCAGCAAGCTCCTCACATATCATAGGTTAAACTATAAGAGCAAATGTTAAGAATAATTTGGTTGAAGAAAATATTATATTTTATGACTTAAAATAAAATGAGGTTCTTAAAACAGAAAACTATAATCTTGCCAAGATAATTTTATACTCTGTCACGTACACAGTAGTCTGTTCTTGCAAAAATAAGAAAACCTTGTTATTCTTATATGATATTTAAAATTCCTGTTACTTTTCAACCTGCCAATTGCAAATAAATTTGATAAAAAGTTTCTACATAACACACATTTTGATAAGACATTCTGAAATATCTATATGCAGTAGCTACTGATGGCACACCCAGAAGCTATGCTGTCATTCTGAATAGATCCATCTGACTTATCACTTAGAAGTAACGTAGTTCCCTTTGGATCAAACACATACAGATGTTTAAGACTTATGGTACAAATTAGAGGGGGAAAATGGTCTTAAAAGAGCCTTCCTATTTAAAATGCAAAATTGTCTTTTAAAAATTCTCCTTATGGAAAACGAAAGCTTTCACTAAAGTTTTGTCTATACTGGTAATCATTCTCTATGAGATTTGCTAACGTTCACTGTCTATCCCCACTAGAAAGAAAAAAAAATGGATGTTTTCCATCTGCAGCAAAATAGAGTCAAAACAAACGTATTTAAATTGGAAACATTTGTGGCTAAAAGAGCGTTCTCCATAAAAACATCTGGTTGTACTTTTAAGTCATTGCCAAATAAACACATGCTGGAAAATCTATTTTATGCCACACATGGTCACCCATGTAGATGTAGCTTAAAACTGTTTTCGTTTGAGGTCAACACCCTATATTAGGAAGGGAAGTACAGATTTGTGAGTGTGCAGTGATTTTTTTAACAGTACTACTGTAATGGCCATGGAAGTTTGAACGTGTCTAGTTTCTTCCAGACAAGGAAGAGAATATGACAGACAGTGTTTTTGATAATTCTCAGGTAGAGAATGCAAAGACTGAAATAACGATGGTTGTGGAACAGATCAAATAGCTACTTATTTGTGCACAAAGACTGTTTGTGGTTTCTGGTTTCAGTTAATTTGGTTTTTTTTTTTTCTTTTTTACATTGACTCAGAGAGGTAATCAACTGAAAAGATGTAAAGAGAACTTCAGACTATTTGGTTGACTAGGTTTATTTGTTAGTATAGGTAACCCCCAGATAACAATGGCTTAACACAGTAGAAGTTTCTTTTTCACTCAAGCCTAATGCAGATGTTTCTGGTTGGTGGGCAGCTTTCCATATTGTCTTTCAGGGATCCAGGTTCTTTCAGTCATGTGGCTCTCCCAATCCGTAAGGCTCAAAGACTACTGAAGGTTTTTCTTATCTAATCACAGTACAGAGTTTAAAGGATTATGCTGGATATTTTTACATGCCAGGCCTGGTATTGTGTACTACACTTCTTTCCACATCTTATTGGCCATACCTAGTGAAAGGAAGGCTCAAAAATGTCCTCTAGCTGTGTAGCAGGAAATATAGATCATGGGTTTTGGTAAATGCAAAGTTATCTCTGCTGCTCTCAGGAGTAGAGGTAGGAAGTTCTTCAAATATTAAAACACAATATTTTATATTTTATTATATATCATGCAAGTGTCAGAACAGGGTCATATAAACTATTTCAAAATAAGCATAACTGGACTTTGTCTCTCGTTTTCACAAAGGATATCAACTACCTATAAATTAACCCTCAAGTATGCTTCTGAATATGTGTCACAGGCACTCATGAATATACCCACTACTGCCACACCATCTTTTATCTGCTTAGCAGCTTCTGGGTTCCACTATTTTCACTCACCATGTACCACTTATTGCTACATCTGCCACCATCTCCTGGTGGATCATCTGCTAGATTCTGCTGTATCTAAACTACTCTGCACATTTAAAGACGAGACAGGACAGACCTTTGCAATGTCAAATTTATACAGTGTTCTGTTGCAAAATGAAGAAAAGGCTGTTAGAGGTGTACCCATATGTAGGGGAGACAAAATTTTACTCTACCTTCTTAGAGTCTCCACCTGGGCCTGGGAATTAAATGGACATAAAACAGATCAACAGGAGAAAAGCATATACATTTCTACACGTATATGGAAGCTTCCAAAGGAAAATACTCAAAAAGCCAATAGACACAAGTGCTTATATATTATATACTAGGTTGACAAAAGAAAAGCGATTGTGGAAAAATAACTAAAATATATGGGAAGACTAAAGGAAGATAAAAGTAATTTTAACATTATCTATTTGTACAGCTTTCTCTTGGCTTCCCATCTCTGGTCATAAGTTTTCTTTCCTCCTGGTATAGGGAGGAAATCTTTCACATGAGAGTTTTATCTATTATATGTGCTTCATCTTTATATATTTCTCCCTTCTTTCTCCCCTCTCTAAAATGTCTATCCCTTTTTACTGAGAACAGTGGTGTTCAGTTTAGAACAATCCCCAGTTTTTAAAAACTCTAATAAAACACACCGAATTTCAGGGTCAGATTCATGCACTAGTGGTGAATGAGAGAATCTGTATATAAGAATATAGAGACAGGGACTATATGTGCCAGAGTAGAGGGGGCAGCTACCATCTAACTTGAGCCAACAGTTGTCATAAAGGAATGCGTACAGTGTGTTGCCAAATCTTATGATTTTCCAAGGAAGTTAGGAATTTGGATTTTTTAATGTGCAATCTCCAGATTTTTAATTACTGGCATTTTACTCACTTTAAAAAAAAATGGGTTTCTAATGTGCAATGCCTGAATGAGGTCCATTTGTACCCTCAGTTATTTTTATGGATGGGAAATTAAGAGACTGCATTCTCCATAGTTGGTTGTATTCCAGATTTAATAACCATTCCATATTTAGAGGTTCACTCATTCATTCATTCAGTTTGTACATTCATTCAGTATTCCATTATTCAACAAATTTTGTACTATGTGCAATGCACACAATACTAAGATGAAAATAAATTATCTCTGCCTTCGAGGTGCTCATAACAAGTATGTCTTGTTAGAGACATACTAACAAGCAACTAAAATGCCTCTTTATAAGTGCATTAATGATAGAAGGAGTGATTAACTCTATCTGAGGATGATACTTAATGATAACTGGGAGTTTGCCAGGGAGAAAAGGCATGGAAAAAACAGTATAGAAAGCCTAGGTGGTTTAAAACAGCAGAGTACAGTTGGGAAAACCTGCAGAAGTTCTACATGGCTTGAGCAGAAGATGCTATTGGGAGTGGTGGAAACCAAAAAATATAGATTTGTGAGAATAAACAATACCTGATACAGCACTTATAAGATTGCTAAATACGAACGTTAATCGTTATCATCACAACTATATTCATTAGCATATTATTTGATTACAAAACTGAGTCACAGAAAAGAACTATTTGTGATATGAGAATTTGATAATTCATATAGCAAATATAAATTTTATTTTACTAAAAGATGAGCACTTATTATATTTTTTTTCTGTCTTAGAGGTTTTTTCCTCTCTCAAGAAGGTAAAGGGATTGACTAGTAGAGCTGCTATTTTAGATTTAAATCTGAAAGAACAAGGATTAAGTAACATTAATGCTATCTGGGGAAAAGTGACCATGTCATTTAAATGTGTGTGTGATGGCCAAGGCAGAAAACACTGAGTGTGAGCAAAGATATTTCCCATACATTAGACATATGGGCTTCCTCAACTTCAAGGAAAAGACTTTACAGCTTAAAATTCTTGTGGCTAAAGAAGAGAGGGAGTATTTCCAAACTATAATTTCAAGATTAGTTCCTTTCAAGCAGGAAAAAGGTAAATTAGCTAAAAGACATGTGGCTTATTAAAACACTCTATAATGTTGATGAAAAACTAAAATTATGGCACAATAATTCCCTGCTAATATCACTATTAATTAATATGTGTTCCATGTGCCAGACACCATAATCAATACAACCTGGGTATTAGTATACTTATTTTATGAAAAAGACCCAGGAGACTTAAACAAACTCAGCATTTCCCAAAATAATGTAATAGATATTATGGGATATATTGTAGGCTTTGTGGCTATGCGGTTAGGGTTCCAACCAAACTATCTTTGATATAATTATTAACACTCATTTTGTTCTCAAATATAAAAGAATACAAATAAAAGTTAGTAGAGAATAAAATATCACTTCTTACCATTATTATGTAAGAATAACATACACCTTGGAACCAATCAACCTTCCTTTGCGGGTATTTGAATAGAGTTCAGAACACTGCATTTCATAAATTTACAGACATGCCTTTGGAAAAAATAACTACATTTTGGAGAACACTTGAGATTATATCACCTAAAATACAATGACAGGACTAGTGATGTTTAAAGTAGATAATAGGACCATTGAATAATTGAGGAAAATACCAATATTCCTTTTCAAATTCATGAAACAATAAGAATTGCAATGAAGCTTGTTTAGCTCCAGAGAACAAATTTGGGGTGATGAGTGGACGATAAAGAGAAAGATTATGGATATGAATACCTCTACGAGCCAAGAAATGTCATAGATGTCATACATATGCCATATATATAATAATAATTTTTAAAGCCTGTGAGGAAAACGTTGTCTTCATTTTAAAGAGAAGAAAAGTGAGGGGTTTGGACAAATTATAAATAAGAGAGTTATTAAGTGGTAAGCAGACTTCCAGCTCTCTTCCCAATCAAACCATGTGTACAAATAGAGTTCTCCAAGAATGGAGTGAAATGTCAACATATCCATTCGTGATCTTGGTTCCCTTATGTGCAAAAGGGAATACTGGAAGTGAATATTATGTTCTCTCTAGTTCCAGAAAAGATTGCCTCATGTTATTCTATTAGATTCATCACTATTTAGATTGCTTTCATATGTTCAGTTCATATATTTAAGTGTATGAATAAATTCTTTCGTTATCACAACTTCAGGAAGTAGAGGGATTAGTGTAATTAACTTTGACTCTTTAAGACTATTTAAATCTCAGCAAAATATTTTCCAGCTTTCATTTTGTGACAGATTGACTAGGCATGACCCATATACTGGTTGATAATTTTAAGACTTCAAGGCCTGACTACTTCTCCAAACTACATGAACAATGAAACTTGCAAAGGAATATTTTATGGAAGCAAAAGAGAAAAAGAAATTTATTTGTCCTTGATTTTTTTCTCTTCATTCTCCATTTGTCATCATAAACATTCTATTCAGGAAAAACAAAGCCAAAAACAGAGTGCCTTTTGCAGTGGTTAAGAATCGCCTGCCAATGAAGGGGTAAAGGGGTTTGAGCCCTGGTCCGGGAAGATCCCACATGCCAGGGAGTAACTAAGCCCGTACACCACAGCTACTGAGCCTGTGCTCTAGAACCCATGAGCCATAACTACTGAGCCCACGAGCCACAACTACTGAAGCCCGTGCACTGCAAGGAAGAGTAGCATCCCCCTCGCCACACTAGAGAAAGCCCGAGAGCAGCAACGAAGATCCAATGCAGCCAAAAATAAAATAAATAAATTTAAACAAACAAAAAAGACAGAGTGCCTTTTAACTGTGTACCTTTTCTATCAGGGGTAAATTAGCAATTTATTTTTAAAAATTTAGGCTCTTTGAAGTTTTTTGGGAGATTTCAGAAAAGAAGGTAATTAAAAACCCACCAACCAACCAAATAATGGACAAATACCTGAATGATTTTTAGTCTTACTGAAATAAATTGTATAATACTAAATAAACAGATCAACCAGAAAAATACTACTACTGTGTAAAATCTTTATCTGTTAGTTTGAAATCCTATATGAGGGAATTCATGTATCAATGGGATTTTTCCAGTTATAAGATTAAATAATATATGAGAAACCAATTATAAACTCTCATTTCCTCCAAGGGTTACTTAAGCCTTTGGTTCAAAAGACCTTGAGTTACTCACAAAAGATCTGTATTTTTCAGACACGCAACCAGTGACTCAACAGGATGAGTAACAAACAGACCAGCCCTCTTCTTTTCTCCCCCACTACCCTCTGTTCTTCCCTGCTTAGCCAAAACACACAAATCAATTGATTGTTTTCAGCATGCCCTTCTGTTGCTTATTTTAGTTCTTGACTTTCAAAGATGCTTTAAAAAAAACTATAGCTTTTTCACACATTAAACTATATTTTAGAAGGAGTTGACTAACATAATCATTGAGAGGAAAAAAACATTATATAAGCATATAAATGTAATAATAAATGTATCTATCTATCTGTCTATCCAGGTCCCGGGAGGAACTATGAAATCTGTACTGGAGGCATTCTAAAGTTCATTTCAATATCATAAATCAAATCCTTGAACTTTTCTCTGAATCAGTTTTATAAGATGTTGAATCCAGAAAGAACTCAATGACAAACTCTTGTCCATAGTTTGCCCCTTATAGTAATTATTTCAAATAATCCTTAAGCCTAGTGTTCTTCCAGTTATTGAGATGGCTCCTTGAAGAAAAGAAAAAATAATCCCTGACCTCATATAGTTTACATTGCAGTGAGTGGAATCTGACAATAGATATTATAAACAACTGCATAGTATTTTAAAGGATGATTACTATAGATGAAAATAAGACAGGGAAAGAAGGAAGAGTTTCTATTTAAATCAGAAGTTTACCAACTTCAAAAAGAAAGTGACAATTGAGCAAAAACTTGAAGGAGATGACGGATCAAGACATGTGAACATCCAGGGGAAGAATGTTCCAGGCAGAAAGAATGGTCATTTCAAAGGGACCGAGGCAGCACTGTGTTTGGCAGGATGTGCATGCCAGACAGTTTTGGACTTTAATATAAGATTCTGTAAGAATATACATCCTTAAGATTCAAAGGAATTAAATTCTCACAGTAGAATTTAAGCCATAATATCATGGTAGACACACAGTCTTTTGTTCATTCATTCATTCAAAGACCAAAAAGATAAATAACAAGCCTTTCATTGTCCTGAGCAATGGAAACACAAACATGAGTTAGACAATAAGGAAACACTCATGTAAGCAAAGCTTTACATTCTATGTTATAAGTGCCATAATAGAGTTTGTACAGAACTCTTGTAGATGATAGTAGGCTGGGTGACTAACTATCCTGGGGAAATCATGAATGTCTTCACTGAGGAAATGATGTTTGATTTCATTCCTGAAGAATGAGTAAGATTTTACAAGGAATAAATCAGAAAGAGGTTTTTTTGGACACAGAATCATATCTGTAAAAATGGAGGCATTAAAGAGACTATGAAGAACCCTTGATTTTACTGGATGTGTGGTACATGAGAAGGGGAAAGGAGAAATGAGCAAAATGTGAGGTACTGCATGCTAAGTTGTTTGGCCTCTCTTTTGTAAGGAGAATGTTTTAGCAGAAAACTGACATAATCAGGTTTGTAAATTAGACCTATTTGATGGTGGGTTGGAGGATGAATTGTACCATCCAGGCAACCTTCTACATTTACCATCTGTTCATAAGAGATCCCTGTAGATACATGTATAAAGATGCTTTAATTCTTTAGGGAGAGGTTCATAACATAACAGAGGAATCTTACTGCAAGTGTTGATGTTGAACAGAACTCAGAATAGGACAGATTACTCCCAAAAATACTCAAATCACAATCCCACGGGGTGTACGATGTGAGGATCCACAAGATTCTGTTCTAGATTTTGAACTATTTAATGAGGTATCCTAAGTAACTCTAAAGCAATATAAAATATTTGTTGAGTGTTTCTCATATATCCTGTACTGTGCTTGTTCCTTTCATGAATTACCTCAAATACTCTTCATAACAGCTCTGAGGTAGTTACTATAACTTCCCACCTATTATAAATGAGGGAAATGATGTGTAGGAAGGTTAAATAACATCCATAGAAGTAACAACTTTACTGAAATCAGGTACCTTTGATTACAAATACTTTGCTATACTACTTCCCTGAAAATTTGGCCTCTCTATATAAGAATCTCTAGTAGTTTGCCATTGAGGCATAGCACACCTAGGAATTATTTTCTTTCTACAGTTTTGAACTTGCTCTACTTATGCTTTGAGATCTGTTTGAGTGATTAGAAAGATATATTGAGGTTTATCATGGCAAGAACTTGAGAAGGGTATGAAATTTTGCTTTATTTGTAAGCAGAGAGGTTTGCTTCCCATAGCTTCATGGTTGCTGCTGTGAGAACCATGGTTGCTCATGGTGGAAGATATAAGTCTCTTGGGTCAGAGACAAAGTACATTATTACTCAAGGGAACTGCAGAAGCCAGAGTGTCAGCATTCACACTGGTTCTTAAGTCCTGAATTTCAAAGAGTGATTCAAAGAGGCTATGTGATGCCTGCGTATGCAGTGGGTTGAGTTATAAGAGAGGATCTTTGAGTTTAGGGAACTCAAATCTTTTATAAGTGTTATTATGTCTGCCTGAATTTTGCATTGGAGGGAGACTTTATTATATTGGACACTAAATAAACTAATCCCTTATTCTAGTTACATTATTTCTATCTTTCAAGACTGTTCCCTACACAGAAATCCTTAAAGATAGTCTAGAACAAAGGTGGTCAGTTTCTGTGTTCACAAGACCAATAGAAATGCAAGAAATCTATGGGGAATTGTCTCCTAGCATCTCACTCAAAAGGAAACTGTGCCTAGAGTATATGTGAGTAAATCTAACCTACCACCATTTCTAACTTACATACCTGGAGTCCCATGGCACCCTTGAGATGCAAACATTTCCTAGAACTTAATTGGGTCATCTAAGCCAAGTTCAATCCACTGCCACAGCTAGATAGAAGCTTGTTGATTTCATTTCATGATTAATAAGGCTGTGTGGAATTCATTTTTAATCCAATATAGAAAACTCTCAATCCTTGGTAGATTTTGATGCCACCATTAAAGGGTGATGTGCTTCAAAGAAGTTTTCTAGCACTGTGACTGGTTGAATCCTATATACCCTTGTTTTTCTCAGTGGTAGAGAGACACTACTGGCAAAATAATTTAAATTTTAAAGCACTTCTAATCTAGATAATGCTCCACATCATCCTGATTCTCTTAGGGTCATGAACGAAAATGTGAAAATTTTCTTTTTACCACCAAACACAACTTAATTGTTCCAATCAATAAATCAAGAAACCATTTCAATTTGTAAAGCCTATAAACTTAGATTATTTTTCAGGCGGGCTATTGACACAAAAACTGAAGATCACACAATTTCCTTAGCTGATTTTTGGATGAAATATAACATAAAGCATGCACATAAAATCATGAGAGCATCAGGAAAGAAGGAATAGCAAATAATATGCATGCAGTATGGTAGAAATATTTACCACATTGTGCAAATAACTTTGCAGGATTCCAATCAAACACAAATGGAGTTAATATAAGAAACAGAGGATTGTGGGAATGTTGACGCTGCCACCATTTGAGAAACTCCAGATATGCAGCCGGAGGAACACAGTGAAGGTGACTTATCAATGAAAATGAAGAAAATGGCTGTGATAAAAAGGATGAAGCTGTCCCAGAGGCAGTGACATCGTCAAAAACTTCTCATTAAAGGAAATCTCAAAGACATGTAACTACGTTGAAAGTGCAAATGATAAAATATGGGAAGCTCATCCAGCCTAGAAAGAAATAGGACAACTTGCCATGGCACAGAAATGATCCTTGTTCTATATCTCAAATTATATGATGAGAAGAAAGCAAGCACTGTTCAAACTAATCTGGATAAGTTTTTTTTTTTACAAAAAAATAAAACATTTTGATTTTCATTTGAATTACAGTGAATCAAATAAATATCCTTTTATTACTTTTAAATTACCTATCCATATATGTGTGTACATATATGATTGTTTATAATATATATATTCCACATACCAGAGATTATTCTATAAGTATAAAGTATAAGTATCTTTCCATATTCCTGACAACAACTTATTTTGGGTACTCCTCACATAGAAAGCTATAAAAGTCTTTTTACCACTGTACCCTCCACTTTCTCACCTTGCTAGTCAACCCTTAGTGGCCCTTCATATGAATCTTTCTAAAATGCATTTGTAGTCATGTCATAGCTTAACTCAAAAGTGAATAATGAGAAACTGCTGTGTATTTCATTTTACAAAAATATTTTTCCAGGGCTTCCCTGGTGGCGCAGTGGTTGAGAGTCCGCCTGCTGATGCAGGGGACAAGGGTTCGTGCCCCGGTCCGGGAAGATCCCACATGCCGTGGAGCGGCTGGGCCCGTGAGCCATGGCCGCTGAGCCTGCGCGTCCGGAGCCTGTGCTCCGCAACGGGAGAGGCCACAACAGTGAGAGGCCCAGAAAAAAAAAAAAAAAAAAAAAAAATATATATATATATATATATTTTCAACATCCTAATTTTGCTCATACTACCTTCACCACCAGTTTCTCATTCTCCCCTTTTCTTCTTCCCTTTATTACATGAATGCATAAATTAATAAATAAATTAGCAAATATTAGTGGTGAAATATTTCATATAAATGAAGTAAATTAAGGTAACATTCTCCAAAGTGTATTCTAACACACAAGAAAATGTGGAAAATAATCTACTGTACTATTGGAAGGAAACATTAGAATTTCTATTTACACTTAAAAAATCTGAAATATAAAAGAGAAGCTAAGTTTTAATATTCATTTAGGCAGTGGCATTATTATGGCTCCTCACGTCAAACACTCACAAGCCACATGGAGGTCAGAGTAGGAATCTCACTGTACAGACAAGGGATATTTGCTTACATCGGGCATGTTGCATCATTTGCACATCATGTAAATATGACTGAAGTGAATTTATGTATTATATCATCTTGTTTAAACTAAATCTCTCTTTGCTAATTAAAAAATAAATTTAAATTCAATGAAACGAGTGAAGAAAAACATAGGGGGAGCAATAAATGACACGGGACATGCATGCTTGATGCTGGTATTAGGAGTTAAAAATTGATCTACCAATAAGGCAGCCAAAAACCTTCAATATTATTCAGAAAAAGTTGTTGCAACGTGGATTTGAATGTATTATTATTAATAAAGAATTTCAGCTGAAGTGCTTATTTTTCTTGGAGATATTAGCTCATGGTGGCTTGAAGACATCAGAGTTAGCAAAATGTCAATATTATGCGATATTTCTAGCAATGTTGCAAATTAGGAGTATATTTGGAGCCTGACAAAATTTTACCAATTTGGCAATAAATGTATAATAGCAAAAGTCAAAAGTCTACATTTGATTAAGGTAATAATTGATATTTATACAGTAGAAATATGGCTAAAAGAGCTCATGTGTAATAATAGACAAGGTTGGTAGATATTAATTTTTTGGTAGATGTAGAGAAATGTTAAAGTTTTAAATAAACTATTACTAGAACTAACAATTTAGTATGAGGTTGTTGCACTATAGTTGGATACAAGTGCAGGCTTTAAACATGCTTAGCTTATGGTATTTATTAGATTCTATTTTGGTAACAAAAAATTTGAAGAATTACTTTTTTTGAACCACTAAAGGAAAAATTCACTAAAGAAAAAGGGCTCTCACACACACACACAAATGACCACTCTAAAGAAAATAAAATTAAGGGGGGGAATCTAATGATAATCTCTGATAAAATGGCTACTTTGTGTTAAAAATAAACAAAGGAATCAAGAATTAGCTTATAGAAATAGCATCATACGTGACATATCAATACGTTCACTTTCATTATTCACAGCAAGTTACTGCAGCAGAGATGGAGAAGTTTAAGACAGAAAGGGAAAAAAGTAATCATCAAAGTGGCTACTTTGGAGATTGAGGTGAGGAAACAGATCTTTAAAAATCATAATGTTTTATAAAGAGGTGAGGAAAATAATGAGAATACATCTTCCTATACATGTTTACTTGTTATTAAATGTCACAGTGTTCAAAGAATTGTCAAGTTTAAGGATGAGTTATGTAACTTTCCTTCCAAAAAGAAAAGTCTTCCAAATGTGTTTACCATTTCTGTAATATTCAAGTGCTTTGTGGAGGATAATAATAATAGAAAGTACTCTATCAGTCCCCTAGAGATCAATGTGGCATTTAATGATGAATAAGAAAGCAACTGCTTTCGGAAAAAAACTCATGCTATGGAGAGATGCATTTAGAAATGTTTCCACCATTCTATGATTCAAATCACTGAAAGTGTGCCACCTACAAAAACTCTGATGTCAGCCCACTTGTACTGGAAAACAGAATTTTCTAATCAGTTTAAAAATCTTCCACATGAAAAGACTCAGCAGATTTTAAACTAACTGATTAAAAATGTAAAATGCAATACTTTCCTATTAGTTTGAAATGAAATTAGATTTACATCAAAGGTTAAGAACATTTTATGGCTGTCAATATTCAATACTTTTGAGCACTGGCAGATAAAACTAAAAGATGAGTTCATGATTTATTAACTACAAAATGATGTACTTCTTCCATTTAGTTCTACACATATTTGTGAGGGATCTATGGCATCTTTTCCATCTTTAACAACCACTGAGTTAAATACAAACTGACATTTGACCCTGGCTATGAATATATTATATTACACAATGCAAAAATTGGACCATCAATAATAATGAAGCACATTCATTTGCTTTCACTATAAGTATTATTAAATAATATAATCAACATTATATTTATATACTTAAATTATATAAAATTATATACCTAATTATATAAAATATAATTGAGTTTAATATGTCAAATGCTTCTTGCATGATTAATAAGTTTTTAAAGAAACATTATTTGATTTATCTCTAGCAGATTCTTCATCTCATTATGAAATAGTATTAATGATAGAAAGCACTATGTACCATGTTATTTATACTTTAAAGAGAGAAAAACATTTTATTGTAGTATATTCATGTCATTTTGCATTCAATAATATTTATGATAAATATAATACAATATGCATAACAATGTGATACAGTCTTTTTCATGTATCATTCTTTTAAATTTACTCTAATTTTTCTTTATATTTTATAGCATATATTATGCCATATTTGATATAAATCGTTTATAAATATATAAATGTACATATATTGATAGACACCCACTAAAACCATTTTACTGATAAGATCAAAAAACTTTGGTACTTAAAAGCTTCTTTTTTTTTTTTTTTTTGCGGTACGTGGGCTCCTCACTGCTGTGGCCTCTCCTGCCGCGGCTCCGGAAGCGCAGGCCCAGTGACCACGGCCCACGGGCCCAGCCGCTCTGTGGCACGCGGTATTCTCCCAGACCCGCGTCCCCTGCATCGGCAGGCGGACTCCCCACCACTGCGCCACCAGGGAAGCCCAAAAAGCTTCATTTTACAGAAGTCACATCTTCCTTGAAGCTTTCTTTTCCCCTTTTTGGAAGTGTCTCTTCTCTCTCCTGAACTTTGACACTATTTTACTGAAACCTATCACCCACTCTGCTATGCTTTAGTTATTTTTATCCCTCTATTATCTTTGCTAGGTTACAAACAACCTAAGAATGGTTCTTGATCACCTCTGGAGCTCCTCAGACATCAAGTGAGTACTGAGTGCATTGGTGGTGGCACTCAGAAATACATGTTGACTGAATTGTCTTAGGGTATACAAATATATACAGAGTAATGTTAAAAATAACTCTTTATCCTATTATAGAGCACTTTCTATTACGTAAACAAGGATTAAACTGCAAATCAGTGGGGATCGGGAAGATGGCGGAACAGTAAGACGCGGAGATACCTTCCTACCCACAGATACACCAGAAATACATCTACACGTGGAAAAACTCCTACAGAACACCTACTGAACGCTGGCAGAAGACCTCAGACCTCCCCAAAGGCAAGAAACTCCCCATGTACCTGGGTAAGGCAAAAGAAAAAATAAACAGAGACAAAAGGATAGGGACGGGACCTGCACCAGTGGGAGGGCGCCATGAAGGAGGAAAGGTTTCCATACACTAGGAAGCCCCTTCGTGGGCGGAGGCTATGGGTGGCGGAGGGGGAAAGCTTCGGAGCCGCGGGGGAGAGCACAGCAACAGGGGTGTGGAGGGCAAAGTGGAAAGATTCCCACATAGAGGATCGGTGCCGACCGGCACTCACCAGCCCGAGAGGCCTGTCTGCTCACCCGCCGGGGTGGGCGGGGCTGGGAGCTGAGGCTCAGGCTTCAGTCGGAGTGCAGGGAGAGGACTGGGGTTGGCGGCGTGAACACAGCGTGCAGGGAGTTAGTGCACCATGGATAGCCGGGAGGGAGTCCGGGGAAAAGTCTGGACCTGCTGAAGAGGCAAGAGACTTTTTCTTCCCTCTTTGTTTCCTGATGCGCGAGGAGAGGGGATTAAGAGCGCTGCTTAAAGGAGCTCCAGAGACGGGCACGAGCCGCGGCTAAAAGCACGGACCCCAGAGACGGGCATGAGACGCTAAGGCTGCTGCTGCCGCCACCAAGAAGCCTGTGTGCGAGCACAGGTCACTATCCACACCTCCCCTCCTGGGAGCCTGTACAGTCCGCCACTGCCAGGATCTAGGGACAACTTCCCCGGGAGAACACACGGCACGCCACAGGTTGGTGCAACGTCCCGCCGGCCTCTGCCGTCGCAGGCGCGCCCCACACTCTGTACCCCTCCCTCCCCCCAGCCTGAGTGAGCCAGAGCCCCCGAGTCAGCGGCTCCTTTAATCTCGTCCTGTCTGAGCGAAGAACAGACGCTCTCCGGCGACCTACATGCAGACGGGGGGCCAAATCCAAAGCTGAGCCCCGGGAGCTGTGCAAACAAGGAAGAGAAGGGGAAATCTCTCCCAGCAGCCTCAGCCTCACTGCTCTCCCAGAAGCAGTGGATTAAAGCTCCACAATCAACTTGATGTACCCTGCATCTGGGGAATACGTGAATAGACAACGAATCATCCCAAATTGAGGAGGTGGATTTTGAGAGCAAGATTTATGTTTATTTCCTCTTTTCCTCTTTTTGTGAGTGTGTATGTGTATGCTTCTGTGTGAGATTTTGTCTGTATAGCTTTGCTTCCACCATTTGTCCTAGGGTTCTATCCGTCCGTTTTTTTGTTTTATTTTTCTTAAAAAAATTCTGAGCCATGTGGATGAAAGGCTCTTGGTGCTGCAGCCAGGAGTCAGTGCTGTTCCTCTGAGATGGGAGAGCCAACTTCAGGACACTGGTCCACAAGAGACCTCCCAGCTCCCAGCGACCTCCCAACGACCAGAAAGCTACAGTGCTGGACACCCTATGCCAAACAACTAGAAAGACAGGAATATAACCCCACCCATTAGCAGAGAGGCTGCCTAAAATCATAATAAGTCCACAGACACCCCAAAACACACCAACAGACATGGACCTGCCCACCAGAAAGACAAGATCCAGCCTCATCCACCAGAACACAGGCACTAGTCCCCTCCACCAGGAAGCCTACACAACCCACTGAACCAACTTTAGCCACTGGGGACAGACACCAAAAACAACGGGAACTACACACCAGCAGCCTGCAAAAAGACCCCAAACACAGTAAGATAAGCAAAATGAGAAGACAGAAAAACACACAGCAGATGAAGGAGCAAGATAAAAACCCACAAGACCTAACAAATGAAGAGGAAACAGGCAGTCTACCTGTAAAAGAATTCAGAATAATGATAGTAAAGATGATCCAAAATCTTGGAAACAGAAGAGACAAAATGCAAGAAACATTTAACAAGGACGTAGAAGAACTAAAGATGAAACAAGCAATGACGAACAACCCAATAAATGAAATGAAAAGTACTCTAGATGGGATCAATAGCAGAATAACTGAGGCAGAAGAACGGATAAGTGACCTGATAGAAAAAATAGTGGAGATAACTATTGCAGAGCAGAATAAAGAAAAAAGAATGAAAAGAACTAAGGACAGTCTCACAGACCTCTGGGACAACATTAAACACACCAACATTCGAATTATAGGGGTTCCAGAAGTAGAAGAGAAAAAGTAAGGGACTGAGAAAATATTTGAAGAGATTATAGTTGAAAACTTCCCTAATATGGGAAAGGAAATAGTTAATCAAGTCCAGGAAGCACAGAGAGTCCCATACAGGATAAATCCAAGGAGAAATACGCCAAGACACATATTAATCAAGCTGTCAAAAATTAAACACAAAGAAAACATATTAAAAGCAGCAAGGGAAAAACAACAAATAACACACAAGGGAATCCCCATAAGGTTAACAGCTGATCTCTCAGCAGAAACTCTGTAAGCCAGAAGGGACTGGCAGGACATATTGAAAGTGATGAAGGAGAAAAACCTGCAACCAAGATTACTCTACCCAGCAAGGATCTCATTCAGATTTGATGGAGAAATTAAAACCTTTACAGACAAGCAAAAGCTGAGAGAGTTCAGCACCACCAAACCAGCTTTACAACAAATTCTAAAGGAACTTCTCGAGGCAAGAAACACAAGAGAAGGAAAAGACCTACAATAACGAACACAAAACAATTAAAAAATGCTAATATGAACATACATATCGATTATTTCCTTAAATGTAAATGGACTAAATGCTCCCACCAAAAGATACAGACGGACTGAATGGATACAAAAACAAGAGCCATATATATATGCTGTCTACAAGAGACCCACTTCAGACCTAGAGACACATACAGACTGGAAGTGACGGGATAGAAAAAGATATTCCATGCAAATGGAAACCAAAAGAAAGCTGGAGTAGCAATTCTCATATCAGACAAAATAGACTTTAAAATGAAGACTATTAGAAGAGACAAAGAAGGACACTACATAATGATTAAGGGATTGATCCAAGAAAAAGATATAACAATTATAAATATTTATGCACCCAACATAGGAGCACCTCAATACATAAGGCAAATACTAACAGCCATAAAGGGGGAAATCGACAGTAACACATTCATACTAGGGGACTTTAACACCCCATTTTCACCAATGGACAGATCATCCAAAATGAAAATAAATAAGGAAACACAAGCTTTAAATGATACATTAAACAAGAGGGGCTTAATTGATATAGGACATTTCATCCAAAAACAACAGAATACACATTTTTCTCAAGTGCTCATGGAACATTCTCCAGGATAGATCATATCTTGGGTCACAAATCAAGCCGTGGTAAAATTAATAAAATTGAAATTGTATCAAGTATCTTTTCCAACCACAGTGCTATGAGACTAGATATCAATTACAGTAAAAGATCTGTAAAAAATACAAACACATGGAGGCTAAACAATACACTACTTAATAACGAGGTGATCACTGAAGAAATCAAAGAGGAAATCAAAAAATACCTAGAATCAAATGACAATGGAGACACGACGAACCAAAACCTATGGGATGCAGCAAAAGCAGTTCTAAGAGGGAAGTTTATAGCAATACAATCCTACCTTAAGAAACATGAAACTTCTCGAATAAACAACATAACCTTGCACCTAAAGCAATTAGAGAAAGAAGAACAAAAAAACCCCAAAGTTAGCAGAGGAAAGAAATCATAAAAATCAGATCAGAAATAAATGAAAAAGAAATGAAGGAAACGATAGCAAAGATCAATAAAACTAAAAGCTGGTGCTTTGAGAAGATAAACAAAATTGATAAACCATTAGCCAGACTCATCAAGAAAAAAAGGGAGAAGACTCAAATCAATAGAAATAGAAATGAAAAAGAAGAAGTAACAACTGACACTGCAGAAATACAAAAGATCATGAGAGATTACTACAAGCAACTCTATGCCAATAAAATGGACAACCTGGAAGAAATGGACAAATCCTTAGAAATGCACAACGTGCCGAGACTGAATCAGGAACAAATAGAAAATATGAATAGACCAATCACAAGCACTGAAATAGAAACTGTGATTAAAAATCTTCCAACAAACAAAAGCCCAGGACCAGATGGCTTCACAGGTGAATTCTATCAAACATTTAGAGAAGAGCTAACAGCTATCCTTCTCAAACTCTTCCAAAATATAGCAGAGGGAGGAACACTTCCAAACTCATTCTACGAGGCCACCATCACCCTGATACCAAAACCAGACAAGGATGTCACAAAGAAAGAAACTACAGGCCAATATCACTGATGAACATAGATGCAAAAATCCTCAACAAAATACTGGCAAACAGAATCCAACAGCACATTAAAAGGATCATACACCATGATCAAGTGGGGTTTATCCCAGGAATGCAAAGATTCTTCAATATACGCAAATCAATCAACGTGATATACCATATTGACAAACTGAAGGAGAAAAACCATATGATCATCTCAATAGATGTAGAGAAAGCTTTCGACAAAATTCAGCACCCATTTATGATAAAAACCCTGCAGAAAGTAGGCATAGAGGGAACTTTCCTCAACATAATAAAGGCCATATATGACAAGCCCACAGCGACATCGTCCTCAATGGTGAAAAACTGAAAGCGTTTCCACTAAGATCAGGAACAAGACAAGGTTGCCCACTCTCACCACTCTTTTATTTTATTTTTTGCAGTATGCGGGCCTCACACTGCTGTGGCCTCTCCGTTGCAGAGCATAGGCTCCGGACGCACAGGCCCAGCAGCCATGGCTTATGGGCCCAGCTGCTCTGCAGCATGTGGGATCCTCCCGGACTGGGGCACGAACCCACGTCCCCTGCATCGGCAGGCGGACTCTTAACCACTGCGCCACCAGGGAAGCCCCTCACCACTCTTATTCAACATAGTTGTTGGAAGTATTCAACATAGTTTTGGAAGTTCTCAGCAATCAGAGAAGAAAAGGAAATAAAAGGAATCCAAATCAGAAAAGAAAAAGTAAAGCTGTCACTGTTTGCAGATGACATGATACTATACATAGAGAATCCTAAAGATGCTACAAGAAAACTCCTAGAGCTAATCAATGAATTTGTTAAAGTAGCAGGATACAAAATTAATGCACAGAAATCTCTGGCATTCCTATACACTAATGATGAAAAATCCGAAAGTGAAATCAAGAAAACACTCCCATTTACCATTGCAACAAAAAGAATAAAATATCTAGGAATAAACCTACCTAAGGAGAGAAAAGACCTGTATGCAGAAAATTATAAAACACTGATGAAAGAAATTAAAGATGATACAAATAGATGGAGAGATATACCATGTTCTTGGATTGGAAGAATCAACATTGTGAAAATGACTCTACTTCCCAAAGCAATCTACAGATTCAATGCAATCCCTGTCAAACTACCACTGGCATTTTTCACAGAACTAGAACAAAAAATTTCACAATTTGTATGGAAACACAAAGGACCCGGAATAGCCAAAGCAATCTTGAGAACAAAAAACGGAGCTGGAGGAATCAGGCTCCCTGACTTCAGACTATACTACAAAGCTACAGTAATCAAGACAGTATGGTACTGGCACAAAAACAGAAATATAGATCAATGGAACAGGATAGAAAACTCAGAGATAAACCCACGCACATATGGTCACCTTTTCTTTGATAAAGGAGGCAGGAATGTACAGTGGAGAAAGGAGAACCTCCTCAATAAGTGGTGCTGGGAAAACTGGACAGGTACATGTAAAAGTATGAGATTAGATCACTGCCTAACACCATACACAAAAATAAGCTCAAAATGTATTAAAGACCTAAATGTAAGGCCAGAAACTATCAAACTCTTAGAGGAAAACATAGGCAGAACACTCTATGACATAAATCACAGCAAGATCCTTTTTGACGCACCTCCTAGAGAAATGGAAATAAAACCAAAAATAAACAAATGGGACCTAATGAAACTTCAAAGCTTTTGCACAGCAAAGGAAACCATAAACAAGACCAAAAGACAACCCTCAGAATGGGAGAAAACATTTGCAAATGAAGCAACAGACACAGGATTAATCTCCAAAATTTACAAGCAGCTCATGCCGCTCAATAACAAAAAAACAACCCAATCCAAAAATGGGCAGAAGACCTAAATAGACATTTCTCCAAAGATATACAGACTGCCAACAAACACATGAAAGAATGCGCAACATCATTGATCATTAGAGAAATGCAAATCAAAACTACAATGAGATATCATCCCACACCAGTCAGAATGGCCATCATCAAAAAATCTAGAAACAATAAATGCTGGAGAGGGTGTGGAGAAAAGGGAACCCTCTTGCACTGCTGGTGGGAATGTAAATTGGTACAGCCACTATTGAGAACAGTATGGAGGTTCCTTAAAAAACTACAAATAGAACTACCATATGACCCAGCAATCCCACTACTGGGCATATACCCTGAGAAAACCATAATTCAAAAAGAGTCATGGGCTTCCCTGGTGGTGCAGTGGTTGAGAATCTGCCTGCCAATGCAGGTGACACAGGTTCGAGCCCTGGTCTGGGAGGATCCCACACGCCGCGGAGCTACTAGGCCAATGAGCCACAACTACTGAGCCTGCGCGTCTGGAGCCTGTGGTCCGAAACAAGAGAGGCCGTGACAGTGAGAGGCCCGCGCACCACAATGAAGAGTGGCCCCCGCTTGCCACAACTAGAGATAGCCCTCGCACAGAAACGAAGATCCAACACAGCAAAAATAAATTAATTAATAATCTCCTACCCCCAACATCTTCTTTAAAAAAAAAGAAAAAAGAGTTATGTACCAAAATGTTCACTGCAGCTCTATTTACCATAGCCAGGAGATGGAAATAACCTAAGTGTCCATCATTGGATGAATGGATAAAGTAGATGTGGCACGTATATACAATGGAATATTACTCAGCCATAAAAAGAAACGACATTGAGCTATTTGTAGTGACGTGGATGGACCTAGAGTCTGTCATACAGCGTGAAGTAAGTCAGAAAGAGAAAGACAAATACCGTATGCTAACACATATATATGGAATGTAAGAAAAAAAATGTCATGAAGAACCTAGGGGTAAGACAGGAATAAAGACACAGACTTACTATATAATGGACTTGAGAATATGGGGAGGGGGAAGGGTAAGTTGTGACAAAGCGAGAGAGTGGCATGGGCATATATACATTACCAAACGTAAAATAGATAGCTAGTGGGAAGCAGCCGCATAGCACAGGGAGATCAGCTCCGTGCTTTTTGACCACCTTGAGGGGTGGGATAGGGAGGGTGGGAGGGAGGGGGACGCAAGAGGGAAGAGATATGGGAACATATGTATATGTATAACTGATTCACTTTGTTATAAAGCAGAAACTAACACACCATTGTAAAGCAATTATACTCCAATAAAGATGTAAAAAAAAAAAAATAAATAAATAAATAAATTGCAAATCACCTGGATTGCTTGCCAAAAAGTCTCCATAGGATACCCCACCTCAACTCCAAATACTTATAATTTAAATTGATGTTACACAAGGATCCTGGCTTTGCTGATAATCTTCTCACCAGATATACACAGGAAACAGACACAGAAGCTGAAATATGACCTATGTGCATAATCACTCAGTTAAACAGAAGAAAATGATTGGTTTCAACATTGAGTAACAATTTATTGACCTGTTGGCTTAAATTCGAGTAAAGATTGAATTTGTATAAATACTCAAAGCCATGCATTTATTAGTAGGCATTGTTATGGGCTTTAGGGAAACTGGTCTAGATATGAACATCTTCAAGATTTATTAATATGCACAGGTTTGTTTAACTTTTGATGTTTCCTTAGCTTTTAAGATATTTAAGGTTAAGTGTTATAAGGAATTTGAATCCCTGCTGAGATTCTTTTAAATCATTGACTATTATTTTCTCTTATTCTCTGGTTCTCACTCTGTCCCTTCTTGTGTGCACATGTTTAAATAAAGAAGAAAAACTCAGGACAATGTTGGATTATTTCAAACAAGGCTCTACTTTGGCATTATTTTTTACCTTAAGGGCCCTCTTTTATTAATTTGTTTTATAAAAATCTCTATTATACAACAAAATGTTATATAAAATACTTAATTTAAGACTATTGTTTTAATATTGGGCTATTTTAAATATTATTTATATTGACTTTTAGTCACACTACATACTCTGAGAGTGAGTTACAGGATACGCCTATTTCTGCGTTTTGCTCTGGAGGTGCAGCATAACACAATTTACAATGAGTCACAACTTAACCAAAAACAGAGCCTCTTTTTTTTCTAATAAAAAGTAAAGCAATGAAAATAATTAAATAAATTAATGCAGAAAGGATATTTCACTGATTTTTTCAACTAGCATTTAAAAATACAATACAGCAAACTTTTACATGAAAAATATAGCTTATTCAAATGTGCAAAATGATTTGATGGAAATGATCAGTAAGCTAAAGAAGAGAATTAACGAAACTGGCTTTTAACTGAAATAACCATTCTACATTACAGCTGTTAATGAAAGAACTGAAATAAGTTGTAGTAAACTGGGATGTCAACTTGTTCTTTAAGTTTGTTCTGCACAGCACTACATAGAACAATACTGAAATATGAGTTAAAAGAAAAAAAATGGACTTAATTTTAAACTTTTTTTCAAAATTACAATTTACTTGTGAATGTAATTTATAGGGACAAACACACGAAATAATTATTGATAAATTTGTTCGTTTTAATAGTTTAATTTAGTTTTAGTTAAAAGTCTGTTTTCTCTTCAGTGTTTTCACACATCGCAGCAAAAGATTCAGATCTTTATTAACCCAGTGAATTTGCCTGAAAACACGCTTCCTAGGACACAACTGAGTAGAGCTTATGACAGCGATGTAGCTGGAAAAGCAGATGTCTGTCGCTTTCTGCGTAAAACAAAGGATTTTATCATCGACACAAGTAAATGAATTTATATTATTTATTTATTTTAGACATTACTTTTAAGACTCAGAGTTTAAAGAAAAGTAATTAAACCTAAGTGTTATATTAGATTTCTTGGTTAAAACCTGCTGCAGATAGTTATATAAACACTTAATTTCTAGAGAAGCTTCTCATTACTACCCTGCCTCACAATCCCAGCGTTGCCACAAATGTTTCCTGAAAAATTAAAATTTTTGTTTATTAATTTGGCATGAGAGTCACCCCATTCTTTTCAGAGAAAAAAGTGTTCTTTGAGTAATAAGAAAGATGATCCAGAATACATGTTTTTGTATTAATTTCAAGAAAAATAATTTAAAAAATTCTGGCTAAATGAATAGAAAAGTTTCTGAAAAAAAGAATAAATTATTCACTTAAGGCAGGGAATATGTGCTGTGCTGTGTTCCCCATAGCACCCTGTGCCTCAGCAGGTGGCTTGCACAGTAGGTCCTCAGTAAGTTCAAAGAAAAAGTGGAGCAGTGTCTCTCAGTTAAAACCCAAATTCAAAAAAAACTTTGTTTTCAAAATCATAACTGAACCAGGGTCAATCACAGATACAAATGATATTTCTGAATTCCTCTGAAATAGGGTCCATTTATTTTCTTACCAGGATGCTCTTGACTCAGGTTATGATTTCTATAGTTAAGCACAAATTCCACTTAAATTCCTTATTTCTCATATCCCTGTTATCCTTGGTAATTGCCTAAGATGAAAGCTCCTGCAAATATGTGTTTATCCTCTTTTCCTTTTCTATTCTCATCTCCATACTGCTCCAGGTTTCCTCTCCCCTAATCTAACCTCACACTCTTCTTGCATTCTCACACCTTTCAGTTATGGATTGTGAAATCCCCATTATGTGGCAAACAAACAAACAAATAAATCTCTTTTAAAATTTCTTTTGTGACATTTCTCTACCTCTTGCTTTAACTGAAATATTGTCCTGTGGGACAACCACAGCATGCCTCAAGCTGATGTTACTCATTCACCCACACATCTCATATCCCTGGGTCAGGAAGAGGGAAGTCAGCATTCTTCTCACTCCCCAAGCCAATCCCTGACCATTACTCCAGTTCTCTTTAGAAACTTCCCTTGCTCATTTGGAGCTCAGGATATTTGGCTCATTACCAAATATACTAATCACTCTTCCTCAAGCCCTGGGGACTTGAATATATCACTCAGTGTTTCTCCCTATATCAAGTCCTGCCACCATCTCTTAGGTTACTTCAATATTCACATTATGGCCCATCCAGCACCCCACGAGCTCAGTCCCTCTACATTATCTAGTGTAAATCCTGGTACCTAAATTCTTGTGACTTTAACATTTACTTCCATCCACACACTCCTGTGGCCACAGCCAGGACTTCATTAGCATCTAGAACAATTCCACTTCTGCACTCTTAATCCCAGACATCTCGCTCCTACATTCTTTTCACCTCTTTTACTCAGTTATCCCTACTACTATACTGTTTTGTCAACATCACCAGGGTTACACATCCACTGGTTGATTTTCTCTCAATTATTCACCTCTTCTCTTTACTTCCCTATCTAGCATTATGACGCACCTTTCAACCCCTCCGTGATAATATCCTCAGATAACTTGCCTTGTTGTTCTTCTATAACTTTTACTCAGGAAAACTCAATATGAGATAAATACAATAGTTGATATTTCCTGCTACATCTGGGCTAATGAGTATTGTTAGAGAAAATCACATGAGCTAGCATATTAACCCTAAATTTTACTTATCTCATTATACTTTCTGGTAATCCTTCAAAATTTCTCTACTTAAATGTTTCTTTCATTGCCAACTTGGGTATTTAAAATTTTCTCCAGTCTCATCTCAAATCTCCTACCTCTTTCCTCTTATCAGATGAATTCAACTTATGTATTTGAGGAAAAATATAGGCCATGAAGAGGGAATTTCCTTCTGTTGTTATATGTAGACAGTTGGTTCTTTGCAACCTATTCCTTCTTTCTGCTCTCTTGTCATAAAGGAAGATGTATGCTTTATTTCATCTACTTCCATTCCCTTCAACTTTATTCTGAATTCTATTTTTTACCCTCTTCAGACATCTTGCTATGCTGTTTATACCTTTTTTCTTACATTTTTTTCTTCTTTTTTGCTGCTTTCATTAACTATTAAGTTTTCAGTAGTCTCTTAAGCCTCGCCTATGTTAATAAAATTCACTCCTGACTGATGTCTCTTTCCTTTGTCTTCCTTCTGACCTTTTATAGAATGTCTCACTTCTCCTCTAACTGGCCAAACATCTTTAAAGAATTCTTTACACCACTTTTTCCACTCCTGAAACTCCATTTATTCTTGAACAAAGTTCAGTATAAGTACTGACAAATCACAGCACCAAGATATGCACCATACATAGGAATCTTATTTATTGTTAAATACAATACCATATTTTGGCCCTGATCTCATATAATCTCCCTTTAGCATTTAGAACATTTAGTAACCTTCCATACTTTTTAAACACTCTCATCCTTTGATTCCTATGACACTATATTCTACTGGTTTTCCCGATCTCTGTGATTCTCCTTGTCATCGTCCTGCCTCTCCAACTCCCCCCTCTTCCTTCATGTTCTTCTTTTCTGACATACCTTCTTCCTCTATTTATTCTGTCCATGTGTGTGTTTTTCAGGGCTATTTAGGTTTCCGTTCCTTCATACTGTTCATATTCTACCCGAGCAATCTTATCTATCTCTTGGCTACAATTACAAAACATGTTCTGATGATTGCCAAATATATACACAAACTCAAACACTGTGACTAAACACCAGACCAATACATCTACTTTACTGAAATATTCACAAGAAGATGTGGCACATATATACAATGGAATATTACTCAGCCATAAAAAGAAACGAAATTGAGTTATTTGTAGTGAGGTGGATGGACCTAGAGTCTGTCATACAGAGTGAAGTAAGTCAGAAAGAGAAACACAATTAATATTAAATTTAGTTATTCAAATCTGGACTGGTTATTTTTTCCCCAAATCTACTTTTACTTAAACTTTTGTGTTAAAGTAACCTAGGGGGCAGAAGGAGCCAAGCACTGCTGTATAGAATCCTCAATCCCCTAATTACCATCAAGTATTTTGCAGGACATCAAAAACACCCTCATGTGTGATAAATTTGTTGCCAACTATCTTTCAAAAAACTGTGTGATAGGCATGACTTATTGACTCATTTTGCCACAACTTCCACCTCTGACCAATCACCAAAATCTACAGATTTTAAATCTCTGGTATATTCATCCCATTCCTATTATTGCTATCTCAAGTTACTTCCCCATTACCTTTCCTCTAGACTTGTGCATCTACCTCCTCATTTGTCTTCTTGTCTCCAGACCTCTTCCACAATTTTCCCTTCACTGACTTGGTAATGTTATTAAAGTACAAATAGAACACTATAATTATTTGATATCTATCTATCTATCATTTATCATCTATCAATGTCATCCGACTTACAACTGACAGCTTCCAATTCCCTCACAGTAAAATCCAAACTCTTTAAACTGACATACAAATCTCTTTAAGATGTGGTTCCTGTTTATTTCTCCAGATTCAAAAGGAAACACCCTCCATTACATGCTATGTATTTTAGTCAAAATATACATCTCCTAAGGCAAAACTATCTTCTGCCTGTGGGCCTTTGCACATATCACGTCTTTTTCCTTCTTTATTCCCCTTCATGTGACCAACCCCTTCACATCTTTCAGGCATTAGTTAAGAAATAATTCCCTCCAAGAAGAAATTTGAGTATCCATCCTGATCCCAACATTTGGTAAAATGCCCTTCTTATGTATTTTTACATCACTCTTCAGCAATTTTATTTCCCTGGTTGAATCTCTTAACACAAGGCCTATTCCTGATTCCATTTTTTTCCCTCTTGATTTTATCTCTATGAATGTTCCTACACCAATAGACTCTTGGTTGTATTTCTAATTATTCACCCAACTCTTTAAGCCTGTATGCCTCTTATTTCAATTTTCTGGTGCTGCATAATAAATCACTCAAAAATACAGTTGCTTCAAACAACACTGAGTTTTGTTTCTCATAATTCTGTGGGTTGGCTGAATGACTCATCTGCTATTTTGCCTGGGTTCACTCATATGACTGAATTCCAAAGGTGTGTTCATGTCTATTCCAAAATAAAAAACATGTTAACCTCTGAAACCTAGTCTAACAACCAGTCCCTAGATGAATCCAACTGATTAAATTGAACCACAAATTGTTTGACACATCAGTACTGATACTGGAACTCTTTCTCCTTTGTATCCTTCATGCCAAAATAAGGGGTAAAAAAATCTTTCTTGGGCTAGGGGGATTGTGGAGAATAACAGAATTATTATTTTAGTTTTAGTTCCATTAGTATGGCTGTAAGAGACTTCTTAGGAGACATTATAATAAACAACCACTCAATGGTTAAACCTATTAATATTCCCTCTAGGTTTGATCCACCACCACACTTTGAGACTTATTGTCCTATTTGGAAGGGATATGTAACCTCTACTTCAATTTGAAAGAAGTTCTGCATTGGGTTATTCTTGTTTCTTCTTATGATCTAATTTTGCTTGACTCATTATTCCATAAAATTGAAAACGAAAATACAAAAACTTGAAGGAAATTAATTTGTTATGGACTGATTCTTTTGCCCATATTAAATCCATTAGCTAATATTTGTTAGTACATATTTTTAAAAAGAGTTGCCTATCAATAATAGCGACTTTCCCCAAATTAAGAATAATATTTCTCCCTCTAATTCAACAGCCTTAGTGACTCAGGGCTTTCTAAGAATATCCCCAATATTTCATTCACTTTAAAAGACATTCTTTGTTAAAAATGATGACAATTTCTTAAAAATGCCCAGATTTAATGGAACTAATCTTGCCCACTATAACATTTTTAAATATAGTTTTTATTAGTGTCTGTGTTTTCCTTCCCTTCATCCATACTTTATTTTCTTGTCTTCACTTAATACAGCTAATTATTTTACACCCAGGTCTTAGGTTAGCCCAGAAGGGAATTAGTTGCTGTTGAACTTAGTAGCATATAAAAATACCTTTTCAGAGGCAGTATGCCTTCTTTGACAACAAGGACATCTTCTTGATAAAGTTTACCTTGGTGCCAGATCAAAATTATACCAAGCCTATTTTATGATTTTTGGTAAACTCATAATAACTAATGAGGTTGGATATAAACAAACAAAAAAGTTTTTTTTCTGTTAACAAAAAATAGACACGTATTGTAATCACAATACAATCTCCGGGACTGATGTTCCCTGTAATCTTTGGGAATAATTTTCAATGAAAATGTTTGAAAGCAAAATGCAGTTCAATAAAAATAGAAGTCTGAATTGTGAAACACTTTGAAAAGAAAATAAGTCAACTATTAGTGTTTGCTATTTCGTTTCATGTTTTAAATCTTTTCTTTGTGAGGTAGTGAAAAAATAAAAATTGGGACACTTACACTCCTGCTTTTTTCGTTTCCTTCAATTAAAGATTCATGCCACGCTTGTTAATTGTGTGACTTTGGGTAGATGACATCATTTCCCACTTAGGTTCTTTATAAAATAGAAGAGTTAAAATATGAAATTCTAAAATCATTCAAAAGATATGTTTCTATATGCTTATGGTAATTATAATTTATGGATTATCTCTTAACTAGGTTCTGGTGTAATCATCTACCAAAATTTTAAATTATTAAACTGATCCCAGAAGGTTTCTACTAATAATTGATACTGAAGGTCTCTCAAGACATGTTTTGACCGTTAATATCATTGATGTTCTGGAACCTCTGTGCTGTACTGCTGATCCACAGTTTTCTTCAGGTACAGGTATGATCATTTCTTATGGTTTACTTTCAACAGCTATATATAATGAAAGATGCCAGACATGTTTCTCCAGTCGGATATGTTCAGTGATTTTTTTATTATGTAAATATGCAAAAACATGTGCTGATATACATGTATATGAGAAAACATATAACCTCTCTATGGAATAGTCTGGAAAAAATGTTTACCATGTAGAAATTCTCACTTCTCAGTTAAGAGGTTAGAAAGCAAATACATTGAAAACAGCAACAGAGGGGCTTCCCTGGTGGCGCAGTGGTTGACAGTCTGCCTGCTGATGCAGGGGACACGGGTTCATGCCCCAGTCCGGGAAGATCCCACATGCTGCGGAGCGGCTAGGCCCGTGAGCCATGGCCGCTGAGCCTGCGCGTCCGGAGCCTGTGCTCCGCAACGGGAGAGGCCACAACAGTGAGAGGCCCGCATACCGCAAAAAAAAAAAAAACCCAAAAAACAGCAACAGAGATTCTTAAAAAGATTTACTACAAGAAAAATGAGGCAGGAGAGAAAAAAATAAATAAATAAAAGGGCTTGACAACGTAATACTTAAATTTAAACCCTTATTTGTGAAAATGCCTCAAAGAATAATTTATTTTTAAAACCCTTAAGGTTCAAAGGGTATTTTCATATTACAAAAGCAAATAATGTGTGTGTGTGTTTGTGTATAAGGGCTGACCAAGTTAGACATAGGGAAGCTTTCTCTAAAGAACTGACAATTTACTTTAGATCCGAACTCTGATATAAGTAAATAAACAAGAGAGGGAAGAGTATCTTCATGTCAAAGGAATTGTATGTACAAACGCCTTGAGACAATATAGAACAAGGTAAGAAGAACTGAAAATCTAGTGACTGAAATGGAGAGATCACTAAGCAATATGACACAAAATGAATACTGAAAAGTAATACAGGTATTTTAAGAGTGCTGATCTTTGCCCTAAGGGCAGTGGGAATCCTTTGAAATATTATAAGCAAGTAGGTGTTTTAAATAGATACATCTGGTTGGGTGGAGAGAAATATTTGAAGGGGACAAAGGTAGAAGAGGTGTCAACAGATGCTGTGAAGGGTCAGAGTAAATATGTTGGGTTTTGAAGTCCAAAAGGCAAGATCAAAAATATTACTTATGTAGTACTCATATAACAATGGAGGAAGCAAATTTCTATATTTTATTGAGAAATAAATTTTTAAAATATAATAATACTAAAAATTGGTTATAATTTTTAATACAAGTATACTAGTGAGAAGAATGGACATTCCTTTTTGGGAGGATAGAATTTCCTTTTAATGGTTGGAGGGGCTAAATAACTCAACATCAGTGAGTGGTTTTCCTTGCTTGGATAACAAATGAGCCACTCAGAATCTTATTTTGGTTGCAGCTTCATTCTGATTTATTTTTGTGAATAAAATCTGTCATCATGGGGTATTTTGTTATACATTTACCATTTTTTCTGACCATTGTTTTCCTGTCAAAACGGAATATAGTGATGAATGCTTAGTCTTCTTTTATACAGCATATTCCTTTATCAGCTATAATGCTTCTGTATAATAAGCATGATGCTTTGCAACATCTGCCGTGCCTTAAAAAAATCCACACTCCATCATACCTTAAAAGTGTGGCATTCAAAGTCCACATTTCTTTTCTTTTCTTACTTGGCCATGATGGGTAGGCATGGTAACAAAAAATAACATGGTGCTTGGAATGCTATTGTAACTGGATTACTGCAATTTATACTACGTGAAGTGATGAGAGCATCATCTATGGTCTCTATCTCTGTTATCAAATCTGCCAGCATAGCAAGAATGCAGCAATAGACGATGCAGAAACAAGTGGGTGTGTAAGTGTTCTGTTAATACTTGATAAACACTGAAATTTAAATTTCATGTGTCACAAAATATTAGTCTTTCTTTTGATTTTTTTAAACCAATTTAAACGTGCAAAAACCATTCTTTGATCGGAAGACCATATAAAAACAGGCAGCAGTGTAGATTTGACTCGTGGGCAGTAGTTTGAAGACCCATGGAGTAGAGAGAGGAAGGCCAGTTATCAAGTTATTTCAGACTAGAAATGGTATAGTTTGGCCAAGGAAGGTGACAGAGATAAAAATAAAAAGACATTCTTGAGATATTTAAATGGTAAATGAATCTGGTATTGAATTAACTATAAAGGAAGAGGAGAACTCTGAGGTTTATGATTTGCATAACTGGTTTGGAGATTCTCAGTTAGGATAGGAAAATCTAGAAATAGACCAAATTTGCAGGGAAAAATTATGAGTTCACTTTTGAACATTTCATGCTTCATATGCTTTTGTTATATCAAAGGAGAGATTTAAATAAGCAGTGGAACTCACAGGTCTTGCCTAGGTCTATACATGTTTTGTAATTGAAAACGCGAACTTGGATGAGATTACTCAGCTAGAGAATAGAGAATTAGAAGAAAGGAGAGCATAGGGCCAAACCCTGAGGAACTCCTACACTTAATTATGTAGGGAAGAAGCTCAGCCTGCCAAGGACAGCAAGGAGCAGCTCAAGTGGTGGTAGAAAAAAGAGAAAGTTGTACCCTGAATGGCAAAGGGAGAGAGTGTTGAAAGAGAGTGCTAGTGGTTAGTAGACTTGAATTCCACAATCAAGTAAGATGATGTTAAAATGTCCATTTAGTTAGTGATACGGGGATAATGAAACCTAATGAACCTACTGAGAACTGTTTTATTGGTATTATAAGGGGAGGAAGCCAGAACAGAGCAGAATTAGGAGATTGTGAAAATAAAAACCATGTTTTAGAAATCTGCATATGAAACTGGAGAGAAGGCAGTGGGAGAACTATTTTGGATTGAAAGCTTTGTCTGGTGCATTTGGTTTTAAAGGGAGACACCTGAGTAATTTTACAAAAAAGTGGGGATAATTCATTAACTTGGTGATTGAAGATACATGAAAGAGAAAGTAAAGAGAGATGGGATCAAAGCCCAGGCAGAATTAATCAATCTAATCTGCTCATCTCAAAAATTTATATGTCTGTATTTACATTTTCAATTTATTTTCATACTTAACAAATTCAAAATGCCTTGAAGCTTTGACTTTTCTTTCAGACTAGTAGCTCTAATCTCTGAAAAACAAGTAGTGAATTGAAGGTCCCAGTTTATTTGGTTGTGTGCCTGACAGAAATTTTCTTTATAATTCCAATTAAAATATAGTATTTTGAAAACACACTGTCATCCCTTGATTTAACACCCCACTTATATCAATGGGCAGATCTACCAGACAGAAAATCAATAAGGAAACACTGGCCTTAAATGACACATTTGTGAAGATAAATTTAATAGATACATACAGAACATTCTATCCAAAAGCAGCAGAATACACATTCTTTTCACATGCACATGGGACATTCTCCAGGATGTGTCCATCAACAGAGGAATGGATAAAGAAATTGTGGTACACACATACAATGGAGTATTACTCAGCCATAAAAAAGAATGAAATAGGGCTTCCCTGGTGGCGCAGTGGTTGACAGTCCGCCTGCTGATGCAGAGGACACGGGTTCGTGCCCCAGTCTGGGATGATCCCACGTGCCGCAGAGCGGCTTAGCCTGTGAGCCATGGCCGCTGAGCCTGCGCGTCCAGAGCCTGTGCTCCGCAACGGGAGAGGCCACAACAGTGGGAGGCCCGTGTACCGCAAAAAAAAAAAAAAAAAAAAAAAAAAAAAGAACGAAATAATGCCATTTGCAGTGACATGGATGATGGACCTAGAGATTGTCATACTGAGTGAAGTAAGCTAGACAGAGAAAGACAAAAATCATATGATATCACTTATATGTGGAATATTAAAAGAAATGGTATAAATGAACCTATTTACAAAACAGAGAGTCACAGATGTAGAAAACAAACTTACAGTTGCCAAGGGGGAAAGGGTGGAGGAGGGATAAGTTGGGAGACTGGGATTGACATATACACACTACTATATATAAAACAGATAATAAGAACCTACTGTATAGCACTCTACTCAATACTCTGTAATGACTTATATGGGAAAAGAATCTAAAAAAGAGTGGATATATGTATATGTATAACTGATTCACTTTGCTGTACAGCAGAAACTAACATAACATTGTAAATTAACTATACTCCAATAAAAATTAATTAATAAAAAAACACATGTTCAATAATGATATTGGCTATGGATGTGAATAAGTAACCTGAATCCTTTCATAGTTTTTTCTTCCTTTCTCTCTTGATCAATGGGTAAGACTCTAGATAATCTCTCCCAAGCTCTCCTGGGCTCTTAGCCCTCTTCTGTGTCACACTGAGGGCCCTTGAGTCCTTTCTGTTTTCCATTCCCAGTGCTGGCTCTGTCCAGAATGTGAGGTGGTCAAAGGTGTGCACTCAAGGATTACAGACTAGGGTGGTAGCTAAAGGAGACTTAAGGTTATTGAGAAGTTGTTGGTTAATATTTGAAAAGCTGTAACAAGTATTTTGTCTGATATGAGAACTTAATGGCTCTTCAGGAACCATGCCAAGTTTGAGTTTCCCAGGCAGTTTTTCCAAAGGTACTGAAAATTTTAGAGCAGGGCCTATTGATTTGCAATGATATTTTTCTGTAAGAGAAAAAGCAAGCCTCAACTGTGTAAACATCAAAGAGAAATCAAATAAGATTGACAGTGAGTATTAATTGGGTCTGTCAGCATGGAGGCTTTTGATGACTTTTTGGAAAAAAATTTAGTGTTTGTAGTGGGGAAGAACCTCTAGTAGAGTAGACTAAAGACTGAGTGGGAGGTGAAGAAATATACAAAACTCTAGTAGAGAGACAGGGCCATAGCTAAAGTGAGCTTAGGGTTAGGGAGATTGTTTTAATGGATGAGATTTGAGCATGTTCAAATGGTAATACAAAGTAGACAGTAGTGAGGGAGTATTTGAAAGTGGGAGATAGAGTTAAGTTCCAGAGAAAGTAGAAGGGGAAACACCTCCCAGTGGACATGGATTATCATTAATAACAAGCAGTTTGCTCCTTTGACTATAAAGGGAGGGAAAATGGTGCAGATGTAAGCGGAACTATAGATCTTAAGAGAAAAAGTGAGCTATTACTAGTCTAGTGGTTTCTCCTTACTCTGTGTTATAAGAAGAGAGATCTTCTATGGGAAGTAAGACAGATGGGAAGGAGTAACAGGTTTGGGGCAAAAAGCCGAAGTTTGAAATAATTTTTGTAGAAAGGTGAAGAATAAATAGAACAGGACTTGCTTAACAGCATTGAGGGACAAATACACTTTTTCCTCTATTAATTTTCTTTGCAATTAATAGTTCAGGTTTATACATATGAAGTATCACAGAATCTGACTTTTGTCTAAATGTTGAAGAATTTAAAAAACCTTTTAAGTTCAGTTTTCTGATTGAGTCAAAGACAAGTATATAGATGCCAGTATTTGAGTCAAAGACAAGTATATAGACGCCAGTATATCTCTAGCACACATTTTACTTAATTCATTGTTCAGTTTAAAAGTATTTATTATATCTTAAAATCAGTTTTGTTTTTAATATTTACTTGCCCTTAAGAAAAAAAAATTGGGGATTTGGAACTTGCTTTTTTTCATTATGTATTTCCCTACAGTACTAAGCATGGTACTTTCAACATAATAGAATTTTTAGGGTTTTTCTTTTACATTTTGACTTACTCTCTCTGACAGCTATTTTACATCAGCCTTAGGCCTGTAGTTTGCTTTATCTTTTACTCTTACCAAAAACTTTTCTGCTTCATCCTTTGCTAGACACGAAGCCTCATGGTGGGATGAAAACTTGAGATATTATTTGCCAGGATTTGTTACTTTTGGTTTTTAAAAAATTTACTTAAAGTTATTATGAAGTTTGGTCATGTTCTATCTTCAAGTTATGCTGAGGGCAGGATTTTGTGTAATTTTATTTCTGCCTGCTTTCTGTATTGCTTTTGGAGAAAATATTGGGAGATATGCTTTAAGGCAGCCACCATTATTTTATTATCTCACTATCTTCACCTACACTGACATTTTCTGGTCACTCACTTTAAATGTAATTACATTAGAAAAACAAAGATCAATTAAATTTAGTTGGGTAATCTGTTAAAATTTAAATTTATTAAGATGTATAAATTTGGTCCATAAATGTATGTGTGTAAGAAATAGAAGATTTTAAAGTGCCTGATTACACAGCTTGTGTTACTCTATTTCAAACTCATACATATGGATTGTAATAAAACACACACACACACACACACACACACACACACACGGCACAGAAAACATCAGAGAACAAATAAAACAATTAACCTGAGTCTTTCCTTAGGTCACTCCATCCATGTTGCATTGTAGTTTGCGTTTTTTTTACCCATGGTCAAGGGTATGGGGAGATTTTAGAAGGTGTGTGAAAGATGGAGGTCAATCACAGATGTCCACAAATGTGTGTCTGTAAGAAAGAGTTCCTCCACGCATAGCCCCATCAGGTCTAGAAACTGGAGTACAGGAATCTATTTTGAGGTTACTTGGCTGGCTTCTCCTGGGGCAATCTGTCAGCATATATGTCATGCTCTTTTTGTTTAGGCTATAGTTGCCATAGACAGTGCTAGGAAGTAAGGAAAAGCACTCTGTAGGAGCAGGAAAGATGGCAGGAAGCCAAAGGGAAAAATACAAAAATAGATCGCTATCTTAAAATATTATCCCAGGCCTACCATCCAATCTACAATTAGTTTTCTTCTGTTTTTATTATATAAAGAACTAATGAAAGCATCATATATGTTAATTTTTGATACATGTTGATTTTTACTTCACAGCTACCTTAGAAATTGATGAGGACTATCCATTATATCAGTCAATTTATAGAGTGACAGCCACAGATGAGGGCTCTTTAAATGGTAATGTACTGATGGTAGGTGGTGATCATTGTGTCAGACACATATATCGCTTTGGCATGCACTAGAATGGCAGACACATACGTAGCCAAGGTAACATGGGATATAAGTCTTACAGATGAATTTGAAACTAATCTGGTAGGAAAGAAGAACAATTTCTGATATTTCCATGAGAAAAATAAGGAAAGCATTGTTGGGAAGATTTTTCTGAGTACAGTGCTATGCTATGGAGATATTTTTCAAGAGTGGTTAATATATTTAATTTGATAATTAAAGAAAGCATAATGAAGCTGACAACCACTCTAATGCGATATTCGTGTTAATGTTGGAAATAGCATTTTTATAAGAAATTTTCTTAATGAGTATAAGAAAATTATACAACTTCTAATGGAGGTGGGCAACTGCAAGAAAGACATCAATGCTGAGCTGAAACTGGGGCTTTGTCTTTTGGATTCTATTCAGAACTGTTCCACTTGGCTAGCTATTTCAATGTCACATGTGAATGTGATTACATTTTTTTGATGTTTCAGTATCCTAATTACTAGATATCTAACTATAAGAGACTTGCTTTTCTCATAATTGATTCATGATTGTAAAGTCTCTTAGAGATTTGGCAAAATAAAAAGAACCCATAAAGCTCTAAATGGAGAATTTAGCAGTACATTGGACTACAAAAGTCAGCATGCTTTCTCTGCAGCTGTGCTTTTTAAACATGTATTGAAAGAGTTTACTTCTAATTTGGTAATTCACAGTATGAAGTAAGGAGCACTGTATGGGGGTGAAGTAATGGCGCTTCAGGTAACTTGGGTCAAGTTAGGAATTTACCACTAACTAGCGGAGTAATCCTGGGGAAGTCACTTAATCCCTCTCGCCCTTGATTTCCAGTTAACCTCCAGTGATACATGGGCTGTTGTCAAGGTACTCAAAATCCCCACTCAAAAATACTTTGTTGTAGACCAGCCAGCATGCAATTTGCATGAAATTGTTAAGAAATATGAGACTTTTCCTAATAGATGATGTCTTTCCAATAGGTTAAAAAATAACCTATGGTAAAAAAAAAAAAAACAAAAAAAAAACCTATGGTCCCGCTGAAAATAGTTATTACCAGTTCTGTCATTTGCAGGAAAAAAGCGCAGCAGGTGTGTTTTAAAATTTAGTGTTTTGGGAAATAGTTACATTGCTGAAGGCTCGATCCTTATCAAATTAAAAAAATATGCAGTTATAATTGAACTTTAATCAAATTTTACCTCATTTCAAACTACATTTTTTTCAGATACTTTTGAGAATGATTTATCTACTCTCACCTCTTCTCAAACATGGTGGAAAATAAATAAAAAGTGCAATCAAGAAGTAAGATAAATTATAAACTGTATTCAACTGTATTAATATTTGTAATTGGTTTATATCATTATAATTCTTATTTTGTTTCTAAAAACTCAAACAGTGACAGTGAGTTTATTTTGTACATTCTTTCAGAGATGTATTAATTTGCAGAACCAAATCTAATTTTAAAAAAAAATTCTCTTAAAGGAATGTGTATAGTGTTATGCAGCTCTGTAAAAATATAGCAAATCTTTTGGTTGTGTTAATAAGCTAAACAACTCTTACTTTTCCTGTATTCTACATCAGTATATTTCAATGGTTTTAATACAGGCTTAGATAATAAAGAAAGAGAGAAATTAATCAATGTAAAAATAAAGAACTTTCTATATATTTGCTCCATTATTGTATCTGAATGATCTTCCAAATACATTTTCATTTATTTTAGTGCGATTAATGTATGCTTTATTTTTCTAGTACTCCATTGAGACACAGTTATCTGGACCAAAGAAAGGAGCCAATTCTTTTGGAGTGGATTCTGTAAGTGGCATTGTTAGTGTGAGAGGCAATGACCCCTTGGGCTTTGAGGCTGGATATCATGTAGTTAATATATTTATTTATTATTCTGCAAAGAATGACAAGAATCTTTCATAACTGAACTCTGCCTGAAAGATTAAACAGATTATTATTTTAAAGGAAGAGTAATATTTTGTGATTCATTAATGAGGACTAGTGCAGTTAACCAAATATCTAGAACCAGTCTTGGTGGATATCAAAACATAGAGATCATGTCTTAACTTTTTAGATCTATCTAAAGAAGTTTCAGAAAAAAAAGACTTTTAAGTAGCTTTCTAATTAGGGAAAACTAAATCATTAAATTTAAAAAATTTCTGAACATCACATGGGAAGAAATTTAAAACAGTCAAGTTGTGGTATTGAAACAATTTATACTCTGCCCTACTTAGAATGACAAAACACATAGGTAGCCAAGGTAAGATGGGGTATAAGCCTTTCAGATGAATTTGAAACTAATGAGGCAGGGAAAAAGAACAATTTCTGATATTTCCATGAAAGAAAGAAGGAAAGCATTGTTGGGAAGATTTTTCTCAGTAGAGAATGACATGTTAGTAGGAACAATGATTGGAAAGAAAACAACTACAGGGCTATTGAGATAACCTGTGCACACAGAAATGGAGTGTGAAATTTAAGAAATAAAGGGATAAATTATTATTATTACTGGCATTGGTAAAGCATTTCCATTTTCAGAAATCCTCCACATGTATTATTTCAATAAGGTGGTTGAGAAAATAGTCATTAGAGAGCAAATGCAAGAATTTATAGAAAAAATAGAGGATGTGCTGCTGAATAGATATTTAGGAGAAGGAGTATTTATAACTAAAGATGATCTCAGCCTTCTAGCCTAAAAGAACATAAAGGGTAGAAGAAAGCCAATGACTTCTATTTCAATTTCAATCTGGAAATGTTAAATGTCACAGAATGGGGAAGAAGCCAATGATACATATCTTTTAAGCAATTTGAGTGTTAGGACTACAATGTGAGGTTAATATGAGCTTAAAATTAAAATTAGGTGGGAAAAATGGAGATTGTGCCTATCAGCTACCTACGTATTTAAGCAGTTCAGCTCCATACTTGTGCCCATTCCCTGCCTCACTTCCCTTGCTTACCTTGACTCACACATTCAACCAAACTTGGTAAGTCCTTTAAGACTTACTTACTTCATCTTTCTACTACATAGCTAACCTATAAATTTTATGACATTTTATAAAAGAAATTTAAATATGCTCATTGTCAGCCCCTCACTCAGCACAGGTTCTTGTACATTGTAAGGGCTTTCTTAACATCTGCTTAAAAACGTTTTAGTGGATACCTTACTGTCTCAGGGTGTTTTTTTCTTTTCAGAAGGACACTTACTGATATGTCTGAATAAATAATATTTAAAGGGTAAGACGTGTGACAGGATGATGGGGAAAATATTTGAGATCAGATGACATTCTAAACTCTTTTCAGAAATTACCTCCTGTTCTGATCGCAAAGAGTAATTCATGGTCCTGTTTCCAGGGGTTAGCATTAAACAGTCTGCTTTGTGAATGGTTTCAGTGAATTGTACTTTCAGTTAATAATTGAATCTGTAATTCATTCATTTTTTTGTTCAATTTAGTCTATATTTAGGCATGCAGCCAAGCTACACAGACCTTTGAGACTTAATGGCAAATGACATGAAGCTATTTTGAAATATACAACTAATCTAGTTAACTAAGAAAGCACTTATATTTCTTCAGTTGCCTAGAAGACAATTAAAACACTATATTTAATTGGAGAACACTACAACAACAAAAAAACCTAACAGGAGACATATTATAAAGATACACATGTATTACTAAATAGTATATTGTAAAGTTTTTTAAAAAAACTCTTTTCCAGGTTTTCCAGCTTACACTGAGAGCAACAGATACAACAGGTCTATTCTGTCAAGGGACACTAATTATCATGATTAGAAACATAAATGATGAGAAGCCTCAATCTGAGTAAGCATATTTAAAGTGTAACCATAGAGAATGGCTAACTAAACTTTTCACACATACTGTAAATAATAATAATAAAGATTATATAGCTACATAAAAATATTTTATTGTTATATTAAAATATATTACTATATACATAAGTGATACATATGCTGATAGAAAGTAAAATATATGTCAGAAAATATTGGTAAACAAATATAGAAGTGACCAATATCATAATATGATATGGTGAAAAGATTTTTGTGTGTCTTTTTGTTTTCTTCCCCAAAGGTTTTGTAAAGTTGTGTTGCTTTTAAATAAATATATTAATTTTAAACAATGGGAAAAGTAGACCTTAAAATGTAGTTTAAGGTGTTTAATTTAAATTACTTTACTTCCATACTCTGAGATATAATTGTAGCATTCAAAAACATTTTCAGATTACGAATGTCTGTTAGATGTTTTTCTATACTTCAAAATGTAATAATCAAATACATTACTACAATCTAAGAAAAATTAAATACTACTTAGATTGATGAAGAGAAAAAGAAAGATTGTAGTATTCAAATTATTTTCCTTCCACCCCTAAGTTATATCTTGACAGATAACTAAGGAGAGTAACATTGTTTGAATCCCCAAATTCATTTTTATATTATCTGAACAAGAGAAGCAAATACGGAGCTTAGTTTTTCTCCTATTTCTGCGGATAGTTACTCTACCTGTCCTACTACATTTGTGGTAGAGGTGCTGCCAACTTCTTAAAATAATTTTTTGTCACCTGCATGCCTACTATAAGCATAAACTTATTGCCTTTATTTATTTAGTAGAATTCAATGCTAGATAATATAAGCAATACCAAAATAACTAAAATATTGGTATGGCCCCCAAATATTGTTTTCACTTCTTAAGAGACATAGTGTGTTAAATTACAATTAATGAAACAGAAAAGGAAATGATTCAAAGTGGTCCAGAATGTAAATACTGTGAGTTATATTATATTATGGTATAAAGGAGAAACCACACTGTAAAGGAGAAACCACGTTAGATTGTGGTGGCCAAGAAGGTTGCTCAGAGGAATGGCCTCACCCACTCACCTTCCTTTTCCTTTAACTTCCTTGAACCTGTCTCCCAAGCCCAGATTTAGCCTGTCTTTCCCTTTAAAATGTGTAGCAAAGTTATGGTATCTATCACACAGCACTATAGTTATTTATATCTGTGTTCACTTCTAGCAGTGAGATCTAAAGAGCAGAAGCCAGCTGATTCTTATGCATATAAACTGGAATAACATACTGTAGGTTACTGATAAATGTCTGATGCTTGAATGGAAGGTTGAATAAGAAAGAAATTTAAGTTTCAGCAATGTTCTGGAAATTGATCAGGGACTTGAAATATACTTTAAAGAGATGAACAATAAATTTAAAATACATGTCCTGATAACTTGGTTGTCCAAACTTGTCCAAAGTTATGACTTTGGACAGCATTTCATCATACCAGATAAGATGAAAATGAATATATTTAATCCCTTATGTTCAATTGCCAACTATTCCATACATTTGGTATTTAGAATAATAGAGGTGCACTATTTCAATCTGTTTTCCAGTTTTCATCTCTTTGATGTTATGCTATCTTTCATGTCTCGCATGATGCCAGAGACTAATGATTAAAAATTAATGCTTATGCAAAAAAGTTACGTAACTTTGTGCCAGAAATGGACTTTCTCAACATTTGAATACTTTTGGAACTTTTAAATTCTTGACAAGATGAAGGTAATATTATCACAAATCCAAAAGATCCTTTGCAAGTTATCAGAACTGAGCAGGTATGTGCATACAAATCTGCATTTGCAACATTTTTTCATCAACATTTTTTTTTCTTTAGACCTTTTCGTCTGAATTCTATTAATGTAACTGAAGAAAAACCTGTTGGAGAAATTATAGAAAGAGTAAAACCAACAGATCGAGATGAAGATGGCGGCATCACTTATACCTTTAGATCACAGCAGGAAAAGTTTGCTTTGGACCCTTGTAAGTTTTAAATACATAGCTCTAGCTGTCTTCATTTAAGCATTCACTATCTAATCTTGGCATTTCCTTTAGACTTTGGGCTAGTAAAGCTACCCTTTCAAAATTAGATTAAATATGGAGAAGGAAACACCAAAAATGTGTGGCATTTGGACAGTTGCTATTTTCCTACTTGTAAAAATGAACTTCTTGTGAAATAACGTTTGTCACAGTAACTTATTTTTATAACTGGCTATTGGCTTTCAGAGGCAATCAGTACAATGCTTCTGTGAAATCCTTGTAAACTATAGGACAGATAAGTCATATCTAACTCCTTAATTTCATTTGTGAAAATCGGAACATTTCCTTAATAATTATATTTTGGACACTTGATTATGGATATATTCTTGCCTATGGGTACAGAATTACTACTCTGAAATATTGTTTTCCTATGGCTTGTCACAGTACTTGATTTAACTGTCCAGCATTCAACCAGAGAGAAAAAAAACAAAACACCAGCAACACAACTATGAGAGCTTCTTAAGCAGACTCTGTAAGGCTGTTGTCTCTGTGTCTAATGCCAGAGCTTGAGGTCCACAAGCCCAGAGGTCAGGAGGGAAGATGAATATAAAGTGGGAGAGATTAAGGGCAGACCAGACACACAAGCAGGCTGTGGACCCTATGAGAATGCACTAAAACCCATGTCTGTTCTTGTTGCTGCTGACCTTGATAGTGAGGGTATCCTGCAGAAGCTGGGGCCTTTCATTATAAGGCTGAGCACATACACCTGTTCTAGGAGCCAGAGAAGTTGAAAGAGGATCCAGAGGTGGATAGAGCAGCTGCAGAGCCAGCTGCTACTTTACGCCAATGATGAGATAGCAGACCAGCAAAAACATATGTAAGAAATGAAATGTCTGCTGCTAACTTTCAACTCTCCCAGTCAACCGAGATTCTCCCTTGGAAGCACCAGGGATGAACAGTCATTTCTGTCTTCACAAATTTTCCTAAGTTTGACCCTTGAGCTCATTTTTCATCTTTCTATAAAATATATCTCTTATATGTGGAATCTAAAAAAAGGGTACAAATGAACTTATCTACAAAACAGAAATAGAGTTACAAATGTAGAAACAAACTTATTATTACCAGGGGGTAAGGGTGGGAGGGATAAATTGGGAGACTGGGATTGACATATACACACTACTATATATGAAACATAACTAATAAGTACAGGGAACACTACTCAATACTCTATAATGGCCTATATGGGAAAATAATCTAAAAAAGAGTGGATATATGTATATGTATAACAGATTCACTTTGTTGTACACCTGAAACTAATACAACATTGTAAATCAACTATACTACAATAAAAATTAGAAGAAGAATTAGTTAAGTTGGATGGCAGAAACAATACATGATTAGGATTTTAACATAGTTTAGCTAGTTTTTTCAGGCTCAAAAACACTAATAACTCTATTATTGTAATTAAAATCAAATACTGTGGTCTGGTACTTTTAAAGTCAAGATGCTACCTATGCTTGGTAAATCCATAAATTACAATTTAGAGATTTGGAGGAAAATATGATGAAACCATTTATAATATTAAATTTTATTTTAAAGGTAAGTATAAAGCAAGTGGGCATTTTTAAACAAATATTTTCAATGATTGTAGAGCTGCTAAACATCACTTTCCTTATTCACTAAAAGTGTATACTATTAAATGAATTAAATTACCATCAATATGAATAAATTAATATATGCTTAATTATTTGAGTTTGGTAATTTTTATTTATTTATTTTCATTAGTTACAGGCATAATCACTCTTCTTCAGCCTTTGAATCTTGACAACCCAAATAATTCTAAAACCTATTCTTTGGAAATTGAGGCCATAGATAATGGAAATAATACCAGTACCTATAGGTTTACAGTGTTTGTGGAGGATGCAGACAATCCTATTGTCTGTGACTCGAGTTTTTCAATAGGAGCAGGTAAATTACAACCTTCTATTTTATTGATAACATTCATGAAATGAAAGAGTAAGAAAATTTTAAAATAAAATTTTTAATAATAACTAAAGTTTTATTTTTTAGTTTTAATAAAAGAGAAGTAAAAGAACTCAATAAAGTGAGAGATATACTCTTACAAAGAAGAAATACAGAGTTGGTATGATTTAAAATAACTTTCAAATAATTATTTCTTTGTGTGGAAGATTGGGTATAGGAATAGTTACAAAATTATTTTGTTTATCCCTAACATATGAATTAACAGGTTGCTTAACAAGTTGTCATATGTGTGAAAATCTAAAAAATAAAATACAACTTTTATCTTCTAGATTGACCAAGACTTAAAAATAACAGGAAAAAAGTCACTGCTGGCTAAGGTATAAAGAAATTAACACTTACAATGGAATACTACTCAGCCATAAAAAAGAATAGAATTTTGCCATTTGCAGCAATATAGATGGACTTGGAGGGCATTATGCTAGGTGAAATAAGTGATATAGAAAAAGACAAATACTGTATAATATCACTTATATGTGGAACTGAAAAATACAACAAACTAGTGAATATAACAAAAAAGAAGCAGACTCACAGATCTAGAGAACAAACTAGTGGTTAGCAGTGGGGAGAGGGAAGGTGGAGGGAGGCAATGTAGGGGTAAGGGACTTAGAAGCACAAACTAGTAGGTATAAAAGAAGCTACAAGGATATATTATACAACATGGAGAATATAGAAAATATTTTATAATAACAATAAAAGGAGTATAACCTTTAAAAATTGTGAATCAGAGAGGAACCAAGATGGTGGAGTAGAAGGACATGCTCTCACTCCCTCTTGCGAGACCACCAGAATCACAACTAGCTGCTGGACAATCATCGACAGGAAGACACTGGAACTCACCAAAAAAGATACCCCACATCCAAAGACAAAGGAGAAGCCACAATGAGACGGTAAGAGGGGCGCAATTACAGTAAAATCAAATCCAATGACTGCTGGGTGGGTGACTCTCAGGCTGGAGAACACTTATACCACAGAAGTTCGCCCACTATAGTGAAGGTTCTGAGCCCCACGCCAGGCTTCCCAACCTGGGGGTCCGGCAATGGGAGGAGGAAACAGACTTTGAAGCCTAGTGGGAATTGATTGTAGGACTTCAACACGACTTGGGGGAAACAGAGACTCCACTCTTGGAGGGCACACACAAAGTAGTGTGCGCATTGGGACGCAGGGTAAGGGGCAGTGACCCCAGGGAAGACTGAACCAGACCTACCTGCTAGTGTTGGAGGGTCTCCTGCAGAGGCGGGGGGTGGCTGTGGCTCACTGTGGGGACAAGGACACTGACAGCAGAAGTTCTGGGAAGTACTCCTTGGTGTGAGCCCTCCCAGAGTCTGTCATTATCCCCACCAAAGAGCCCAGGTAGGCTCCAGTGTTGGGTTGCCTAAGGCCAAACAACCAACTGGGAGGGAACGCAGCCCCACCCATCAACAGTCAAGTGGACTAAAGTTTACAGAGCTCTGCCCACCAGAGCAACAGCCAGCTCTACCCACCACCAGTCCCTCCCATCAACCCTCTTAGATAGCCTCATCCACCAGAGGGCAGACAGCAGAAGCAAGAAGAACTACAATCCTGCAGCCTGTGGAACAAAAACCACATTCACAGAAAGATAGGTAAGATGAAAAGACAGAGGGCTATGTACCAGATGAAGGAACAAGATAAAACCCCAGAAACTAAATGAAGTGGAGATAGGCAACGTTCCAGAAAAAAAATTCAGAATAATGATAGTGAAGATGATCCAGGACCTCGGAAAAACAATGGAGGCAAAAATGGAGAAGATGCAAGAAATGTTTAACAAAGACCTAGAAAAATTAAAGAACAAACAGAGATGAACAATTCAATAACTGAAATGAAAAATACACTAGAAGGAATCAATAGCAGAATAACTGAGTGAGAAGAATGGATAAGTGACCTGGAAGACAGAATGGTGGAATTCACTGCTGCAGAACAGAATAAAGAAAAAAGAATGAAAAGAAATGAAGACAGCCTAAGAGACCTCTGGGACAACATTTAACGCACCAACATTCGCAATATAGGGGTCCCAGAAGGAGAAGAAAGAGAAAAAGGACCAGAGAAAATATTTGAAGAGATTATAGTTGAAAAATTCCCTAACATGGGAAAGGAAATAGCCACCCAAGTCCAGGAAGCGCACAGAGTCCCATACAGGACAAACCCAAGGAGAAACACGCCGAGACACATAGTAATCAAATTGGCAAAAATTAAAGACAAAGAAAAATTATTGAAAGCAGCAAGGGAAAAACGACAAATAACATAAAAGGGAACTCCCATAAGGTTAACAGCTGATTTCTCAGTAGAAACTCTACAAGCCAGAAGGGAGTGGCATGATATACTTAAAGTGATAAAAGGGAAGAACCTACAACCAAGATTACTCTACCCAGCAAGGATCGCATTCAGATTCTATGGAGAAGTCAAAAGCTTTATAGACAAGCAAAGGCTAAGAGAATTCAGCACCACCAAACCAGCTCTAAAGGAACTGGTTTAAGGAAAAGAACTTTAGAACACTAAGGGAAATTTTCTAAGTTGGAAACACAAGAGAAGAAAAGGATCTACAAAAACAAACACAAAACAATTAAGAAAATGGCCATAGGAACATACATATCGATAATTACCTTAAATGTGAATGGATTAAATGCTTCAACCAAAAGACACAGGCTTGCTGAATGGATACAAAAACAAGATCCATATATATGCTGTCTACAAGAGACCCACTTCAGACCTAAGGACACATACAGACTGAAAGTGAGGGGATGGAAAAAGATATTCCATGCAAATGGAAATCAAAAGAAAGCTGAGGTAGCTATACTCATATCAGATAAAATAGACTTTAAAATAAAGAATGTTACAAGAGACAAGGAAGGACACTATATAATGATCAGGGGATCAATCCAAGAAGAAGATATAACAACTATAAATATATATGCAACCAACATAGGAGCACCTCAATACATAAGGCAACTGCTAACAGCTATAAAAGAGAAAATCTACAGTAACACAATAATAGTGGGGAACTTTAACACCTCACTTACACCAAGGGACAGATCATCCAAAATGAAAATAAATAAGGAAACAGAAGCTTTAAATGACACAATAGACCACATAGATTTCATTGATATTTATAGGACATTCCATCCAAAAACAGCAGATTACACTTTCTTCTCAAGTGAGCATGGAACATTCTCCAGGATAGATCACATCCTCAGTCACAAATCAAGTCTTGGTAAATTTAAGAAAACTGAAATCATATCAAGCATCTTTTCTGACCACAATGCTATGAGATTAGAAATCAAATACAGGAAAAAAAAAAAACGTAAAAAACACAATGACAAACACATGGAGGGTAAACAATATGTTACTAAATAACCAAGAAATCACTGAAGAAATCAAACAGGAAATCAAAAATACCTAGAGACAAATGACAATGAAAACACGATGATCCAAAACCTATGTGATGGAGCAAAAGCAGTTCTAAGAGGGAAGTTTATAGCTATAAAAGCCGACCTCAAGAAACAAGAAAAATCTCAATTAAACAATCTAACCTTACACCTAAAGGAACTAGAGAAAGAAGAACAAACACAACCCAAAGTTAGCAGAAGGAAAGAAATCATAAAGATCAGAACAGAAATAAATGAAACAGAAACAATGAAAACAATAGCAAAGATAAATAAAACTAAAAGCTGGTTCTTTGAGAAGATAAACAAACTTGATAAACCATTAGCCAGACTCATCAAGAAAAGGAGAGGACTCAAATCAATAAAATTAGAAATGAAAAAGGAGAAGTTACAACAGACATCACAGAAATACAAAGCATCCTAAGAGACTACTATAAGCAACTCTGTGCCAATAAAATGGACAACCTGGAAGAAATAGACAAATTCTGAGAAAGGTATAACCTTCCAAGACTGAACCAGGAAGAAACAGAAAATATGAACAGACCAATCACAAGTAATGAACTTGAAACTCTGATTAAAAATCTTCCAACAAACAAAAGTCCAGGACCAGATGGCTTCACAGGTGAATTCTATCAAACATTTAGAGAAGAGCTAACACCCATCTTTCTCAAACTCTTCCAAAAAACTGTAGAGGAAGGAACACTCCTAAACTCATTCTATGAGGCCACCATCACCCTGATACCAAAACTAGACAAAGATACTACAAAAAAATAAAATTACAGACCAATATCACTGATGAATACAGATGCAAAAATCCTCAACAAAATACCAGCAAACAGAATCCAACAACAAATTAAAAGGATCATACACCATGATCAAGTGGGATTTATCCCAGGGATGCAAGAATTCCTCAATATATGCAAATCAATCAATGTAATACACCATATTAACAAATTGAAGAATAAAAACCATATGATCATCTCAATAGATGCAGAAAAAGATTATGACAAAATTCAACACCCATTTATGATTAAAACTCTCCAGAAAGTGGACATAGATGGAACCTACCTCAACATAAGAAAGGCCATATATGACAAACCCACAGCAAACATCATTCTCAATGGTGAAAAACTGAAAGTATTTCCTCTAAGATCAGGAACGAGACAAGGATATTCACTCTCACCACTGTTATCCAACATAGTTTTGGAAGTCCTAGCCATGGCAATCAGAGAAGAAAAAGTAATAAAAGGAATAGAAATTGGAAAAGAAGAAGTAAAACTGTCACTGTTTGCAGATGACATGATACTATACATAGAGAATCCTAAAGATGCCACCAGAAAACTACTAGAGCTAATCAATGAATTTGGTAAACTTGCAGGATACAAAATTAATGCACAGAAATCTCTTGTATTTCTACACACTAATGATGAAAAATCTGAAAGAGAAATTATGGAAACACTCCCATTTACCACTGCAACAAAAAGAATAAAATACCTAGGAATAAACCTATCTAGGGAGACAAAAGACCTGTATGCAGAAAACTGTAAGACACTGATGAAGGAAATTAAAAGTGATACCAACAGATGGAGAGATATACCATGTTCTTGGATTGGAAGAATCAATATTGTGAAAATGATTATACTACCCAAAGCAATCTACAGAATCAATGCAATCCTTGTCAAATTACCAATGGCATTTTTTTCAGAACTAGAACAAATCATCTCAAAATTTGTACGGAGACACAAAAGACCCCGAATAGCCAAAGCAGTCTTGAGGGAATGAAACGGAGCTGGAGGAATCAGACTCCGTGACCTCAGACTACACTACAAAGCTAGAGTAATCAAGACAATATGGTACTGGCACAAAAACAGAAACATAGATCAATGGAACAAGATAGAAAGCCCAGAGATAAACCCATGCACCTATGGTCAACAAATCTATGACAAAGGAGGCAAAGATATACAAGGGAGAAAAGACAGTCTCTTCAATAAGCGGTACTGGGAAAGCTGGACAGCTACATGTAAAAGAATGAGATTAGAACACTCCCTAACACCATACACAAAAATAAACTCAAAATGGATTCGAGACCTAAATGTAAGACTGGACACTATAAAACTCTTAGAGGAAAACATAGGAAGAATGTTCTTTGACATAAATCACAGCAAGATCTTTTTGATCCAACTCCTAGAGTAATGGAAATAAAAACAAAAATAAACAAATGGGACCTAATGAAACTTCAAAGCTTTTGCACAGCAAAGGAAAGCATAAACAAGACAAAAAGACAACCCTCAGAATTGGAGAAAATATTCACAAGCGAATCAACGGACAAAGGATTAATCTCCAAAATATATAAACAGGTCATGCAGCTCAATATTAAAGAAACAAACAACCCAATCCAAAAATGGGCAGAAGACCTAAATAGACATTTGTCCAAAGAAGACATACAGATGGCCAAGAATCACATGAAAAGCTGCTCAACATCACTATTAGAGAAATGCAAATCAAAACTACAATGAGGTATCACCTCCTCACACCAGTTAGAATGGGCATCATCAGAAAATCTACAAACAACAAATGCTGGAGAGGGTGTGCAGAAAAGGGAACTCTCTTGCCCTGTTGGTGGGAATGTAAATTGATACAGCCACTATGGAGAACAGTATGGAGTTTTCTTAAAAAGTAAAAATAGAATTACCATATGATCCAGCAATCCCACTACTGGGCATATACCCAGAGAAAACCGTAATTCAAAAAGACACATGCACCCTAATGTTCATTGCAGCACTATTTACAATAGCCAGGTCATGAAAGCAACCTAAACGCCCATTGACAGATGAATGGATAAAGAAGATGTGGTACATATATACAATGGAATATTACTCAGCCATAAAAAGGAATGAAATTGAGTCATTTGTTGAGACGTGGATGGATCCAGAGACTGTCATACAGAGTGAAGTAAGTCAGAAAGAGAAAAACAAATATCGTATATTAACGCATGTATGTGGAACCTAGAAAAATGGTACAGATGGACCGGTTTGCAGGGCAGAAGTTGAGATACATATGTAGAGAACTAACGTATTCCCCCAAGGGGGTAAAACGTCAGTGGGGTGGGGTTGGTGGTGTGATGAATTGGGCGATTGGGATTGACATGTATACACTGATGTGTATAAAATTGATGACTAATAAGAACCTGCAGTATAAAAAAACAAACAAACTAAAAACAACTAATACTAAACTTTCTTTGGGTTATTTGTATGGAAATATGTTAATATAAATGTTTCAGACATTACATGAGATTTCTAAAAATATTATATGTTCTGGTATAATGTTATGTCATAATTCTAGTTATTACTTTAAAATGTATATCTCAGAAATAACTAAATTTCCTTGTCAATTGCATTATTATGAACTTTCATCAAATCTTTAACCATCTTTATTTTTAAGTCTTTTGTCATTTACAGACAGTTCTGGGTGTACTCTGATGCTTTCGCAAAAATGTTCCTATAAAAGGGTTTCATCTTCAAGGAATTCATGGAAAAGACTGACAAGTACAGGTTTCTGGTAACTGACTACTGCTGAACTGAATGAATAAGCATTTTCAGAACTCTAATGGAAAACTGATGAATTCATAAAAGTGCTAACAAAAGATCAAGATGAAAAAAAAATAATTTCATGGGACTGAGTGAACTGATGAGGATGATTATAATTTTTGTGACTTTCTGTTTGAATAAAAAAAATCCCACAAGGACTCTTTATCTCTAATCTTACTGGCTTACTTATCTGTCATAGTAAAACCCTCTTTATTCTTTCTGCCTTCTCTGTTTTGACTCCTTTTCTTTCTCTAGCTGTTTCTATTAGGAGAAACTACCCAGTTAACTGGGAGACAATGAGAGGATAATAAAGTTGAGGGCAAATGGAACACCACAAATTTTATTAAAATAGCTTGTTTTTGTTTTGGATTCCTGTCCATTGTTGCTTTCTATTCATTTTGCACAGCCAGTATTATCACTTCTCCAATTTTTAGAAATATCACTCTTTTGGAAACTGAAAATTTCCAAAACACACATGCATGTGCACATGCATACACACAAAGAGATTTCGTACTTTGACCCAAAACATACATTCTAGTATGTGTTAAATCTACCTGAAATAAGAATTTGTGTTAAAGGGACTTGTTCATAAATGCTAAACTTAAGAAAGAAAAGCCTCCTAGTAGGCTTGGCAATGAATCACCTTACAGGCCTGATGCTTATGAAAACTTTATCTTTTGGATCACTTTGAGACAACTGAACTGATGTTCTTCATAATTTACTTTTTTGGTCTCCCCCAAATCATAGAAAGCTTTAAAAAGATACACGTGGATCCCAAGGAGGTCATTCTAACCTGACTTCTACTGCAGACTTGGCTGAACCAGCATAAGCTGCTTAGGCAGGATCAAGATCAAGATTTTCTTCTCTTCCATCATGTGGGTTTATGGTCTTTGAGACAGAGAAGTAGCAGAAAAGAAAATACTGCCTTCTAGGTCTTCCCTGGTGGCACAGTGGTTGAGAGTCCGCCTGCCGATGCAGGGGACACGGGTTCGTGCCCCGGTGCGGGAAGATCCCACATGCCGCGGAGCGGTTGGGCCCATGAGCCATGGCCGCTGAGCCTGCGCGTCCGGAGCCTGTGCTCCACAACGGGAGAGGCCACAACAGTGAGAGGACCGCGCACCGCAAAAGAAAAAAAAAAAAATACTGCCTTCTATCTAAAATAGGGTATCTGTGTGGGTCTCTGTGAGGTTTTTCAAGACAGAGTATTAATTAATTTACTTATTTTTGCTGTGTTGGGTCTTTGTTTCTGTGCGAGGGCTTTCTCTAGTTGTGGCAAGCGGGGGCCACTCTTCATCGCTGTGCGCGGGCCTCTCACTTATCGCGGCCTCTCTTGTTGCGGAGCACAGGCTACAGAAGTGCAGGCTCAGTAGTTGTGGCTTACGGGCCTAGTTCCTCCGCGGCATGTGGGATCCTCCCAGACCAGGGCTCGAACCCGTGTCCCCTGCATTAGCAGGCAGATTCTCAACCACTGCGCCACCAGGGAAGCCCCAAGACAGGGTATTGACACAACTTTCAGGTGGCTGATGTGATACATACATATTAAATTCACTTACTATGTTAAATTATCCAATGGCCTTAATTAACTAGAGCGACCACTAAATTAGGCAATCTGTTTACACATATTCAGTTTGAAACAAAGGTTCAAAATAAGCAAGACCTGTTCACACAACAATTGTTCCATTACATTCTTTGAAATAGTCAAACTGTATGAGGCTTTTACAGGACTACCTAGTCTAAGTTATAGACTTGATATTCAATATTCAAGTGCACAGAAAGCAGGAATAATTTTAAAAGAGTATCATTTGTAGAACTGCACAACAGGTGAAGAAAATACTTACGGTTTAATGTGTGTGCATTTGTGTTATTCGGTTTTTAGGTGAGAAAGAATCACAGTTGGTAACACTGAAAGAAAGATAAGAAGCAGTGGTTGAAGAAAGGAAAGTAAATAACATTTATTGAGCACTTGTGAGATGCATTACGTATAATATTTTATTTAATCCTCAGAACTACTCTAAGGTTGAGAATATATCTTATCCTATTGTACAGATGAGAATATTGATGGACTAGAAATTCAAATGGAGTCAATTCCTGACTCCACAGCTTTTGCTCTATTTTTTTGTACATTACTGTGAAAAGAGATAAAAGACTTCAATTATCTAACAAAGGAATCAAAGTTGAAAGCATATCTTAATGGTCATTGACTTTGTGCCAGACACTGAGCAATTATATCCTATTCCACACACTAGCCCAAAATTTAAATGTAGAAACATGAAACTGATATTTTTATGTTGGCTTTCTTAAAATGAATGTTAGTGGGAAAAATTACTTGTGGTCTTTATTTCTCTGAAATAAATATCATTAAGAAAACTGCTATAGGGAGAAATTCTTACAGTATAACAACTTATGGAGCCAATATGAAGCAAAAAGTAGTGAAAGAATGTTTGAATTTAAATTATTGCTCATGGTTTATATAATTGTATAGGTGTTTTAGTGTCTATTCCTAAAAAGGTTCCTGCATTTGCTTTTATATATAGGATTCTTGCAAGAGATCCAGATCCAGGACAAGAAGTTGAGGTTAAGTATTGTATTATTATCTATTAATTTTTTCCAACTTTTATTTTGTAAAAAGTGCTCAAATTTTCAATGAGCAAAAAATTACTTCATCAGGCTTTGAATTAATGTTGTCTTTATATTTTATGGTAGTCACTGAAGTGAGAGGAGGACTTTAAACCTTTGACTATAGTAACAGACTAAAAATTATATGACTTGGAAGTGAAAGCAACAGACCTTCTAAAATGCTCTAAAAGGCATTTAGAAAAACTAGAGCTTATATTTTTTTCCATTTGTCTGATGACATTTATACAGCTGAGAGAATATCCTTTAATGTTTGTTACCTTTTATTCATCCCAGATCAGGCATATTTTCTTTATTATACACATAATTTGAATAAAGGATATGTTGTATCTTCATATAAGTTCTAGTTTCAGCAATAATTAATTAATAGTGATTTAATAAATAATACATGACAAAATAGTTACAGATTAAGAGGGAATAAAGAAGAAGAAATACAAAATAATTAATCACTCGAGATTTTCTCAGGAATTTTTATGGTGTACATATGAACTATATTCTAATTGTACTTGTAAGAAAAAATTGACTTTTTGATTATAGAATGTATTATAAGTCATATTAGTGCAATGGAATATTCTGCTCTAATTCTCTTTAGAGCAAACTAAACTTTTTCCATTTGTTCATACTTACTCTGGTAGCTGGCTTATAAACATCATTTGGGGAATAAGGTTGAAATGAAAGCTTAGGGGGGCACTGTTGGAAAATTTAGCCTGCATATAATTTTTCTGGTGACCTGATTACAGTGAGGCACTGATCAGTACTCCCAATTTCATTTTTTTGCTCATGTGAATTTTAGACTGAGGACAGAAGATGACACAGGAAAAGTGTAGTTTCTTGTTTACTAGGTTCAGAAGCTCCATTTATGTAGGTGTGTAAATGTGTGTGGGAGGACAGGGTCAGGATATGGGGATTATGTGCATTTAGGGTGTGTAGATATATATGTGGGTTTATGCCAGGATACATGCATGTGGGAGGAGGATGGGGTGACTATGTAAATACTGACTACAACTTCATGTGTTTACACATAACTAAATATTACACATTTCATAACTAAATATTATAGTATCTGATTTATATTGTACAAGTCACTGGGAAAGAAAAACAAAACAAAGACTTGGAAAATGATAATTTTTTTTAACAAAAAGCAATAATAAGGGGAGAAACAAAGAAAATGAGATTTTTCTAAAAGAACATTTAATGGATTTTAGCCTAATATAAGCCAACTTTGGTTGTTCACTCATAGACAAATAAAAATCAGTTAGTATGCCCATCAAAATGGCTGTGATGCCTTTTTGGAAATGGCATTGGATATGTCTCCCAGGTTTTATTGTTTCTCTTTGGACCAGAAACTGGATGTAAATTTTTTCAAAATATGATGTCTTTACTAAATCCCTTTAAAAATCTTTAATATTCATCTTGAAACTGAGCCCAGTTATAAGCACAGTGATAACAGTGGAGAGGAACATGCTGATGTCCCTAAAAAATATCTTTGTCTAAAGCAATATTTTATTGGGCCATACAGAAAATCAATTTAGAGATGAGATCTAATGGCATTGTCCAAATAATTCAGTGTATGTGCCTCCTGAGTATACAAGAGGGAATGACTTTTTTATATATTAGAAAAATCTGTAAATGCAACACTAGAAAATAAACTAATTATAAAACCAATAATAGTTATTTACCAAAAATGCTCTAATACTTAAATATAAAAACCTTTGGAAAAAATACAACTAAAAATGTAAATGAATTTTCAGATTACTCTTGAAGTCTGGAAAAGAAAGTTTAGCTTTTATTTTTATGGGCACTGTCTTCACAAAATTAATTTTGGTTTACTTAGGTCTTGCCTAATAACTGCATCAAAACTGTAAGTTCAGAATCCATGCTTTTTCAATAACGTATTAACCATTTTTTTGTGTGCTTTCTTAAAAGGTTTTAATATTAAACTCTTCAGTTAATACCACTGCCTACTTTGCTTTGGATTCACATAATGCCGTGATTTCTAAAACCACAAGACCTCTTTTGGATTATGAAACAAATCCTAAGGTAAGAATAAAGATGAAACAACATTAAATAATAAATACCTTTAAATACTCTTCAAAAAGAGTAATTTCAATATTTTCAATAACTTTTAAAAACTTACCTAAATTGAAATAAAAATACCAAATTTATGTAATTGTATTTTCATATTCACATAGATCAAGCAAAAATTCACTTTAAGAAAATAAATTTAGAATTTTATTTGATTCATTTTACTCTTTCCATTAGACTTTTAAAAAATATTATTTCAATTTTTGTGTTTGCTTCTTTAAGTGCATATAAAAGTTAGAGAAGGGATTACCTCCATACTCAAAAGCATAAAAATGTTGGAGAAAGGATTGCCTCCATATTCAAAAGCATAAAACTGAGGCCACGTTCTGGGTGATTAAATAAAATTGCCCTTTATTACAGTCACAAATTATCTGGAGTATTGCCTCTCTCCTTGGCTTTACTTGACTGTAGAGATATGGCCTAATCTTTTTTCCCCCAATGTCCTGGTTAAATTTCAGATTTGCAAATATTTGGAAAGAACAGAGAGGTATAAGCGTATGGAAAAACATAACAAATCTCTTTTCCTACAAAGTCATTCTGGGAAATGGGACCACTTAAATTTCAAATGTTTCCCAGTGTCTTTAAACATTTCTCAATGCTTCCAGTAGTAGACTTATCAAGAAACATTGTTTTTTTAAAAACAGTGCCTTACCTAAAACAAGCCTTTATAAGTTACAAATATTTCGACCAGGATTTTCTCACTGTGTGAGAGTTAGAGGAAAAATTAAAAGCAACAACTGGTGCTCTAGGACAACTGGCTAATGGTTTATAATATTTTCACTTTGGTATTGTACGATCATCTCTCATATTATCAACTTTGCTGTTTTCCATTCACTCCTAAATGAAGTACTTCAGTTCTATTCGCTTCTTCACTCTTTCATATAATGTTCAAAATTAACTTTATGAAAGAAGCCCCATTCACGTTTTGATTTTAATTACACTGAATTTATAAATTAGACTGAAGAGAATTAGCATCATTATCATCCATAAAGCAGGATGATTTATTAAATTATTCAGAACTTTATTAATTTTCCATATATTTCATATTTTTCTCCACAGAAGTTTGTAATTTTACACATTATATGTATGATATTCCTAGACAACTTGACTTTTGCTGCTGTATATTCATTTTCTAATTGTTCAAGGTTAAAGTTGATTCTTATACCTTGATATTTAAAATGGCAACTTTGCTAACTCCTTATATTAATTTGAATAATTTCTAGATGAGCTTTCATTTTTATGTTAACTGTGTTAACATTCACAGTTAAAATAACTGTCAAGAGTGACAGTTGTTTTTTTCTCTTCAATTCTTAAAACTTTTTATTCATATTGTATGCCTTATTTTTTTGATGAGGACTTCCAGAACAACGTTTACTAGAAGTGGTTATAGGATGCATCCTTGTTTTGTCCTGATTTTAAAAGTTATTGTTTAATGTTTCAAATGACAATGGTATTTCTTATAGGGCTATGGTAGACATCTTTTTTAAGTAAGAAAAGTTTTTTTTTTTATTTAATAAATTTGTTTATTTTATTTTTGGCTGTGTTGGGTCTTCGTTGCTGCATGCGAGCTTTCTCTAGTTGTGGCTAGTGGTGCGGTGCATAGGCTTCTCATTGCGGTGGCTTCTCTTGTTGCAGAGCACGGGCTCTAGGCATGCAGGCTTCAGTAGCTGTGGCACATGGGCTCTAGAGCGGAGGCTCAGTAGTTGTGGAACACGGGTTTAGCTGCTCCACGGCATGTGGGATCTTCCCGGACCAGGGATCTAACCCATGTTCCCTGCATTGGCAGGCGGATTCTTAACCACTGCGCCACCAGGGAAGCCCAGAAAAGTTTTTTTTTTATTCCTAATTTGTTAAGGGATATTTGATGTTGAATTTTATAATATTTTTCTCCATTTACTTAGAAAATTATATGGTTTCTTTTTGTGAATTTATTAAATGTATGAGTTATTTTAATACATTTTATGTTATTATAACATCTTTGTCTTTCTGGCATATAACCTACCCCATATAAGGTAGTTTTCAATATAGATTACTATATTCAATTTGCTACTATTTTAATTTAATTTGGGGATTGTAATCCTAAATGTTCCCTTGTCTTTGTTGACTAAAGCTCAAGGTGGTTTGTTCACTCATTTTTTCTTCCCACATGTGAGCTCATCATTAGAAGAGCTTCTGCATGTTTACACATTTAAACAGTGTTGAGCAATTGTCCCTCCAAAGGGGTATACCTCTTGGCATTCCTAAGGCATCACTGGTTTCAGGAAAGTTTGTATGTTAATTTCATGGCCCAGCTATTCTTGGACCAAATGTTTAGTACAACCTAACTTTTATGAGTTTCTCTCTCTCTCTCTCTCTCCCTCTTTCTTTTTCTCCTATAGTTTAATGGCAGTGGTATTCTGGAAGGATTATGGCAAATGATTTTACTCTGTCCACCAACCTGATCTAAAAACAAAACTTCATTTGATAAACTTTCATCCTCTTTTGGTTTACATATTAATCTTCTCCATTGATTTCCTCCATGGTAAGGTTATTTCTAATTGGCTTCTTGTCTCTGGTGTACTGCACAGTGCATCGTATAGTCAGTGCTCAAGAATATTTCTTGAATGAAAGCATGAATTCTCTACTAATTTCAAGGGTCCATGTATTTGTTAAGACTTAAAACAATGAGAAACAATAGATTCATTAGTTTGATATCATTTTTGAATTGCCAAGTACTGTGTTGGCACTCTTACCCAGATTTTCAAGAAACCACACATTTATTTTTTTTCCTAAAGCATCAAACCAGTTACATTATGTTGAGTATGTGTTAGGCACCAGTACGGTGTTTTACACATAATAGCTTACTTAATGCTTATGGAAGCCCTGTGAGGTAGATACCATTTTAACCTCCATTTTATAGATGAAGACATTAAGTCCAAATAAATAAGTGGCCTACCCAAGATCATCCAGCTGGTAAATGGATGAATCATGATTCCAACACAAGCAGCCTAACGTTATTATTTAAAAAAATTTTTTTTGAACATCTTCACTGGAGTATAATTGCTTTACTGTGGTGTGTTAGTTTCTGCTGTATTACAAACTGAATCAGCTATACATATACATATATCCCCGTATCTCTTCCCTCTTGCATCTCCCTCCCACCCTCCCTATTCCACATCTCTAGGTGGACACAAAACACTGAGCTGATCTCCCTGTGCTATGCAGCTGCTTCCCAGTAACTATCTATTTTCCATTTGGTAGTGTATATATGTCCATGCCACTCTCTCACTTTGTCCCAGCTTACCCTTCTCCCTCCCAGTGTCCTCAAGTCCATTCTCTATGTCTGCATCTTTATTCCTGTCCTGCCCCTAGGTTCTTCAGAGCCTTTTTTTTTTTTTTTTAGATTCCATATATATGTGTTAGCATATGGTATTTGTTTTTGTCTGACTTACTTCACTCTGTATGACAGACTCTAGGTCCATCCACCTCACTGCAAATAACTCAGTTTTGTTTCTTTTTTATGGCTGAGCAATATTCCATTGTATATATGTGCCACATCTTCTTTATCCATTCATCTGTCGATGGACAATAAGGTTGCTTCCATGTCCTGGATATTGTAAATAGAGCTGCAATGAACATTGTGGTACATGACTCTTTTTGAATTATGGTTTTCTCAGGGTATATGCCCTATAGTGGGAGTGCTGGGTCATATGGTAGTTCTATTTTTAGTTTTTTAAGGAACCTCCATACTGTTCTCCATAGTGGCTGTATCAATTTACATTCCCACCAAGAGTGCAAGAAGGGTTCCCTTTTCTGCACACCCTCTCCAGCATTTATTGTTTGTAGATTTTTTGATGATGGACATTATGACTGGTGTGAGGTGATACCTCGTTGTGGTTTTGATTTGCATTTCTCTAATGATTAGTTATGTTGAGCATCCTTTCATGTGTTTGTTGGCAATCTGTGTATCTTCTTTGGAGAAATGTCTATTTAGGTCTTCTGCCCACTTCTGAATTGGGTTATTTGCTTTTTTGATATTGAGCTGCATGAGCTGCTTGTATATTTTGGAGATTAATCCTTTGTCAGTTGCTTCATTTGCAAATATTTTCTCTCATTCTAAAGGTTGTCTTTTTGTCTTGTTTATGGTTTCCTGTGCTGTGCAGAAGGTTTTAAGTTTCATTAGGTCCCATTTGTTTATTTTTGGTTTTATTTCCATTTCTCTAGGAGATGGGTCAAAAAGGATCTTGCTGTGATGTATGTCACAGAGTGTTCTGCCTATGTTTTCCTCTAAGGGTTTTATAGTGTCTGGCCTTACATTTAGATCTTTAATCCATTTTGAGTTTATTTTTGTGTATGGTGTTAGGGAGTGTTCTAATTTCATTCTTTTACATGTAGCTGTCCAGTTTTTCCAGCACCACTTATTGAAGAGGCTATCTTTTCTCCATTGTATACTTTTGCCTCCTTTATGAAAGATACGGTGACCACAGGTCCATGGGGTTTATCTCTGGGCTTTCTATCCTGTTCCATTGATCTATATTTCTGTTTTTGTGCCAGTACCATACTGTCTTGATTACTGTAGCTTTGTAGTATAGTCTGAAGTCAGGGAGCCTGATTCTTCCAGCTCCGTTTTTCTTTCTCAAGATTGTTTTGGCTATTTGGGGTCTTTTTTGTTTCCATACAAATTGTGAATTTTTTTGTTCTACTTCTGTGAAAAATGCATTGGTAGTTTGATACGGATTGCACTGAATCTGTAGATTGCTTTGGGTAGTATAGTCATTTTCACAATGTTGATTCTTCCAATCCAAGAACATGGTATATCTATCTGTTTGTATCATCTTTAATTTCTTTCATCAGTGTCTTATAGTTTTCTGCATACAGGTCTTTTGTCTCCCTAGGTAGGTTTATTCCTAGGTATTTTATTCTTTTTGTCACAAAGGTAAATGGGAGTGTTTCCTTAATTTCTCTTTCAGATTTTTCATCATTAGTGTATAGGAAGGCAAGAGATTTCTGTGCATTATTTTTTTATTCTGCTACTTTACCATATTCATTGATTAGTTCTAGTAGTTTTCTGGTAGCATCTTTAGGATTCTCTATGTATAGTACCATGTCATCTGTAAACAGTGATAGTTTTACTTCTTCTTTTCCAATTTGGATTCCTTTAATTTCTTTTTCTTCTCTGATTGCTGTGGCTAAAACTTCCAAAACTATGTTGAATAATAGTGGTGACAGTGGGCAACCTTGTCTTGTTCCTGATCTTAGTGAAAATGCTTTCAGTTTTTCACCATGAGAACAATGTTGGCTGTGGGCTTGTCATATATGACCTTTATTATGTTGAGGTAAGTTCCCTCTAGGTCTACTTTCTGGAGGGCTTTTTAATCATAAATGAGTGTTGAATTTTGTCAAAAGCTTTTTCTGCATCTATTGAGATGATCATATGGTTTTTATCCTTCAGTTTGTTAATATGGTTTATCACATTGATTGATTTGCATATATTGAAGAATCCTTGCATTCCTGGGATAAACCCCACTTGATCATAGTTTATGATCCTTTTAATGTGCTGTTGGATTCTGTTTGCTAGTATTTTGTTGAGGATCTTTGCATCTATGTTCATCAGTGATATTGGCCTGTAGTTTTCTGTTTTTGTGACATCTTTGTCTGGTTTTGGTATCAGGGTGATGGTGGCCTCATAGAATGAGTTCGGAAGTGTTCCTCCCTCAAGCAGCCTAACTTTGTATGGGTATTTCACCACTATGCTACCTTGCCATTGTTGGCTTGTCATCTCTTCTAAAAAGCTGTTACTATCCTCCCTCATACTTTCATGCACTGCTGTAATATCTGTACATGCAGAAACTGTGTGCTCCTTATTTTAAATATCAGTGTTTGGTACTTAAATGATGTACTACTGAGGATGCATGAACAAATGAGTGAATAGTTAATTCAGAACAGCTGTGCTGTCGTAGGGAACCCCATTTTTTTAAGCCAGTGTCAAAGAAAGGAAAATTGACATATTTGAAAATAAACTTTTCATTTTAAATCATCCTTTTTCTTTGTCTTTTAAGCAGTTTATACATTTTTTTGAATAATAATTTACTTCAGTGGTAATATATTTTTGGTCAAGCTACATTTTTGTTAAATATTCCTTGTAATCTTCTGTTTTTCTCATTTATTTGAAACATTTCTGAAATAGAAGGCTCAATAAAGTATCAATATAATATATAATTAAAAGCACTTTGATTTGCTTTTTGTTTTTGTACATAATCTACTTATTAATTATATAGTTAAATTTAATAAAACAAAAATTAAAATAATTCTTTGACTACATCAAGCTTTTAGTTAGACTACATTTTTGACTATTATGACATTGGAATATCAACTTTTTATATGAAAATTTTACAAATTCTTGTGACGTTGCTAAAATATTCATGATTTTTCAATTTTTTTCCAAAAATAAGATAGCTGTTTACCTTCACATATTTTTTCCTAAACAGTGAAACTTAAGTTATCCTTTTAGTTTGCTATTTCAACAAATTCAAATTGATTTTATTGCCTTAAATGTAGCATACCAATACCAATATTTAAAAACATTGTCAAAGTTCCATAACAATTGGTAGGTAGCATTAAACACAGAAATCTACATGAGGGTACAAAAGATACTCCTTTTGACAAATGACCTTAAGATTTTTTTAGGAATAGACCTACATTCTTAGGCTGCAATTTTTAAAGTGCTTTTCAATTTTATTTTTAAAAAAAATTTTGTAAAGGGAACTTGCATATTTTAAGCACTCAAAAAACATATTCTGTCATCTCTTATTTATTTTATCATTTCCAGATAGTGGTTGCTTCGAGAAATAGAGAGAACCTGTCTCTGGAGTCATGCATTGGCACCATGACTTTAAACAGCAGGAATGTTAATGATGAGAGTCCTGTTCTTATGTAAGCAAAGAGTAATCTAAATATTTAAATGCTAAGATTTAACCACTGAAACTTCTTTTATAATGGGGTAAATATCAAAGTTTTGCTGTTACGTCCATTGTCAATTTTTTTACAAACATTCAAAGTGACCTAGAAGCAAACCTCTATTAGCTCCATACTATTGCTCTGTTTACATACAGTGAAAGTCAACGTTAATCATATTTTATGTTTGAAACCACAGAAGTCAATTTTTTTTATGGAATAAGAATTCAAAGCTTTCTATTTTCCTATTAAGTTATATATTGTAAATACTCCTTAATAAGTAAAATATTGTAGAAAATGCACATTGATACATTCGTATTGAAGAGAATTAGGGTTTTGCTCTGGATTAGGCTTTGGCTTACAGGAATGTTGTGGCTGGTTTGATCTTCCATCCAGACCACTACAAGTTTCTCCATATCAGCAATAAGGCTGTTTCACTTTCTTATCATTTGTGATTCACTGGAGTAGCACTTTTAATTTCCTTCAAAAACTTTTCCTTTGCATTCAGAACTTGGATAACTGTTTGGCACAAGAGGCCTAGCTTTTAGCCTATTTTGGCTTTCTACATGTCTTCCTCACCAAGCTTAATCATTTCTAACTTTTGATTTAAACTGAGAGACATGCATCTCTTTCACATGCACATTTAGAGGCCACTGTAGGGTTACTAATGGGTCTGATTTCAATATTGTTGTGTCTCAGGGAATAGGACGGCCGAGGAGAAGAGAGACAGAGGAATGGCCAGTTGGTGGAGCAGTCAGAACACATACAACATTATCCATTAAGTTCACAGTCTCATATTGGCATAGTTTGTGATGCTCCAAAACAATTACAGTAGTAATATCAAAGCTCACTGATCATAGATCACCATAACAAATATAATAATAATGAAAAATTTGGAAATATTGTGAGGATTACCAAAATGTGATATAGAAACACCAAGTGAGCATATGTTTTTGGAAAAGTGGCATCAGCAGACTTGCTCAATGCAGAGTTGCCAGAAATCTTCAATTTGTAAAAAATGCAATATCTGCAAAGTGCATTAAAGTGAAGTGCAATAAAATGAGGTATGCCTGAATATGAAATGAAACAGTGATTTCAAAAGTGTTTGTAGTATTTTGTAATCTGGAATAAAGTATAATAACCAGATTATATAATAACCAGATTTTATAAAATATATACTTTATATAATAAAGTATATAACCATTCAGTAGAAGGACTAGAGCAAGGGTATAGGTAGGAGAAAACTTTTAACTTCACTTTATAATACTTAAAGATTCTCTAATAGACATAGTAATTTATAAAGAAAAAGATTTTTTGAGGCCAGGGGCTTGAAATTCTTACAAGATATGTATCACATAAAATTTAAAATATTTGTTGTGTGACAGATGAAAAGAGACATTTGTTTACACTAAGTGATAAAAAAATCCCTTTTGTCCCACAGATATATACCAGATGCACCTATAAATATTTATGAAAATCTGGCTGTTGGAACAAAGCTAGTGAAGCTGACAGCAACTGATAGAGACATAGGGGACTCGGTACATTATGAATTTATAGATACACAAAAAGAATTTTCAATAAATCAAAGTATAATAATTTTTTGTTGCTAATCATTTTATAAAGTATATTATAAAAAAGCTTTTATAAAAAGCTTAAAAATAAGCTTGATTACCATTCTATAAGGGTAAAAGAATATTTAAAATATTCAGCAGCATATTTAGCATATTTTATATGAGGTAAAAAGTGATCATTCTTTCCCTCTCAGAAGTATGGAAATAGTCTGCACAATCTGTATGCTCCAGGGGACTCCCAAACAATTCAGACCCACAGCATGGTTCCCTGGGATTTTATTGTATGATTTTTCTGTGAGAAGTAGCTTTTCCCATGAAAACCATAATATTAGTCACATAAATTGAATATTTATTTTATATCATACATTCTCATAAGCACTTTGAATATACAATAACTTCTTTGTTTACTATCCTAATCCCCATCTAACATACGATGCCTGGAGAGAAATCTTCATTTACTCAAGCTCATGCTGCTAATTTGCACGTCATGACCTGCACTTGAATTCAGACTGCTTGAAAAAGAGACCTATAGCTCTAAGTACATTCTATTTGACTACAAGTTAGGAGTTCATGCATGCCTCTAACAACTTAGGCATAAAGCAAGCGGAGGGGAGAAAGAAAGGTTTTTCCGTTTCTTAAGAGGTATTGTACATTTGGCATGCATAAAAGAGCAGGATTAATCACACTCCGCCTGTCATATCGGTGAAGAGTCCCACATAGGGAGTAGAATCTGAGAGGTGAGTAAGGAGACCTGTGGAAGGGAAGACCTGTGACATGCCAGAACTTAAGCAAAGCGAGGATGTTCAGGTCAGAAGTGGTAAGAAGGGAATGGCAGCAGAAATACGAGATTCATTACATAAAGGAGGATTGATACAATAACTGTGTTAAACATAAATGAAGTCTGGTTTCTCCTGTCAGACATGTGAGTTACAAAAGTAGAAAATGAGAAAACTATAATGAACAATATGAGGATAAATTAAAATTAACAGTGTTAGAGTAAACATGTTTTTCATTACATGGGTAGGTACAGGAAGATGTGTATGTGTGTGTGTGTGTGTGTGTGTATAGTTACATAAATAGATATTGATGTAACTGTATGTGGGCGCGCATACACATACACACACACACACACACACACAGATGCATATCTGTAGCTACGTCTATTAAAAGAGTGAAAGAACTTAGGAGGATGATACAACAATAGCAATGAGCACATCTAGTACCCAGATACTGACTTCTACATACCATTTTATCCTATAAGAGCTCCCTAAAGCAATGACTCATTTTGAAAGTGACAGGAGTTAAAATGCAAGATGAGCTTGAAATAATGCGTTGTGACAATAAGCAAGACCATGATCAAGGAATGGTGAGGGTATGTTTAAAAAAAACAAAAAACCCCAGAAATTAGCTTGAATTGGCTCCCTCTAGCCAATTTAAGGGTGCTTTGAACATAATAGTTCACAAATGAAAATAACAGTTGCAAATTACAACCCATTATAAAAAATGGGACTCCATGAGTCCATAGAGATATAAATATATAAATAAATTGACAATTTCATGGGGAAGAGAATGTTTACATATTTTCAAAATACCTCACCATAAAATATTCATTAATTGCAAAGGATAAAATAGCAACTTTGGAATGGAGAAAACTGGTAGACACCAACTTTGTCAAGAAATTAAAGTGAACATCATCAGTAATGAGTCAAACAGATAGCATGCCATAAGAAGATACTGTAACTTCTGTGATATTTAATTCCAAACTACATAACCCAAATCCTATCATGGGCAGACATCAGGCAAATCCAATTTGAGGAAAACTCTCGAAAATTACCAGCCTTTAATCTTCAAAATGATGTTAAAAATTAAGAGAAGATTGAAGAACTTTCCAGATCGACAGAGACTAAAAGGACATGACAACCAGACATTTTGCTATAAAAGTATTGAGACAATTGGTAAAACTTGAAAGGAGGACTCAGTATTAGATGTATTGATGTCAACATCTGGATTTTGTTGTTTTTATTGTGGTAATGTTGGAGGATGCTCTTAGGAAATATACCTTAAAGTATATGGAGATGATAAGACATCAAGATCAGCAACTTATTCTCAAATGGTTCAGGAAAAAAAATTTTTCCCACATGTTCATGATTATTTAAAACATTTAATAATTATAAAGACTAAAAAATAGAAATCAAGAAAGAAAAAAATGATATTGAAGATAGGCAGAAAAGAGGCAATACTTTAAATCATATTCTAAAAATTCCTGAAGAAGCACATAAAAGCAGTAGAGCAGAATACTGAAAAGTATCTATCACTCAAGAAAATGTTTCTAAAATAAAAGATGATTTGAGGCTACATGTTACAAAAGGCAAAGTAGGTTTTTGGAAGACCGATACGGAGTGGCTGAATATGAGACATTTTCTAGTAAACCATTAGATATTAACGTAAAAGAAAAAATATTTGAGCCCCTAGGCAAAAAGTTTAAGTCAGGTATAAGAGAGTGATAATCAAATTGTAAATAGACTTTTTTTACAAGAATTTCCACAGTTAATAGAGTAACGTATTTAGGAAACCTGAGGACACAAATTGTGACTTTAAAAATTTATACAAAGGAAAATGACCTCACAGATAAAGAAAGCAGATAAAATTTCAGGACCATGGAAGCAATCAGGAAATATTGTTCTATGAGTTCTTCCTGAGGAATTTGCTAGGGAATGAACTCCAGACAACCAAAATAACTGAAGAATTATCAGCATAAGAAATGATGGTGAGAGATAAATACATATTTATTTATAAAATTAAAAATAATGTGTTTAGAGAGTGTACTATACATAAAGGCTACATTAGCTGCAAATATAGATAAATTAATTAAAAAGCAACTGTTAATTAAAATATTATGTCTTTATTTTTGTTGATTTTTGGTTTTTTTGTTTTTCTCGCTGCACACAGATCCCTACCCTAACTCTACTCTGCCTGGGCCAGAAGAACTAAAAGCATTTATAGTAGGGAAAAAAATTGGAACAGAGGCACAATGAGGGGAAACTACTCTAGTAGATATTAAAACATGTTATAATGCCTCTGAATTGCAAACAGTGTGATGGTGACAAATGATTATATAGATAGATGTATGGAACGGAATATAAAATTTTGATAAGAGTCCCAAATGATCATGAAAATGTAAAAGTGCAGAAAAGGTTGACATTTTTTAAAATGAAGTAATAACTCGTAGCATGAGGAAAATAAAACATTTTTGTATTGTATATCAGATTTTATCAAATTGATTAGATTTTCTCAAAAATGCAATCATACACATAATAGAAGAAAATATGAATGAATTTCTTTATAACCTGTGAGTAGGAAAAACTTACAACCGTAACTCAAAATCCAGAAACCACATGGGAATAAATTGATGAATGTGACATAACTCATCATATGATCACCATCAACATCATCACCATCATCACAACTCCAACAACAACATTTTTATGGCAAACAAATAAAATCACCATAAGAAAAGTAAAAATACAAATGAGAAATTGGGAAAATATTTGCATATTAGAAGAATAAAAGTAATAATCAGATAAGAAAATGGACTAAGACAAGAATCAACAGTTTAGAGGAGTTGCAAATGACTCTCAAGCGTATGAAAATATGCTCTGTTTTACTCATAATAAAATTGAAAATTAAAATAATACATTACTATTTGTAACCTATAGGATTACCAAAAAGTTATATTTGAAAATATCTTCCGTTGGTGAGGCTGCGTGAAACAGACCTCATATAACTCTTGGTGAGGATGAAAAATACTACAACCTTTACTGAGAGAATATGGTAGAATCTAGGAAAACTGCATATGCATTTACATTTTGATGCTGCAATCTCACCTCTAGAAAATACCTCAAATACACTGACAAAAATATAAAAAGATGTATGCACACACCATTCGTTGCATCATTATTTAACAGCAAGATTGAAAATATCCATAGGGTAGTGATTATATAAACTGTGATACATCTAGACAATGGAATAATATGTCCATAGAAAAAGAAATAAGGAGCCTCTCTCTCTATTATTTACGTAATGATCTCTGAGATACTATATTGGGGGGGGGAAGGTGAAAAATGATGTGCATAATGTGTTACTGTTAAATTTATCATGGAAAGAACACAAAATTATATAACAAATTTTTTAAATCCTGGAGAATTTTATAGATTAAAGAGAGTTAAGAGACATACCAACCAATTAAAAAGTGTGGACTTTACTTAGATGATGATTTGAAAAGCAACAAAACTTCATAAGATAATCCAAACATTTTTATCATTACTGAATATATGATGATGCTAAGGAATTAATGTGATTTTTAAGGTATGCTAATTATATCACAGTTATATTTTAAAAGAAGAGTTCTTTGCCTTTAAGAATAGATAATAAAATATTTACAAATGAAATAACATGTTCTTTGGGATTTTCTTCAAAATAATCCAAGTAGAAGATAAAATAGGCAATGCTATAGATAAAACAAAATTGGCCATATATTGTAATTGTTGATGCTACTGATGTGTACGTAAGAGTTTATTGTATAATTCTCTTGGATTTAATATATGTGAATTTTTAAATAAAAACTTTTTATTCAGGAAAATATATGCCCTCATCATAATAAAAGTAAATACCTTATATTTTCAATTGCAATAAACTATAGTTTTAGAACAACACAATTTGAAAAGTGGATGGGATATAGTAAAGATATTAAGAATTTCTCTTACTGTCTTCACTCCACTTCTGTTGCTCCTTCTAAGACAAAAATGCCTAATCAGCTAGAATATATGTTTATCAATTCTATCTGCTAAATATGAATTAAAATCCTTCCTTTCCATCACTATTGTAATTCAACATCTCTCACCCAATCCTCAGCAGTACAATTTACTTTTCTCAAAATACTCTGTTCTTGTACATATTTCTGCCCTTCCATGTGCTATTCCATTTATCTGGAGTGTCTGTCCTACTTCTTCTTCTCCTTTGGCTTCCCTTTGCCGTAACTTCCTCCTCGCAACCTCCACTCCACCCCAGTCTTCTTTACCTGGATTTCCTGTGCTCGTTTATCAACACTCAGCATAAGCTTCACTGTGTACCCCTCACCGCAACCAACATGACCCTCCTATGAAATATTTTCTGACCTATGCAGTTCAGGAGGGTTTCCCTTCCAGGTCACTAACCATTCCCCATGGATCCTCAACGGTGAGTGGTGTATAAGCTTCATCAGGTCAGCAACTGTGATTTGTCCTTTAATTTATCCCCAGAACAATTTTCTCCGTATCACTATTTTAATTTATAGTGTTTTCACCTTGTGAATATTGAACAGATTTTCATTATCTGCCTTTTAGATTCAGGAGAGGTCACAATCGCCTGTCCTTTGGATTATGAGGACGCACCCACCCCACATTCTTGGGTATTACATTTTAGCGTTTACGACAATGAACGACTGCATTCCACAACTGGAACATTCACAGTGATTCTACAAGATGTTAAGGACAATCCACCTCAATGCACTCAGGATATTTACATGTAAGTTATTATAGCAAATTTGGTCTTCAGATTTTGGCACAGAGAGAAAAATAAATGGGTAAACAACATACTATTCCTGGAATGAAGACGAAGCCCTTCCTTCCATCTTTACTGTATTTTTAACCAATTTGCAGCTTCTCTGGTACAATTGGACCTGCTTTATTTTGTCTCAGAAAATTATAAAAATTAAAGCTAGAAAGGACCCCAAAAGATGACATTTGTCTAGCCCCGTGCTTCCAGGGAGGTAAAACAACTATCACACTAAAAATTATATATATGTATGGATAGTAAATTATAATTCATTTTTTAAATGTTACTGGAATTAATTTAAAGATAGTGCTAAAGCCACATGCAAACTTTCAGCTTTTTAATTACATAGAGATTTTAAAATGAAGGCATGATTAAGTTATTTGCATTATATAAAAAGAGTACAAAATGTGTAAGATTTCATTCACTGAAACACAGATTTCCTGATCCCTAGTACATTTTTCCCTTCAGAATACCTGATTGCTCAGAAAATTCTTAACCTAGTCTGGCAGTATTCTGGTAACATACTCTTTTTTGGTATTCTCATTACATATCTCATTCCAGCAATGTATGCAATAATCCACCATAGATATGTGGGCTTTATATCATCAAGTAACAGAAGACAATCTAGATAGAACTAAAATCAACTACATGGAGTAGAACTTTGACAGTCCTCCAAGATGAACAACAGAATCTCCTGCTTAATCAGAATTTTCACTTACATAGTAGAAACAATGTTTTATACAATGCTATAAAAGTGCTTTAGTGGTCACTCTTAAATAATGTATTGAAACCACTTAAAACAATATTTTAGAAATACTATTGCTGGCATATATTTGATAACTTTGTAGAAACAAAACATAGTCCAAAATTCACATATGGAAATAGTGCCATTGCACTACTGAACTTCGAAAATCAACTTTTAGTTTGTAAACTTTTTGCCAGAAATATATTTTACTAAAAAACAAGAGATGGCAAGAATAAACAATAATTCTGTAGACACTCCAACTGTAGTTTGCTTTCACTTTCTATTCTAGCTAGTAGTTTACAGATTCTTACTGGAACAGTATTAGAATTTTTGGTTTCTAGAACAGTCTTTCTGTTAACAAATTTGACAACTCACCTTTTATTCCACTATTTTTCTCAAACCTAATGTATTTTAAGTAATTAATATTAGGAATATTCTTTTAAAACAAACAAAAAATACAAATATAACTGTTTTTATTGGTCAGGATATTTAACACTAGCTGCTGTAACACCAACAAAATTTTTGTTAAATCAATGACTAAACTCAATAAGCATTTCTTTGCCCCTTATGCAAAGAGTAATGAAGCTTGGTTGGCTCCAGTGAGTGGCACTCCCCTCTCTATGCTGAGACTCAGGGGTCCTGGCTTATTAGATCTCTGTCCTGGTCATATTGTTGCCTTTTACTTCCAACCACATATTTAATTACCTTGCCTAGACTTATACACAGCCTTTTCACTTATATTTCATTTGCCAGCACATCCTCCCCTCCTCCCGAGCCCCACAGCCAACTGTAGAAGTTGTAGAAAAACTGGGATACAGAGAGCAACATAAGAATATTGGTAAAAATTAACAGTCCCTGCTAACTTTTAAGCAAATTTAATAGACAGTAACAGGACTACTGCAACTTGAGCTGTGCATACAGCAGATCAAAGCATTAGTTCCAGTCTAGTACTATTCAATAATTTAAGGAACCTCCTAAAAACAAGACAGTTTGAAATACCAAGAATACAAAGAAAATTATACTGCGCATAAGGCAAGAAGTCAAAAGTTTATTCTTTTTTCCAGTCTGCGTCTTTTTAATTGTCATCTAACTTCTCTAGTCCTCATCTAACTTCTCTAGTCCTCATCTAACTTCTCTAGTCTGTGTCTTTTTAATTGTCATCTAACTTCTCTAGTCCTCTAGTTTTTAAAATGGGGACAATGTGTGAAGTTGAGGTACTACTGCCATATTTCCAGTGATAATATATGCGTGTGTGTTACTAAATTTGCTGCTTATTAATCCAACATAATAGCAGCTCATTTTTCCTAGGCCTTATAGCAAGAATGCCAAATATTTTCTTATCTTTCACAAATTTTCACCAACATTATAACTTTATTATTGGCAGAAGTAGTTATTTAAAATATGAGTATATTTTAAAACATATTTTAAATTAAATATTATCATCTGCATAAATCTAAATTAACATGCTACAACACATTTTTCTCATATTTTCTTATTATAGAATTGAACTTCCTGAAAACATCCCAGTTGAAACTCTTTTAGTCTCTCTAACTGGTACAGATAAAGACAGAACTGTTCCCAATAACAATATAACTTACCATTTGATTATGGATACTTTTTCAAATGAAAACTTTACACTCAAACAATGAACTGAAAGTATTTTAAAGATTCTCTCTGACTGTGGCGCTGTGATTGACCTTAGAAAAACATTTTATTTTTATTATTATAAAATCTTTAATGAACTACAATAGTTCAAATAGCTGATGGCAGAATTTGTTCCTGTATTTTCAACTGAACCTTAAACTGACAACAAAATATTTAGCTTAGAATGAATGCTGGAATGCAATTTTGATCTTGGGAACTGAACTAAGAAGGTTATAAATTTCCTACAACAAATGGTTCTGTGATAAAGTACTGGCTATTCCTTTGGACTGTTTTAAAGTAACCATAATTGCCATTAAGTAAGTATATTAAATAACTATTCTATAAAATAGAATATGCATACTTTATTACTGCATCTTGGAATATACAATAGCTTAAATATTTTACCAATTCAGTAAATCTAAACTTTATTTTTAACAATTTTTGAAACCAAAGTTAGTCTATAAGTTGCTATATTCACATATTTTTAAATAGAATTGACAGGCTTGGTTAGGCATTGTGTTCAACCAGGATTTGTGGGTAAGGTGTGGATATCATTATGATAAGCAACTGCTCATCTGACCAATTGGCTAAGACATTGGACACAGTCTGAGTAAGTAAGACATACATAAGTAATAAGCAGTTTTTTGGCCTTGGATTTGACACAAGCCCTTGCAGTTGGACTCCTACTCAAGCCCCAAACTGCATTTCATACTAACTCTAATGCCCTTACCATTTGCTGCCTCACACTGTATAATAGAGGTACACAGAAACACTTTCATGACCTTAAAACACTGCACTGTCAGCTCTGTCTTTCAGTCCTTCTGTTCACACTGTTCATACCACTAGAAAATGTTCCCCCGCATTTTGTTACCCAATTACCCATAAACTTTTGCACAGCCTTCATAACTTTGCTTAGACATTTCTTTTTTTTTTTTCCAGTATGCGGGCCTCTCACTGTTGTGGCCTCTCCCGTTGCGGAGCACAGGCTCCGGACGCGCAGGCTCAGCGGCCATGGCTCATGGGCCCAGCCGCTCCGCGGCATGTGGGATCTTCCCGGACCGGGGCACGAACCCGTGTCCCCTGCATTGGCAGGCGGACTCTCAACCACTACGCCACCAGGGAAGCCCTAGACATTTCTTTTAAGAAACCATCCCTAATATTTCTTCTCCCTCTTGTCTGGATCACGTGATTCTCTTTGGGTTCTCAGCATTTCGTATCTCTCCCACAAAAGCCCTTATCACATCTCTGTCTCCCCAAATAAACAGAGAAAGAAAAAAATCTGTTATGAAACTATTGCCTGGCATATATTCAGTACTTTGTAGATATATGTTAATTAATGACTGAATTAATGAGTTATAAATGAATAAAATTAAACTGTGAAATAGGTTTGTAAGGCATTGATAGGATTTAGTAATAAATTACTCCCAAATACATCAGTACCACATTTTCACAATTCTTTGCAACTAGAAGTTATTGTTAATATAACCAGAATGTCAAAACAGATTCTTAGAAACTATATGTACTAATATGTACCTGATAATGATGAAAAATAATGCAATATCAAAAATATTCTTAATTAGGAATATTAAGATAATAGCATGGTATAACATTTCCTTGAATAAATAATAAATAAAATAAGCTCACCAAATATACGAATAAACAACAGATTGTTGCATTGGACCTGCTCTAATGTTGACAAAACCCATAAAACCTGCCACATAAATTTCCTAGAAGCAAAATCATTGAATCAGAGTACCCATGATGGCTTTTCCGACATTTTCCTGTAAATTATTGAATGTTATACTCACTGGTATATAGTTTACCTCCTTTTTCTTTTTTAAAACATTATTAGATTATTGGGATGAGAACAATAGGATTTTTTTCAAAAGGTAATTAAGCTCAGAAAGGGTTATTAAAATGGCAACATTCTTATCTCGCTAGAGCAGCAAAGCCAAGAGAAGCCAGTGTGCAGAAGAAAAGAAACTGACATAATTTTAATGCTTAGTGAGTAAAACCTTTATTAAGAGAACATAGAACTCGAATTTGGCTTTCCAACAATGTCTGAATTTTAAACTCACAAAGGGGCGTAATTAAGATACTTTTAAAAGATAAAATTGATTTGTTCTAAGATGGCCATACATTTGCAGTGTATTATACTAATGGGAGGATAAAAAAGAGTCTTAGCATTCACTCAAAACTGGGATTTATAATAAGCGTCAAGAGTTTTATGTTAAAATAATGAATAAAGCTCTAATAGACTAGTAGATACCATTAACTCTAAATTTATCTTAATTCATTGAAGAGTGACATTCACTGGGGTACTGGTGATAGCTATGTGATTTTAATGTTGAACAATGAATTACTATATAATGAATCCGAACTATTTCATATGTAATATATTTAATTTATTAATAAAATAAAAAATGAATGTTTATATTAGTATTGCTAATCACATATTTGATTAGGTCATTTGTCTTTAATGAGTATTGACATGAAAAATCACCCCAATACATTTTATTAGTCAATTCATTTTTGATTACTATTTTATGATGTAATATTTGATATTTACAAGATAACATATCTGCAAGGTATGACACATAGCATTAAGATGAACCCCTGAACCCATCACCCTTCTTCAGAACTAGAGCATTACTAACAGATGTGCTACTACCCTTTCTCATCCCTCTACTTGGCCTTCAGAGGCAACCAATAACATAGTTTTGTATTTGTTATTGTTTGGGGGATTTTATAGTTTTATCATCTATGTACATATTCCTGGACAATATTGTTGGTTTGCTTAGCTCTTCAGCTTTAAAAAAGTGGTGTCATATTCTATTCAGCCTCCCGTGACTTAATTTTTTCACTTATGTTATGTCTCTAAGAGTCATCTATGCATGGCATCTATCTAGCTGGCTGGCTATCTTTTACCTACCTACCTACCTAGTTGCTGTAATGTTCCATTACATGCTTTAACATTCCATTGTGTGACTATAACCATTCTCTCACTGGGATTTGGATTTCCTTCTGGATTTCACTTAAGGTTGTAATAAACATTCCTGTAAGTTTTGCATGGTGCCTACACGCAACACATTTGGAAGGGTGTCTACTTAAGCACAGAACTGCATTGCCATAGTGTATGTAAATAGTCAGTTACATAAGGTGGTGCCAAGTTGTTTTCCAAACTGGTTGCATCACATTATACTCTCATGAGCAATGTATAAGGATTTTTCTTGATCGATATCCTTCTCATAATAACTGGTACACTCACATACTTTAACATGCTTTAGCCTGATTAGTAATGAGGTTGTACTTCTCTTCATATATTCATCAACTGTGTGAAAAAAACATGAAATATTGGGGTTTCCTTTGTGTGAAGCATAAAATATATATTTATCCATTCTTGTTTTGTTTTCCTTATTGATTCGTGTGATATATTCTGGAAAATATCTCATTTTCCCATAAATATTTTAACAAGTGGTCTTTCATATTTAAGTTTTCTAGACACAGGGGAACTAATTTGTGGTTTGGAGTGAAGTAGGGATTCCATTGATTTTTTTCACCACTTGTAATACCAACTCGCAGTGATGTTTCTACAGCGAACTACACTGCCATCTCTGACAGACAGAATTTTTGTATATGTTTGTATATCTGGATATTTTCTTATTTTTGTTGTATTTCTTTTCAATGCTCAACTTATTTCTATTTTTCCATATTATTTTAATGCAATTAGGATGAGAAAAAGCATACAGTAAATTAACAGGAGCACTACCACTGTGGATTGTTAACTTCTTGACTGATAATCTGGTTCAGTGCCATCAGTGTTCTTCATGTCACCTCCCTTTATCTACTTAGAATATAGACTACAGAATTTTATCATTGAAAAGTAGTTTAGAGACCACCTAATATTATAGTTTATTCATGCAGAAACATTTTTTCCCATTTGACAATTCATTTACAGCCCTTGATTTCTATAATTCTTAAAACGTTGTAGAATCCTAAGAAAACAATGCTATTCACCTATGCTTTTCTGCACCAAATTATCACCTAGTTGCTCCACATAACTTTTCTCCCTAATAGGTGCTAGTTGTTTGTTGATGAAAATAGTTAATGTGAGTGTGGCTAAGGCACAAAAAGAACCTTAGAAGAACTGAAGACACAGCACACAATCACATTCCTTCCACCCCTCTTGGTTGGCCTTAGACCTACCCTAGCAATGGCCACCCTGAGGACTGTGTGATTATGCATGAGCTGAGAAAGGGGAGACTCCTACCATTACCCCTTTTATTTAACATGAAAGATCCTGAATGCATCATGCCTGCCATGCACATCCCTCTCAGGAGAGTAAAGTGAAAGAACAAAAACATGAGACGCTTTGACCCCTCACACACACAGTGGATCTCAAATTCTGTTTTTGCATGATTTCAAAGCTTGCGATTTAAAACTTGTTTCTGAGAGATTATTCTTGCTAATACTAACTCATACCTAACTCACTTTTTAAAAGTGAAAATAAATTTATGACTACTTTTTACAAATCTTAATTATACATCAGAGCAGTTATTTATGAAGAGAATTATGAAATAGGAAGAATAGAGTCTATGGCAAATGAATCAGTGTGAACAAATGCATATCAAACATGGAACCCTAGTTTTGCTATTAGTATAATTTTACAATATGAGGTAATAATTACAAAGTGCCAGAATATACAGTAATATTATCTTAGCTTTTGTAATAAATGTATAGTTTTTATATTATAAAACTTTGCTCTCCAGTATGGAAGCCATCAGCTACTTGTGCTTTTGAGCACTTGGAATGTGGCTTGTCAGAACTGAGATATGCTCCAAGAATGAAATAAGCAACGGATTTCAGAGAAGTAGCACAAACAAATGAATGTAAACATCCCATCAATATTTTTTTGGTGTTGATTACAAGTTGAAATGATAGTATTTTGGACATATTTGATTAAATAAAATACTTTGTTAAAAATAATTTTGCCTGTTTCTTCTAACTTTTTAAAAATGTGGGCTACTAGAACTTTCAGAACAATGTCGAAAAGGAATGATGGGACGGACATCCTTGCTTTGTTCCTGATCTTAGTGGGAAAGCTTTGAGTTTCTGGCCACTAGGTATGATGTTAGGTGTAGTTCTTTGTATATATTCTTTATCAAGTTGAGGAAGTTCTCCTCTAATCCTGGTATACTGAGAGCTTTTATCTTGAATGGGTGTTGCATTTTGTCTGATCAGGTGGTTTTTCCTTTTTAGCCTCTTGATGTGATGGTAATGTGGCTTCTAGAAAACTTAAAATTACATATGTGGTTCACATTCCTACCGAATATATCCCTATTGAATAGCAATAGCATTGCTATAGGATATTATTTTCACTTATTTTTTTTTACCAAAGGTTTCACAAATCTTAGTTTTAGAGTCATGTAACTGATAAAGTGAATGCTTAATTATTAAAAGTAACCATCAATGTGATATTTTTTATCTGCAAATTGGACCTACACATCTAGATTATGATAATGATATTTTTGCAGGAATGCACTTCAAATATACATTACTTGTGAGAGTGTCTGATGAAGGAAGTCCTGTACTCTCAAGTAAGAATTTACTAATTTGAAATATTAAAGTGTTCTGAGTTATATAAAATAACAAGTAATTTAAGAAATTAGTTATTAGAAGTTTATTACATTTGTAAATATTCTGATGATCTGCTATAATAAAGTATAAAATTATTACTTATTTTAACTTATTTAGTGCATATGTACTGCTATTTAAAAAAAGAAAGTCCAAATGAAAATTGGAACATTTGGAGAGAATGATGTCCAAATGCTATTACAGCATGCTGCAGCTATTTAAAGGCAATGTCAAAGTTGAACTTTTCTGAAATAGTTGTTGTTTAAAAAATTTCTCAGGGAATTAATTTTGCATTAGAGAAAATACTAATGTTCATATTCATAGTAAATTGCATTTCCTTCATATTTCTTTATTATATTGTCATGATGAAGTATTTCAACTAGAAAACAATGTCTGCTTTTGGAAACTATGATTTTTAATTCAGAATAGGCCATTATGCATAAACACATTATAAAATATGATTGTTTTGACAAGTATTCAAAATCAGTTAATACGGTGTTTTAATGCTAAACTTATTTTCAAATGCTCTATAATCGAAAAGGTAATAATTTAATAACAAAACTTAACAATATAGATGTATTTGTAAAATTTACACACTTAAAATATAAACATATTAGATGTTAATTAAAAAGTAAAGAAAAAATGAGAATTATAGAAGATACATGATCACCTTAATTACATTTTTATGTACTTTTTTCTCTGTAGCACCTATTACAGTCATGATAAGGGTGAGTCGTATAAATGAATTAAATCCAAGTGGAATTACATTGGCATTTACCTTCAGCTTACTTGAAAACAGTCCAGTTGATATTCTAGTTGGAAAAAGTACGTTTACAGATGGAGACTGGCCATTTAATAATATAAAATACGATATTGTTGGAGGCAATATAGGATCACCCCCCAAATTTTACATTGAGCCAGACACGTACTGTAAAAATGCTGATATCAATTAGTAACAAAAATAAAGAGCTCATATATACTCATTTAGAATTTATTTTATTGAGAAACAGTGCATATTGGAAAATGTTAAAAAACAGCTTTCTCTTAAACTATGCAATGTTCACCTTGGTTTGTTAGCTGTATCCATAAATTTTTAGTTACTGCAGGAAAAGCACTGAAGTTTTAATCTTTGCTGTATAGATCTTCAGAAAGCCTATGCACATGTATTTCTTCCATATAAATGGTGTGTGAATTAATGTCTACGATGACTTTGCTGATGGAATACATGTTGGGAGTATGAACATATAAACAAAATTGGTTTGTATTAGTCCATTTCCATTTGTTATTATAGTGATTAGTTCATTCATATCGTTTATAATTTAGCAGAAATTGAAGATATTTAGTGATCCTGGGATAAGAGTTCTCTTTTCATTTTTGTGTCAGGAATGATAAAGCTATTGGGTTCACTGGACAAGGAATCTGAATCATGGTACAAGATACCTGTGAGAATAACAGACTGTCCCTGACAGTCCTCAGACAGAGAAGTAGTACCACTCAGGTGACTGTCAATGTTCTGGTAAGAATAAATCATTGCTTGTAATACTGTTATCCCCTTAGGAGACATATTCAGTCTCCTCAACATGGACCTAATTCAGAGAGTAACATGTGGGTTCAAAAACTGTAACACATGATGAGAAAATTGTCATTGTATACAAACTAATCTGTGTGAATTCTGAATTTGATTGTCTCACACATCTGTACTTCAATGTAGAGTGCCTGATACCTAAAGTTGTATGTAAGAAGTTTTGCAAGAATCATTCTGTTGTTACACATACTTCCATAAACAAACAAACATCTGTTCTAGAGTTTTAGGAGGTCACTCTGTTTGATACTTCAAAAAAAACTGCTTCTCGGGCTTCCCTGGTGGCACAGTGGTTGAGAGTCTGCCTGCCGATGCAGGGGAAACGGGTTCGTGCCCCTGTCTGGGAAGATCCCACATGCTGCGGAGGGGCTAGGCCCGTGAGCCATGGTCGCTGAGCCTGCGCGTCCGGAGCCTGTGCTCCGCAATGGGAGAGGCCACAACAGTGAGAGGCCCGCGTACCACAAACCACCCCTCCCCACACAAAACTGCTTCTCTGCTCATCTAGTTGTTCTAATCCCCCTCTGGTTTTCACTTAAGAAATATTTTAATATTTTCCCTAGTGAAGATTCTGAGAGATCAGGCATAGAGGTTCACAAACATGAAGCACAGAGGCAAGAACTTCTAACTTATAAATACTTTCTAAATATTCAAAGCAAAAACATATTTGACTTGGTTTGCTTAAGACTTACATCAATACAATTCTGTACACTACTTTTATTGGCAGAACTATACAAAAGGAGAAATTCTCCTTTATAGATACTGCCAAATTTTCTTTATCTTATGAATTTATTTGTGCCCTTTCTTGATGCTTGAGAGCAGTAAAAATTCCAGCAGGGGACTCTATGAAGCAGGCAATGACTTCTAATAAAATGATTTAAAACCACAAACACTGTTCAGAGCCTATGCATACCCCTACATACTGGACACTTTCATATGTGTTCTTGGTGAGCTAAAAGCCTTAGTGGAGCCCATGACTCAGTGTTACAATCCCCATTATAGGATCATTATGTCTGGAAAGCACAATAATCCAGGCCAAAAATCTTTGTGGAGAAAAATTTAATGAAGTGACTGAGTGGTTTCAGCCACGACTCAGAAATGTCATAAGCTAATGAACCTGCTGTCTTTCTGCAAGCTTTCAATAATACAACTGCACTTTAAGTTACATTGTAAGATTCAGTAGATGTCTTTTGCATTTGCACTTCTATAACTGATTGTTTCCATTTTTCATTTTGTTTGTGAGCTCCTATATTCAGAGAGGTATAGAACAAAAGATCTTTGTTCTTCAGCTTTAAAATCATTCACATTTCTTTCTCTTATGGAGCTAGAAGGATTTATTCAGGAATGAATACCTGATTTCTTGGGACCAGGAAAAAAGCTATACATTTCCCACCATCAGACAGTGTGGTAAACTTTTGCCTAAGACGTTGACACTGAATTCAAATACCCTTCCTCTAAAGATACTTCCAACCAAACTTTGGGTGGAAGGTATAAAAAATGTTTTATTCAGAAAACTAAACTGAGGCCCAAATTCCCTGTACGGTATAATTATTTTTTATACTACAGTTTGTTCCAAGAAAGATTGAAGCTCATATAAAAAATAAATACAATATAACAATGCTGAAGTTAAAATTAGATGAATAAATCTAAATTTCATCTGTAAAAGCAAACAAGAAAAATTTGCATCCTTTATAAAATGAAGGATGAATATTATTATGTACTGAATGTTTGTGTTCTACCAAAATTCCTATGTTATAGCCCTAATCCCCAGTGTGATGGTATTTGGAAATGAGGCCTTTTGGAGGTAAATAAGATTAGATGAGGTCATGAGGATGAGGCCCTGCCCTGATGAGATTAGTTTCCTTATTAGAAGAAATACCAGAAAGCTTATTTTCTCCCTCGGCCATGTAAGGACATGGTAAGGAGGTGACCATCTGCAAGCCAGGAAGAGTTCTCACCAGAAACTCAAACCTGCTTGTCTTTGATCTTAGACTTTCTAGCCTCTAGAACTTTGAGAAAATAAATTTCTACTCTTTATAAGCAACCCAGTCTATAGTATTTTGTTATGACAGCCCAAGCAGACGAAGACAAACATAATTTGTTTCAACAAACATAAAGATGTTATAAACTATAATATAAAAAGATATATTCCTAGTAAATAATATTTGCTATTCCTAGAAATAATAGCTAGATCAATGGAACATTCTAGGAAATCTAGGATCCAAGATATCAGATAGTAGGTTAATGATAAATTCTTAAATGAATGGTGTTAGAATAACTAATAAACAATTTTAGCAAAAAATGAATGTTGTTTCCTACTTTAGGAAGATTCAAGAAATAAATGTAAAATAATAAACTTTAAGTATATATATGAAGAAACATAAGTAAATATTTACAAAATCTTGAACTTGAAGAAGGACTTCTACTAAGCATCATAACAAGGAGGCATCATATAGGACAAGATTGCGAGATCTAGCTACAAAGACATTTAAACTGTCTGCATTTCAAAAATAGCATAAAGCAAACTGGAAGGCAAACAAAAAGTTGACAAAAATATATTCACAGCATTTATAACAGAATTTCAAATATTAATATCTTTAGTCAATAAAATCATTATAAGAAAAATACTATCTCAATAGGAATTACAAGTTTATATAAGAAAAAATTAGCAACTTTACTAGTAAACAGAGGAATGAAAATGAAAAAAAAACCCTAATTTATTTTTGTGTATTAAATTAGCTCAGAAAAAGAAAAAGCAGATGATAGTTTGTGTTGGAAATGATATAAGGAATGGACAACTCATTTCTCTGGGAATTTAAGTTAAACCGGCACAAGTTTTCTGAAGGGTATTTTGGCAATGCATATAAATTCACATTTTATGTGTGAAGAGGTTGATATTCACAGAGGTTAATTAACCAGCCTAGCATGGTTATCAAAAGCAGTCAGTCCTTAATTCTTTAATCACGAAACTCTTCCAGTATTTTTTTCAAAAGCATCAATACAAAGACTATTTATATTCCCAATTCCTGTGATGGAAAATTATCTCAAATCATAGCAAATATGTCATTTTCTAAACTGTATTTTTATTTGAAAATATGCCATGGATATATTTCCATGTAATTAAATATTCTTCTTGCCATCATATCTATGTCATTTGTAAATTTCAATAGAAATAATCATAGTACAGAGAGCCTATCTTTGTTTTTAAAGCAGTAACAAAAGGACAATCAAAAACACTCCCAGTGCAACACTCAAAAATCTTCTATACAATCTCCTGCTATATCCTCTAAGATAAACTAGTTTCAAAATATATGTCAAAATGTTTTAGTGAGATGAATTTTATAGATGTTATCAGCTATTGCCAAATTCAAATTTGTTATTGTCAATTGACTAGTTGATCTGCAGTTCTTTTTTCTGGAATAATCATCTTCTTGGGTTATATGTTTCTAAGAGAACTCTTAAGTTATGATAATAAACCGCATTATGATGATAAACTGGTTTGTTGGAAAATGCCATATTCCATAGCAGCAAAAGTTGAAGAGACATGCTTTCACTTTGACAAAATCGGGCACCAAACTTTCAAACCATTTTAACCCTTTGGAGAATTATTATCTGTTTTACAAAAAGATAAGTCCTAAGCACCATGCCTCCCAAGGAAATCAGAAAGTCTCTCTCGGCTACAGTCATTACCTAATGGCTACAGTCATTACCTAATGGCATCTATTCATCTACTGATGTCCATGCACTATAATGTGCTCCCAGGCTTCTGTATTTTGTTCTTAATTTAATGTGTCCCTTACTATCTTCTGCATCTATTACTATTCTACATGTCCTTCAAATTCCAATATATTATTTCTCTATGAAGACTTACTTTTTAAATAAAATGTAAGTATTGTGCGAAACGATATGACAGGGCCTATACTCATACTTGAACTAATTTCTCTGCTCTGTAAAAGCTTGCAGCCTGGAGCAGTTATTCTTATACAGGGTGAATACGGCTCACTAAGGTACCAGCATGAAAGATGTTCCTTCCAGGCTTGTGAGATCTACAGACTTGTTCAGAATGTAAATTATAGAAAATACAAATTAATCCATAAAATAACAAATTGATGCTGCTTCCCGCTGCTGCTCAGTCCAGGAGTTCCCAAATCAGCAGGATTCCAATTTACACAATTTACCATTTATTTCCATTTTCACCTATAATTTAAAGTGAATACCCCAGAGAATCTCCTGGCACAAAACGCCTTGAAATGTGTGATAAAATTTAACAAATAAGTCTTTAAAGTAGAAGACTGACCTCCAAAGTAATTAAGGGAAATTTCTGGAGGCAAAAAAATAAAGAGGCTAATCAAAGCTGCCAATTGTCTTGGGAACATCTTTTATTCTCTATAAAGAAAAGGCTTGAATTTTCATAGCTACTTGGACAGGAAATAAAATTTGGGGACAAGAAAGTCAGGGAGTTGGAATCCCTTATAACAATGAGGCCTTTATAATGATAAAAAAATGAAAGGACACTTTAACATACTGCCCCATGAAGTGAACAAGAAGGCTTGCCCATCTAGGCCTGGGCTCTGAACTAAGGGGAAAAACATGTCTCCTGAAACTCAAAGCAAATTTACTGGGTTTGAATTATACACACTGCAGGATATTGAAAAACTCAAGACTAGAACGTTAGAAAAAAGTGGTCCTGGATGTTTTGTTTCAAGGAGTTCCTGGCAGAAATGGAATCAAAACTTCTCAGGAGAGGCCTAACCTCCACCGGAACTGCAACAAATTCTTATAGCTAAAACCTGGCTGAATATGAGCTCAGAATCTAAAATCTAAAACTCTTAGAAAAAAGATCACAACATGCAGAGTACTAATTTCACTAGTGCACGGTATTTCATGCCCCATTCACTAGCTGTAAACTGGAATGACTGGGGCCTGAGTGAGAGGTACAGCTAGTGCACCCTGTGAGGTGACTCCAGGACCAGGAATGGTTTGCTTCCTTGTGTTGTGGAGTCTATTTCTGACTCAGGTACAGATGATGATATGACAATGCTATGGTTTTGTTTTATATTGGTTAGCTGCTAATTGTTATGCCAGCTACTAATTATTAACATACTGTACAATGTTTACTTCATACTAAATCTGCATAACAAGTCTAGGTAATATTAGCATATTTGGGGATGTCTTTTGTGGAAGGAACATACGTGGAAAATAACTATATTGGTTTTTTGTTTTGTTTTGTTTTTACTATATTATTAATAGATCATTTATACAATGAAAATAGAATTTAGTAACTATAATGTTTACATGGCACCTGGTCTCAAATCACCAAGGCATTGTGAACATTTTAACAAAGTAGACAGTAGTGAAAATTAGGTGTGGTCCTGATGTTTAGAAGGGCACTATTTTATTACAATGAAAGAAGCTGGAGGTCATTTAGTAATGTGCTGATTGAGAAGTTATTACAAGCATCCAACCAAGTTGCAGTTTTATGTGACAAGGAGCCTCATGTAGTACCTAAAAAGCTAGAAAAACATATTAGTAGACTAATATTAGAACACTGAAGAATGGTGCTGAGACTAGATGCACCAAAGAAGTTTCAACAGGTTTTCTTATCAAATGGCAATTTATGAGCCAGAACGTCGTATCTGAAACAAGTTTTTGAAAAGATAGAGAAACTTGTCCTTGAAGGTGGATATGACCTGCCTGAGTGGCTTCAGTCTGCTGTTAGTGCTGTGCTTTATGTCAATTAGAAAGTGAGCATAGAAGGAAGCCTGTCCAGTAACAAGGAATATAACTAAAAGGAAATGTGCTTTTATCTAGTCAGAATCAAAATTTTTGCACCAGTAACACTCAAGGTAAGTAAATCAGTATTCACAAATAACACTCCTGCTTGGACCTGAAGAGCAACAAACCAGGAATTTCTTTACTGATGTAAAAAAAGCAGTGAAAACAATTTCCTAGCATGATCATACATTGTCTATTACACCATCGTGTACTCACTGACAAGAATTTGCATACAAATACTGAAGGCTGTTTTGTCTCCTGCAAAGAGCATGATAAATTTCCTCAGAGGATAGATGCTAAAACATCACTGTCTCTTCTTTGTGATTCTTTTGAAGAAATTATTACCAAACACATTCCCTTTATTTCCAAACCAGAGTACGGTGGCTCTCCCATGGCCAGATGCTTACTTCATTTCTAGAACATGTAAACATATAAGCCATTTTCTTTATGTCTAAAATATTAATAGTCAATCATTTGTAGATTAATCTTTGTTCTTCCTGAACATGGTTGTAAGAGTAGCCAAACTCTTAGAACTCATTCCGGTTATAAAGGAACTAAAGGGAAATCCCTGGAGGTCCAGAGGTTAGGACTCGGTGCTTTCACTGCCAGGGTCCTGGTTCCATCCCTGGTCAGGTAATTAAGATCCCACAAGCCGTGCGGCACAGCCAAAAAATAAATAAAACAAAGGAACTATAATGCAAGAGCATGGTAATGGCCACACTTAATTTATCTGGTTTTATAATAAACTGTCTATTGGGTAGGCAAATTTTACTAACTTTGCTTTCTAACAGAAAGGTGTTAGAAAGCACAGAAATAACCATTTGAAATGACAAAGCATTACCAAGCGTTGATTGCCTCTCCATGGTTATTTTTCTCTTGGAGAGCTTTTGATGCCAAAGAAATAGATATTGGATCTATATATTTTTTTAACCTAAATGCCTATTAACCACAAGAGCCAGCAACTATATCCATACGGATTTAGAGATGACAGCATTGCCAAATATCTTTCATGCCGTTGCATGCTGTTTAAGCTGTGTTTGTGACCTTGGGCATGTTATTGAATCTCTTGGGCAGGTTACTAAAACCTCGTTTCCTCATCAAAATGACAATAAATATTTCCTACCCCAGAAGGCAGAGATGAGATTTTAGAAAGTGAGTATTTGTAAAGCACTGACTGGCTCATAGTAAGTACCATATGAGTGTTTGGTAAATGAATAAACTAGAAGCATTTCCACAACTGGGGGAAAAAATGGATGGAAATTATTGTTCTATTGAGTCTACATACTTGATTAAGATTGGATTTTCGTCATTTAATCATTAAAACAAAGGCCAGAAACTATTTAAATATGATGGCTAGGCACTTCAAATGTTTTTATTTTTTGCAGATTATAGAATAATGCTACAGCATGAAATTCACTAAGCTTGCATATTTTTAAAAAGCATAATGCTTCTTGCATTGTTTATGTTATTATGAAACTGAAACTGTAAATCAATTTCTTTCATGTACTAAATATGGCACAGTTTAAAGAACTTTAAAATATAGCATAAAGAACTAACTTAATACAGATTTTATTTATAACATGGATGAGATCACACTTTGAGAAAAAAATTTTAAATAATGCAAGCTGAAGGAAACAAAAGAAAAAAAGCACTGTATTAGAGTTCTCCAGAGAAATATATATCTCTATATCTACCTATCTAGCCAGCTAGCTAGCTATCCACCCATTTCCTAAATAAAGAGATTTATTATAAGGAATTGGCTCACATGATTATGGAGGCTGCAAGTCCCATGGCTGTTGCCTGCAAGCTGGAGACTGAGGAAAGCTGGTGGTGTAGCTCCAGCCTGAGTCTGAAGGTCTGAGAACCTGGGGCACCAATGGTGTAAGTCCCAGTGAGAGGGAAGGAGAAGAAAAATGTCCCAGCTCATCAGTCAGGCAAAGACAGCAGTTTCTCCTTCCTCTACCTTCCTGTTCTACTCAGGAGCTGTATGCAGTGGATGATGCTCACCCACATTGGGCAAGGCAATCTGCTTTACTCAGTCCCCCAGTTTAAATGATAATCTCATCCAGGAACACGCTCTCAGACACACCCAGAAATAATGTTTAACCAAATATCTGGGCACCCCATGACCTAGTCAAGTTGACACTTAAATTAACCATCTCACACACACAGTTCTAGTAGATCTCTGAATTGAAAATTAATTGCTCTTTTCTCAGTGTTCCAAAGTCTTCTATATCTATATTTGGTCAATAAAATCTTTCTGGCTTATATTATAAAGATCATTTTTTAAATTCTATTAAGTTGTTAAGTCCTTGGATTCTGAATTCGTTCTTATGCAGCTTTTATTTCTATGCATTAAGCATAGGATTTCCTTAATTACTTGCTGAATATATATATGACTATAAATTCAATTGGAATTCTGAATAGGAAAAAAAATTAGAGCCTTAGTATTTACTGTCATTGAGTTTGAGAATTTGGGGGCTGGAGAAAACCTAAGAAAACCCTGATATCTCTTCTTCTCTCATTTTATACAAAAGAGACTTGCCTTATTGAAGTTGAAAAGCAATGTGATTATCAGTGGTTCCCTAAATGTGTAGATTTGAAGTTGGTAATGGCAGACATGTTGCTTTGTGTTCACCAGATCCTGTTTTATTTTCTGGGGACAGAGGAAGACTACATTTTCTGGCTACTTTTCAGTGAGACTACAGCCATGTAACTAGAATGTGGGCTGAAGCCCTTTCCCAAGTCTGGCCGTGGAAACTCCAGCACAGTTGTCCACTTTCCCTTTGCTAGGTGATTTTCAAAGGCCATCTTTTAAGATGAAAACATTACAAGATGGAAGTCACTGCTTGAAAAAGAGCCTCCAAGAAGACCCACCTAACATGTTCGATTGTAACATAGGCAATAATTAACCTTGTTCATTGTTAAGTCAATCAGATTTCATGGTTTAACTGTTACTGCAACATAGTCTAGCCTATTGTGCCTTATGCAGAATTTTTCTGGATGACAGCTGGATTTTCCCAAATAGTTGGAATTCTCACAAATTTCTTTCCAGCTCTATGTCCCTATGACTTTGAGAGTAACCAACAACCTTTTTATAACATCAAGACAAGCTTTCTTGGATGTGCTTATGGTTTTATTTAGGTTATAAGAGTACATAAACATTTACATAAGGAACTTTTTCTTGAAAAAATTATCAATATAAAATTTTACCAGTTAATTTTCTGTAAAACTATATGCTTAACTAATTGTTTCCTAATTTTTCCAGTGTTAGTGAATGATAAAATAGAAAGAAACTCAGAAGTTTCTGGATAAAATTTAATAATTATTTATTTCAGCAATAATTATTTCAGCTTCAACAATATTAAAAAATATGCTTTGATAATAAAAATTGAGGTGAAATATTTGTGCAATTATTATGTTGGTATTTTTATTCCAATATTAAGTGATTTATGTGATCAACTTCTTGAGATAAACATTGTCTCTAATTTTTCCTCATCCTTTATACATTTTTACTGGAATACAATTGTCCTGGGGGTAATGACTCAATGTTATGCAAGATTTTACATATAACAAGAAACTATGGTATCTGGGAAAACACAATTTTTTGAGAGAGAGAGAATTTGACAATTACTTTAAACAAAAGACATAAAGATGAACATAAAATGACATTTCTCGTCTTGCCAATTTAAAATTCTTCTCTAAGTATTACATGGGCAAGTGGGGGAGAAATAAATCACAGGACTTATTTCTTATAATATATTGTTTATGAGAAATGCAGTTTTTTATTTAATTTAAATTTTAGCAAAATTGATAACAAGTAAGCATATATGACACATTTTTAAATGAAAACATGTATATTTATTGCCTTAAGAATTTTTATATTATTATTATTATTTTAGATACATTAACTTGAAAATGGCTTTAATTATTTTAAATTACATTGCAATCATGGGGATGAGATTTATATTCTATATCAACCATTTCCTAATAATCTGTAAACATTTCTGAAAATATAAGAAATATTCAATAAGTGTATCCTATTAGATTTAAATACTGCTATTAGTTTTCTAGGACTGCCACAACCAAGTACCACAGACTAGGTGGTTTAAAGCAACAGAAGTATATTCTCTCACAGTTTGGAGCCTAGAAGTTTGAAATCATGGTATCCCCAGAGCCATGTTCTCCTGAATGCTCTAGGGGAGAAACTGTTCCATGCCTTTCTCTTAGCTTCTGTTGTCATTAACAATCCTTGCCCTTTCTTAGCTTGTAAGTACATTTCTACAATCTATACCTTCATCCTAGTATACTATGTGTCTCTTCTCCCCTTCTTATAATGATACCACACTGTATTATGTGCCCACTCTACTCCAATATGACTTCACCTTAACTTGATTATATCTGAAAAAGTCTATTTCCATAAATACATCAGATTCACAGATATCAGGGGAATGGATTTGATCTTATCTTTTGGGGGCTGCACAATTCAATCCATAACAATTGCATATATCATCTAGGTCAATTCTATTTTGGAAAGGAAGTTTAAAATAGTAGATAGAACATGGCATTAGATACACCTGGTAGTAATCACCATTTTGCCTTTATAGACTGTATACCTTAAGAAACTCTGTGGGTCTCACTTTCTTCACAAGGAACATGTGCTAACAATAGTACTCACTTAAAAGGTTTTGGGAATGATTATATCCAGAAAAGCACCTGGGACATAGTAAATGCAAAGTAAATTTCAGTGTCTATCTCTGTTTTGCTATTACTACAACTACCTGAGTTTTAAACAACTTCCATGGAATGGTCCCATATAGGGACTGAAATTCTCTCTAACTTATGTAATTTAATGTTCATTTACCAAGTTACTATAATAAACATATGTTTTGGTGAAGGCTATTTGGAAAATTTGGACAAAATGCAATAACACTGATCAATTTAGAACTAAGCAAAATGTAAAATGGATGGATAGATAGATCGAGGTACATATAAGAAAATACAGAACCAATCACATCAAAAAAATTTTTATCCTTTGCTCAGATTCTTGGGGTAGTTAATAGGTTAATATGCATTTTGAATCTCTGAGGGGGTTGGAAGTTGTATTATATAGTAGTTCCCAAACTCATTTTCCATAGACCAAATTTTTATGGCATATCTATGTTCCTTAGAGCATGCATTGGGAAATAATGTACACAGATAATAGATAATTGAGATTAAAAGAAAAGCAAGAAATTTAAGTACAATAATTGTGGCTTAAGTAATACAGATATTAGTGAATAATCTAATCTCTTAGACATTAACTTTTAATGCTGATACTTTAAAAATTTATCTATTACAGTATTCAGTATGGCATTAGAGATTAGTTTTAGGAATTTTGCTGCTGAAATTATTTCCACTAAAACCTACGAACAAAATGCTTTGGTTGGAAGATTCAATATTGTCAAGATGTCAGTTCTTCCCAACTTTATCTACAGATTCAATGCAATCCCAATAAAAATCCCAGCAAGTTATTTTATGAATATCAACAAAGTGATCCTAAAGTTTATATGCAGAGGTAAAAGACTTAGAATAGCCAACACTAATGCTGAAGGAGAAGAACAATGTTTGAGGACTGACACCACTGGACTTCAAGCCTTCTAATAAAGTTATAGTAAACAAGACAGTGGTGATAGTGGTGAAAGAACAGACAAATAGATCATAGAAGAAAACAGAGAGCTCGGGAATAGACCTACATAAACAGATGAATTGATCTTTGATAAAGGATGGAAGGCAATACAATGGAGCAAAGATAGTCTTTCAACAAATGGTACTGAAGCAACTGGACATCTACACACAAAGAAATGCATCTAGATACAGACCTTACACCTTTCTTGAAAGTAACTTAAAATGGATCTAAATATAAAACCTTAAACTCTAAAACTCCCAGTATATAATAAAGGAGAAAAGCTAGGTGACCTTGGGTATGGTAATGACTTTTTAGATACATCACAAGAGACATGATATATAGATAAGCTGGACTTAATTAAAATTAGAAATTTTTGAGCTTCCCTGGTGGTGCAGTGGTTGAGAATCTGCCTGCCAATGCAGGGGACACGGGTTCGAGCCCTGGTCTGGGAAGATCCCACATCCCACGGAGCAACGAGGCCCGTGTGCCACACCACTGAGCCTGCACGTCTGGAGCTTGTGCTCCGCAACAAGAGAGGCCGCAACAGAGAGGCCCACGCACCGCGATGAAGAGTGGCCCCCGCTCGCCGCAACTAGAGAAAGCCCACGCACAGAAACGAAGACCCAACACAGCCAAAAATAAATTAATAAATAAATTACTTAATTAATTAAAAAAAAAGAAATTTCTGCTCTGCAAAAGATGAAGGTAAGAGAATGAAAAGACAAGTTACAGACTGGGAGAGAATCTTTGCAAAAGACATATCTGATAAAGAACTGTTATCAATATGTCCAAAGAACTCTTAAAACTCAACAATAAGAAAATAACCTGATTAAAAAATGGACCAAAGACTGGAGCAAACACCTCACCAAAGAAGATAAACAGATTGCAAGTAAGCATATGAAAACATGTTCAACATCATACGTCATTAGGAAATTGCAAGATAAAACAACGAGCTACTGCTACACACCTACTAGAATGGCCAAAATCCAAAACTCTGACCACAGCAAATACTGGCAAGCATGTGGAGCAATGGGAACTCTCATTCTCTGCTGGTAGGAATGGCAAATGTACAACCACTTTGGAACACAGTTTGGTGGATTCTTACAAAGCTTAAACATACTGTTACAATACAATTTAACAATCATACTCCTTGGTGTTTACATAAAGGAGCTGAAAACATGTATCTCCACACAAAAACCTGCAAATGGATGTTTATAGCAGTTTTATTCATAATTGTCAAAACCTGAAGCAACCAAGATATGCCTCAACAGGTGAATGGATAAAAAAGCTGTGGTATATCCAAATGATGGAATATTATTCAGCACTAAAAAGAAATGAGCTATCAAGCCAAAAGACATGGAAAAAACTTAAATGCATATTACTGAGTGATAGAAACCAATCTGAAAAGGCTACATACCATATAATTCCAACTACATGACATTCTGGAAAAGGCAAAACTATAGATACAGGAAAATTATCAGTGGTTGCTAAGGTTTATGGGGGAAGGATAGATGAACAGACAGAGTACAGAGGATTTTTAGGGCAGGAAAAGTATTCTGTATGATATTACAATGAGGAATACTTATTATACTTTTGTCCATAACCATAAGATGTACAGCACTAAGAGTGAACCCTAATGTAAACTATGGACTTAGGGGATAATGATGTGTCCTTATATGTGCCTGGACTGTGACAAATGTACAACTGTGATGCACGATGTCGATAGTGAGGGAGTTTTGCATGTGTGGGTAAAGGGATTATAAAGGAACTCTCTGTACTTCGTGCTCTATTTTGCCATAAACCTAAACTTCTCTAAACCATAAAGTTTATTAATTTAAAACAAAAAAGGTGCTCACAGATCAAAGAGTGACTAACTTCCAAATAATAGTTTTAGTAACAATTGTTTTATCTTTTAAAATTATTGGGTTTTTTCCTGAAATAAGGGGAAAAAACAAACATGATGACTGTTGTGAGGATTCATGGTCTATAATGGAAAAATTAACCTAGGCCCTTTGTAAATCCTTATGAAAGAAGTCAAAGTTGGACACAGCATTTATGTAGTTTGTAAGAACTTATTTATTTGTGCTTTTTTTGTTTAACATTCATAAGCTCACTGACATGTTAGAGAGACAGATCATACTTACTCACAAGAGCCCATTGTTAATGGCTCTTCCCTACTTTGCCTTCGGTAACGTCTTGCAGTAATACCAGTTACGGTGGGAGTATTTTCAAAGTATTCACACCATGGAACTTGGCAAATTCTATGAATCAGTTTTTGTCCTTTGGGGAGGAAAGTAGAGTTGGTCGTTAAACTGCAGGACACCAATAATTCTCTGAGGCCTCAGATTGACCAGACCTTCTTTCTTGTCATTCCATTCCCAGTATGTGGCACAGGCCCTGCCTCATTATTGGGGTTCAAAAAATACAGGTTGAATCGATGAAGCTATTTTGAAAATGATTTGCAATGATGTTATGATTGAAGCCAACTGAGAGAATTTAGTCACCAAAGGTGGAAGTTTAGTGAGAAATGAGGTTGAAATGAATTTGGTAAGATATCTCTCTCTTAGATAGTAAGACAAAAAAGAATGCATTTTAAAATGAGAATCAAAATAGGAAACAATATATTCATTGTATTGGAAGGCAGAGATATAAAAGGAAATCAAAAGTTTTACATGTTGAAGAGAGTGAGCCAAAGTCTTCATTTTTAGAAGAGTTCTGGGGCAAAAATCCAAAAGGTAGGGAATGGATTAGTAAACTGGGGTGCAGAAATAGAGGCAGGAAAGAGCACTCTTCGCTTCGGGGAACCTGTTCCCTTCAGACTTTGGTCTGCTTCTACAGGTAGGTGCCTTGCTCTTTGCACAAAGTGCCAGCTTCTCTCGGCTATATGTGCCTAATCTGTGAAACAAGAGTGATGAACTAGAAGGTCATTTCCAGCTGGAAAGTTAAATGATTTGTGGCTCTTTGAAAAAATTAAAAGAGAGAGAGAAAAAAGGTGATACCTGAGAGAGTAACAATGATTGTTTCCTTACATATAAGAAAGCGGTCTAACCACGCTGGTAGACAGAAAGGAAAAGATCCAAGGTAGACGGTGGATAGACTGCTTACTTAAATGGGGAAGCTATTTATAGACTGGAATGGGAAAAGTAATACAAGTAGGGGTATTAGTACTGCAAAAGAATTTTTAAAAAATCGTTATCAGGAAATAATATTTCATTTATGAAATATTCAATATTTCATTATCATTTTCAGGAAATAATAATAGTTAACATTTGTTAAGGATAATACAGGTGCTTTTCTAAATGCTTTGTATGTAATATATCTTTTAATTCTCACAAAAACCTAAAAGATAAGCAGTTTTTATTCTATTTTACAAGGAACTGAAAAGTTCCTTACCCAGGAACCTGCCATGGATACAGGATTTAACCCAAAATTCTGAGTCCAGATTGTGTAGGCTGGTAGGCAGAAACCTATAACTAGAGACCTGTTTGGTAACTTACCCAAGTCTTTTACTACTCTGTCCTCTGTTTCCTTATTCAGCAAAAACAGGCGCAATGTTTTCTTTCCCATCTAAATTCTAGGGCTATTTTGAAGTTTACTTGAGAAATTGTACTTTATGAAAGGCAAATTATGACAGATATGTAGCATATCTTTAATAAAAAAAGGACATGAGAATGTTTAGAGGATAAAACTTAAGCGACCTAATCTTGAATGCCCTTGATTACTTCATTAATGTAGACAGGGTCATATACTAAAAAGGGAGAGACATAGTATTGGAGGCTTAAGGGGCATAAAAAAGATTTGGACAAGTTAATACTGGATAATCCCCAGTAGTTCTACTATTTTACTCTAGTTTGATAATGGGAAATTTGCCAGACCATAACAAAGGAAATTCCAGATTATGATTTAGCAGATACTCTTATGTTGGCTTCAGTGCCATTTTGCTTTCTATTTAGTCTGTCAACATTCATACCATCTTCTATTAGTGTGTCAGACATACAATTGCACTCACTATGGAAACCGAGATTTCTCATGAGATTTTGAACATTAGGATGACAACAATGTTGGATACATATACCCACACAGAGTTTTTCTTTCTGAGTTTGCTTTTGTTTCTTTGGCTGAAATAAGAAAATGCAGAAATAAAGCCTGAGGGGTTTGGGGGTTTATTTTTGTTATTTGTTTGAACCTGAATATGAGTTTGCTTCTATTTTCAATGCTATTGTTGTTTAGTTCAAACTACTTTTCTTTTTACAATGCAGCAAATCTTAACAGCATAACGAAAGTATGAGTGGGAAACATTACTATTACGTTTTTTGTTATTTTGGCTCAAAGAATCTGTGTGGGAAAAAAAAAAAGGCAAAGGGAAAATTATGTCTATGCCCAGCCACAACTGGAAACCCTCCCAAGTTTTTAAAGTAATTAAAGTCCAGTCTCTGGCTGGAGGCTGTGTGTGTATAAACCTCAGAGATAACATAAAAATCGCCTTCCGGGCATCCTCCAAGACAGAGGATGTTCAATCAGATTCCAAGAACTCAAGAGCATGTGTTTTACAAGAGAGAAAGCCAAAATACAAACTTGTCTGTAAGAACTACAAATACCATACGGAAAATTGGTCCCATAGACTAAGAAGAAAAACAAAATAAAGGAATGACTTTTAAATCCCACTCTGCCAGTTAAGGGATATAGTCTTGCCTCTTATCCTAATTAAAAAATATATATATGATTGAGTTAAAGGGGATATTTGACTAGTAATTCAGTTACCATTTATTTTTCTCTTAGTAAACCTGGTACAGACTGATATATGGTCTTGTTATTTGCAAAAATAAACCAGTTTTTGAGAGGGAGAGATATGATTACTTTCATTGGTTTCCTGCATTATGAGGTATTTGGGGTTAGTGTTTATGTTTCCTTTCAGGGAAAGCTGTAGAATGGTAGAAATTTATCTTAAGTTGTAAGCAGTCTCCCAGTACATGGGGAGAATAGAAGTCATAGTCTCTGTATTTGGGCATTTATTTATTTACTTTATTTGCTTATAATTAGTAAGTCAGAGTAGAGTTCAGTGGTGAGATTATAAACTATAACTAGCATAAACTCCATCTGTATATAAAATATTTTTGACATGATTTTTACTATGAATTCCAAATGAAACATGAAATGATGCAAGAATAGTGGTGTTTTATCAAATCTTATATTTTTCATAAGGCCTTATGCTTTGCTTGTGGTTTATAATGTTTAAAATTTTACTTCAGTCAATTTAGGAATACTTTTATGGTTCCTTTCAGATAATTAATTATCATTTCCTGGAGGATTAGTTCTATTTGTGTTTTGCTATTTTTCATCATGCACTTATCTTTTTCAGGGATTTTTTTTTAATGAAAAGTCCACTGACTGCCTTGTAAAATTATCCCTCTAGAACAGATTTGCCTTTATTTCTGCTCTGCACTCTCTGAATATCACGTGTTCTGGATCAAATTTTATATTAATCTTACCAAAGATTTCCCACAGTATGCAATAGGGTAAATTTGAACTCCATACCAGAACAAACACAGGGTTGTGGTTTTTATTTATTCCAGGGAATTAACTTCAAACTTCTTACTGTTTATGTCTTGTGTAAATCTGATGATCCTCCAGGGTTTGGGCAAAATGAGTTTGCACCATTATTTGCCCTGCCTTTCAGTTTCCTTTCCATTAGTGGTATTTATGGACTTCCCTTTATTTCTAAATTCAATTCAGTAAGCTCAAATTCAGCATTTTAGGCAATTTGTAGTAGAAGATGTTCCTGTCATTTTCCTGGAAGTCTGAAAGGACCATTTCATTTATTTTATAAAGTTGACATCAGGCACACAAACTTGGACACTTTTTTTGTAATCCTTGGTTCATAACTCTTATCATTGTTCTTCCACGGCCTGCTTTTACTTGTCATTTAAAATAATATAATTAGTACCTTCAAGACTATCACTAAATAATACTCCGGATCTTGATGATAAGTTAGAACAGTGGGCAAACAACAGCAGAGCGATTAAAAATGAATGATTCACACTAACACCCAGCCATATGCATGTATCTAAACAATAAGCTATTAAGTGTTAATAAGTTCCAAAAGTTTACAACACCATTATGCTCACTTTCAAAAGTTATGAAAACAAAACAAAGCAAGATATTATCAAGTACTAACTTCAGGATGAAGATTGCCTTCGGTGATGGTATCTTGAAGCAGGAGTAAGAATAGGATGGTGGGAGTAGGGAACACTGCATGGTTAGATGTAAATTTTTTTATAACTCAAAATAATATTATATAAAATTCAGATATTACCACACTGTGTTCCGCCCTCTGACTGTGACAGTATTTATTTGTATTCTCAAGCAGTTCAAGAATGTTTACCATTTGTGGGATTGCAAACAAAAGTGCCTACTTCAAAGTAGGGAGGTATTCAGGTCCTTTTTACAGCCTCATTATGACAGAAATAACTGGCAATGATGATATCAATTCATAGCTCCATTACTTCATTTGAAGCAGATTCACTGGGTTGGGCAAACATTTCAGGGTTCTAAAGAAAAGTAAACTGACATTTTTGAACAAAGATGTCTAATAGAAATTTGGTAAGCACAGCATTTGTGGCAATAATGTGAAATTAAACTTTTTGAGAAAGGTGAAGAAAATGCGATTTTATAGAGAAAAGACAAATAACAGAAAAAATTGTTATTCCCACCTTTTTTTTCTGGAGAGAGAAAAAAATAATCAAATGTTAGGTGAATGTCCAGGAAATTTATGATTGCTAAGCGGACAAAGAGTGCCCTGGAACTGACTGCAAATTAAGCTACTCTAACTTTCATAATATTCTCTCTGACTTCTCCCTGGCCTGGGAGTTTTGAAGAATAGACTAATTATTAGGTACTTTTTCAGAAATAGCAGGTTAACTTCCAGTCAAGGTGGTATAGTCCCCTTTCTCCCTACTCCTCCCTCCTAAGCACAACTATAAACCCTGGAAATAACATGAGGCACAATCAAAGGAGAGTTCTCAAAGGTTGTAAGAAGAAGATGAACTTGTTTGGAACCCCAGGATTTTAGGAACTACACAGTGACCACCCAACAGAAGATCCCTCATTTCCTGACATTCAACCTAACAACAGAAGGCAGCTCAGGTAGGCTTACTCTGCCCCAGGGTAGAATACGACTCTCTGACAATATCAGGGAAGTCCAACAGCACTGAAAATGGATCAGGATCTCCGACAACAGTAAGTGACCTTTGGAAATGTCCTCTTATTGGTTGTATCAGCAAATGTTCATTCATTAGGCCTTTCTCCTCTATGTGATGTTTGGTTTTGACTCATATGTGAATGATCTCACCACGAAGGAACCCTGAAATGAAACTGAGGATGCTTTCTCCCAAAGTTAATATACCTTTTGCTCCTGCTTTGAGAAAGGGCTCACTACCTACTAAAAATTACTATTATCTCCTTCGTGCAGCTTTTCTTAACACAAATACCTTAGTTTCAGCTCTCTTGGCTTCAAATTCAAGTCTCAGGATCTCAGTACCAAAATGGTCACTGTCAGATTTAGCATTTACTTACAAAGTTGAATTCCAGTTTCTCTTTCTCTCTCTCACTTTATCATAAAATATTAATTCTTTAGAGACCATGAATGCATTAATCATCATATTTTACCTAGTATCTATTTATTTGTAGCAGCACAGACCTTCAGAGCAACTGGTCTGATTATCACACAGAGCAAATTCTCAACTAAACTTTTTGTTTACTTAAACTCAATAAATATATGCTGGTGATTCTGTAACCACTTGCAGGCTGAGAATTACTGGTGTACAAAATCAAGGCACTGAAGAATATTTCAGGGTAAAATTTTTGCATTTTGATTAAAAATTTTTAAGAGCTATCCACAGCTGTCCTTAATTTTAGCTGGATGAGGATCATCATTTTTTTCCCCTGGGTTTGCATTTGAGAATTTTTTTAAATAAAATTATTTATTTATTAATTTATTTCTGGCCGTGCCATGTGGCATGCGGGATCTTAGTTCCCCGACCAGGGATCGAACCCATGCCCCCTGCATTGGGAGCTTGGAGTCTTAACCACTGGACTGCCAGGGAAGTCCCTCCATTTGAGATTTTTAAAGCTCATTTAATATTGATATTCAGCTTGAAGAGATATTTCAATGCATGTTCCAGATGATTATTTTAAATAGCTACCTAACTATTTTACCAGGTAGATTAAAGAAATATTTTATTCTGAATTAAATTTAGTAAGAATTAGAAGCCAAATTCAAGTGCATAAAGTTGTGGGAACAACAAATCATTCAGTCTGCGGAAACTTTATTTACCCTAAATGAAAGGTCTCATATTAATAATAGTGCTGCTAATATAGCTCTTCTTGATTTAGTTTAATGTGTCACATTCAGTCTTGACCTGCATCCGTACAACAGGTGTCATCCATTATAATAGCACTAGAAAAAATAAAGCCATAAAGCATTCACAAAATATAGTTTATACTGAAAATTTTGTCACTTTACAAAAGACAAATACAAAGTGCATGTAAACAATAAACAGAAAGTCTTAAACCTAAAATCTAATTGAGAAAGTGAAAAATCTTAGTAATCTGTAACTATATTTTGAATCTAGAACTCTATTTACTCAGAAGTTTTCATCAAATCCTCAACCATATTTTCTAGAATTTATTTAACAATTCATTGAATCGGTGGTCTCATGCACGGTGTATATAAGTTATATTTACACTATACTGTAATCTATTAAGCATGCAATAGCACTGTTTAAAAACAAACAATGTACATCCTTAATTAAAAAAATACTTAATGCTAAAAAATGCTAACCAACCCCTGAGCTTTCAGCAAGTCATAATCTTTTTGCAATAGTAACATCTAAATCACTGATCACAAATCTCTGTAACAAATATAATAGTAATAAAACAGTTGGACATATTGTGGGAATTACCAAAACTGACACAGAGACTAGAAGTGAACAAATGTTTTTTTGAAAAAATGGTGCCAATAGACTTGCTAGATGCAAGGTTGTCACACCCTTCAATTTGTAAAAAACACGGTATCTGTGAAGTGCAATAAAGTGAAGCACAATAAAACAATATGCCTGTATTTTTTCCTGGCCTATTATAAATTTCTGAACTATATTCCTCCCCTACCTCCTGTAAGAATTCTTTTCTAACTACCATCTCCCTGTCTTCTGAAAGTCTGTAACAGTCCCTCAGAATTTAGCATACCTGTTTCCTGTAGGTTTAATATAAAAACATTTTATCTCATAGCTAGATTCCTGGGATTAGGCACTAATGCCATATATTATTATGTTTTCACACAATTACTAGAACTATATTTTAAAAGTATATAAATGTGAATTTTTTAGTTGATAATGTTATGATTGATTTTATATATATAATTACATGCAAACAATATAACAATTATATGTTAATTTAAATTTTTAATTTAATGGAGAGCATGGTACATTAAACAAAAAAATCACACTGTTATTGTCCAGTTTAGGGGCTTGGGAATCAGGTAGATTGAGCTACTGTACACAACTATACCCCAGATGACTTCTGGGGTCTCCTTCCTTTCCAAATCTTGGTTTATGTTCTTTTCCAGAGATTATAGCTTCCCCCGCTACAGGTATAGTAAATGTAACATTGTCTTCTTACTGTTTTGAGAAACAAGAGAAGATCCCTATCCTGCCTTTACACAGAAACATCTCCTCTACTCAGCTATCCCATGTCTTTAAAATACAAAATTAGAGTTTTGGAAGTATTTTTAAAATTAGAACTTATTAGCCATATATATATCCCTTTGGGTTTTTAACATATTAATTTGAATTATTTTTTGAAATAATAACGCTTTTGTACTATAAGTACAAATTTAGTCAGGGAGAAGACATGAGTGGTTAGAAAGGATTTGAGTAGCTACGTTCTAGAAGTCCAACTCAGACTTTTCTTTGTAGACCAGTTAATGACTTCTGACATAGATAATCTCTAAGTTTCTTCTAACTTTCAAAGTCAATGAGATAATTTGGGTTTGCATTAACTAATAACTGCATTTATTTTAATATAATGTATAATCAAATCCAAATTTTGCAGAGGTTTTCTTTCCTGATTATTCAAAATGCCAACAAGCCACAAATATTTCTATGAATTTGTGGCTTACATTTCTGAACTGTATTGTCTTCCTACTGCTTCTATAAGGTGTTTCCAACTATTATCACTATGTCTTCTAAACTTTAACAATAACACATAGTTTAGCACAGTTTTTCTCTTCATGTGTCCCAGGTTTATCTTATCAAATAGAATCAAGCTCCTTGAGTTTAGGCGTTATTTCATGCACTAATTTTGATTATTAAAGTTGTATTTAAAACTAAAACATTAAATCACTGTAGATAACAGAAGCTGACTAGTTTAAGGAATAATTTTAACGAGAATGAAAACAGACTAGTTCATGTCAACCAAAAATTTAAAGAATCATTCTTCCCAAATAAGTAATGTATAAATGTAAGAATGACTGTGTTTGTAATATTTATAAGGTATAATTATCCTTCACTTTTGAAGATGGATTTGTTCTTGACAGGTTTTATGTAAAATGTAATTAAAATAACATGAAACAGTGTGATTCATCACTAGAATTGATCATTTTGTGAACTGGAAAACTTGCAAATAGCTTTGCCCCATTTGATAAATTCAGAATTCCACTTTTTTTTTTTTGGCGGGGAGGGTATAAATGTTTAGAGACCAAAATGAAAACTTGAAGAACTTGTTGCACACTTGCATGTGTTATATTTGTAGAATTATAATTTGTGGAATTACCAAAAGGACTTTGCCGTTGAATATTATCATTATTTATCTTGTCAATCTGTGAGAAGCAAGATTTTAAAAACACTTTGTATAATATATAACCTCATTTGTCTCCATGGATCCCGTGAACATTCATACAAATAGTTGCCTATAATTTTAAATTAGATATTAAAGCCTCACACCTTTTCTAAACATTTCTGTGAGAGACTGCCCTGTCTAAAGATACTGGAGATTATAATTACCTCTTGCAGAGTTATTAGTTTTATTATTTTATATGTAGTACCCTGTTTTGTATAATAAGAATCAGTGTATAGTACCCATATTAGCATAGCATGTTACTATTAGAAAATTTGCTTAGCTTAAGTTTCCATTTGACATTTTTAAATTTAACTTCAATTTATATTAAGAAAAGGGTTCATGGGTTTCCCTGGTGGCGCAGTGGTTGAGAGTCCGCCTGCCAATGCAGGGGACATGGGTTCGTGCCCCGGTCTGGGAAGATCCCACATGCTGCGGAGCGGCTAGGCCCGTGAGCCATGGCCGCTGAGCCTGCGCGTCTGGAGCCTGTGCTCCACAACGGGAGAGGCCACAACAGTGAGGCCCGCGTACCGCAAAAAAAAAAAAAAAAAAAAAAAAAAGAAAAGGGCTCATAACTGTCCAAATGATCCATGAGTTTATTTGTATTTTAACAACTGATACATTTTCTATACTTAAAAAAATATTATCTCTCTAGAAGGTAAAATAAAAATAATAGTATTTTCAAGAATTATAATTTCTATATTGACAATAATAGTTTCTTAATTAACAAATAAAGAAATATAGATAGCTTTGGTTTCTTCATTAACAAGAGAGAAATTGAAAATGACTTTTACTCATTACTTAAAGATAATCTTAATTTATTTGTCTTTAACTGGGAACAGGTTTGAAGGAACTTCCCAGATAAACTGACTATGTTTGTTTTTAGTTACTGAAATTTGGTTAATAAATTTATATAATAAAATTCTATAGTATGAGTAATAGTGTTATGAATTATGTTAGCTTTCCTTATTATTTACATTTTTGTATTGCAAGTGACAAGAAAGGTAAAGCATTACCTATCCTTTTTCTTCTTAGTGAAAAGAATTTCTTGTTCATCCATCACCATTCCAGAAGTTTAATAATTCTAAATTTTTGAAATGTACAAACAGCTAAAACTTAGTTTCCCTCTCTCTTGTAGACTACACATTGAGTAAATTTTCACAATATGATAGTGATATTTCTAATATTTTAATTGAGAACATTTAGAGCAGTAAATGTGTTACATTATCCAGTAATTGGAGGTTCAGTTAGTCAGGATAATAATGGTCTTTGGTCAGAATTATTCTGATAAGTAACACTGGCATTATAGATTAAACGTCAGGCCACAGAAACAGCGCCACAGAAATAGGAGCTGATGATTCAAGCTTGTCAGAATCTCCTGTGCTCAATGTTAAGAACTAGCTTAAAGGCTTGTCATAATAATGTTGGAGAAAAAAGAATTCTTCTTTCCAACATGTTCATCAATGGAGATACCAACAAGACTGCTGAAAATTACAGGTCTAGAAAATAAGGTCAAGTGATGAACCTGGAAGCCACCAATAAATCAAAGCCACAAACGACAGATTTTTCTGAAAGCTTTTAAACAGCTTCTATCTGAGGACTGTTTGTGGGTCCTTATCCTCTATCCTTCTCAATAATGCTTTTACTCTATTCAGGTTTGTTAATTTCTCACTAAAGTTATGAGATGGATTGACTTTTAAGGGTAACAAACTTTACAGTAAAATTAATGAATAATTTTAACTCATTTAATTAACTCATGCCCTTTTCATTTGATTTTGCCCTCGTAACCATAGATTGCTTTTTCTTTTTAAGTTCTGGTTGTCTCTACATAATTTCACACTGTCCCTGCAGTGACGGTACTATGCTAGAACATTCAGAATAAAGCCATTGGGGGTTCTAAGTGTTATGCTTTAGAGCAAGACATTTTAAAGTTAAGTAATACATTTTCCTATATAATATTTATGAAAGAGCTACTGCATATTCAAGTCAATATTATTCGTAGTCAAGTATATCTGTTTTCACAAATATAAAACAGTTTACACAAATGAGTAATGTGAGAACAGAAGAAAAAGGTAAATGAATGAATGAGTCTAATAGGAAACTAACAGGAATTATCTGTGAAGAGAGCATATTGCGCAAAGTTGTAGAGGTGAGGAACTTGGCCAGTTTTGAGCAGTTAAACCATCTTAGCTATTCTTCAATCATAGGATCTGAGCCACTAGATATAGATATGGATGAGTGTGTATGTTTAGCTATATATTGCTACATATATACACTATATATTGCTATATATGTGTGTGTGTGTATATATATATGTATGCAACTCTGTAATTTGCATCAGAGTTATCTATAGAATAACTGAGCAGTCTCACTCTCAAAAGGAAAAGAGCTGCATAGACCACTTGGTCCAGATAATATCGTTCCCTGAAGGACTCTCTTCACTTACCCGTAGTTAGGTTAGTAAGAACTCATTACATGGAAGGAATATCACCTTCGTAGTATGGATTTTAAGGATAATATGAAATTGGAATAACAGGCACACAGACAGTCTAATATACTACTGAGTGGAGTTCAGTGTACCTGAGTAGTAATATGATATCTCTATTACCAAAAGGAAAGCAGTTTTTCTGAAATCATTTATTATACTCCAGGGAAAAATCAGAATATAAGAACATACAATAAAACAGAAAATAATAAGGAAAAATTTTATTGAGATGTAACAATTTCCACCTACATCTTACTATATGTATTGATTATCCATTTCTGCAGTGTTTTCTGTTTGTACCTCCAATATCTTTTCTATATCTGGTCTTTTACAGGCATTTTTTCCAAATATATCTGTATACGTATTATTTTTCCTTTCCACAAAAATGGAAAAAATAAACTAATACAAAAAAATGAAAAGTTAGGTAGGCTACTAGGCATCTTTTCTTTTCATAAAGATATGTAGACACTTATATTTGTATTTCAAATGTGTTTTATAAATAATGTTTCAGTTTAAATGTGTTTGCCTAATTAAAAATAATATTTGAGTAGCAAAGAAAACCAATTTGGGATTTTATGAAAATTTCAGCTCATATATGAAGAAGTTATAAAACATATAATCCACTGTTTCTTAGAACTAGAAATGCTTTAAGAGTGCATATAAACTGAACCATCATTTAAAAGATAAAGAAATGTCCCATTTAAATGCATTAAAATCATTCCAAATATCTTTTAAATAGAAGAAATGTTTTATAAGAACACATAACAGAGTAGGCTAGTGTCATAATAGTGTAAACTGATTATGATTAAGTAGAAAGCAGTCTTAAATAGACAGTATAGCACACAGGTTAAAATCTTGTTTTTGAATTCTGGTACCTACACACTTTATAGCTGTCTGAGGTATTTTATCTCTTTTCAGTTTCTGTTTTAGAATAATACTTCTGCATTTTTCATGGGGTTGTTGAATATATACTAATGTAGGTAAATTAGAATCTAGCATGTATTATGCATTCAATATATATTAGTTGTGGTTATTATTATTACAAAAGCAGCTATAGAGAAATTGTGAAAGAACAGATAATATCTTTCCCTTTCTTGGACTATATTTGGAGGGAGAGAGGGAGACTAAGGATAATTCATTTTCAGGGAAATATGGTTATAGCAGCTTTAATCTTAAAGAAATCAGTATTTAATTAGCGAAATAGGGCTTAAATATTAGCAAGTACCCCTTTATGGCCTCCAGTGGGCAATCCAACAAACCAAACTGCATTGCACTGGAGAGGAAAAAAAAAAAAAAAAAAAAAAGACAGTGGATTTGCTCTGCACTCTCAGGTGGCTTCTAAGGGACTGTTCAAAGTTAAGGAGCCCAAGGATATTCAAGAAATATTACTAAGGAAAGGAAGGAGAGCCTAAGTGAAATTAGGCACTTCATTTTCCTAAATCAAGGACATAAATTGGTTTCGTTTCACATTCTATTCTGATAAATTGGTAGTGTCTTCATTGAGGGATACTTTGATAATATCTCTTGAGACTATGTTTATATTCTCCAGGAGACTGGATAAAATGGTAATGTCTGTTAGCAGCAAGAAGGAGGGGGTGATAATGGCAAGAAGTTTATCAGATACTTTCTATCCTAGATTACTGAGTCAAAGAACCTTAGAATTCAAACATTCCCAGAGATAATATAGTTCCTCTTTCAATCTAATTGCTGGAATCTCCCACATATTTGAAATTTAAGCCACATGCTCTACTAGATTTTGAGTTTCTTCAGAACAAAAACTAGAAATAACATGTTGAATTTGCAGACAAAAGAAAAAACCCCTGAGATCAATAAAAATGAATATTTCTAACAAGTATTGCTTTTCAATGGTGAAGTATGCTTCCTTTTATATAGTGAGTACCCCTTTTGAGGTATTGCTCAATAGGAGACTTGATGACATATATCTTCTGGATTAAAGGGAAGGGACTAGAGTAGATAATAGTTAGTTTTCAATATGATTGTAAAACTCAATAATCTCATGATTGTCATGAGTATTTGTCCTAGCAATACTGTGTAGGTTACGGACATTTATTAAAAAGTGATTCCTTGTTCATAAATTAAAACGAGAACATGGACTATATTGATAGGTAACTCCAAACAACAAAGTTTCCATGATGAAACACTTAAATATTGTCTTCAAATATAAAATAATTAAGAAAAATTGTACAAGTATACTTGAGCAATATTGTGAAGATAAAGAGTAATAAAAATTCAACAAGCAATTGATTAGATATGGCAAGATTTTAAGACATAATCTAAAATAGATAATATTCTTGTATAATAGAATATGAATAATGAGCCTCCTGTATGTAATCCACCACATTTGGAAACTTGGATTTATTCCACTATTAAGATTCCTTTTATTCTGCTCAACTGTTCAAAGATTCTTCCAGGAACAGCTAGCTGAGCTATTCCAATTGTAGGAGGTAAGACATAATTTCAAATAATTCACTTTTATGCTATTTTAAAAGATACCTTATATGAGATATTTTATAACTGTTGAAAACATATTATCATGGAACATATTTTTAAATAAGAATTTCAACAAGACAATAGAAATAACATAATATGTGATATAATCTTATTTCTGTTTTATTACCTCATCATTTTCAGGAAACATAAATAATCAATTCACACTTTGGAGACTAGGCGTTGATCCTCCTTATCTGGCCATCACTCAGAATTTCCAGTATGATGTTTTTCAAGAGATTCAGGACCCTATAACTTTCCAGCTACTTATTGAACTTACTGATGAATTAGGTGGGAATAAAACTAGTCAGCTGTCAGCCACTACAACAGTCATAATTCATGTGTTTCCTTGGACCACAACGCAGCCAACTTCTTCCACAAAAACAACTACAACTACAGTAAGTGCTTAAGAGATGAAATATAATTCTAAGGTAGTCTGAACTAGTCATAAACATAGAAGTATTTGGGAACTCTCACAGGAGTTATCCTTATATTTTGCCAATGAAAGGCATCAATAAAACAGTTATTTAATACACTGGAATTTCCATCATCAAAATAAGGAGAAATTATTATAGCTGTTAGTCATTACTTTTGAAGCAAGGTAAATATATCAATGTTAATAATTTTTTGGGCCTTCTACTATTTTTTAGTTTGGATTCTTAGTAATTCTGTTGATTCTCATCATAGTATACCTTTCTCTATTTAACTGAATATTCATGAAGGTTTTCTTATGTACATAGCACCATATAAGGTTTTAAAAAATATTTGACAAACTTGTTTCCTTAAAAGTATACAGTCTCACTGGAACAGAAGATATACACTTAGAACAATTTAAATAAATACTACACAGTGTCAAACAATAGTGTAACTGTTATTTAACTTTGAGGTTGAAAATAAGGTAAATTTATTTGGGCTGAGATAGGCAGTAAATTCTCTATAAATAGAGGAGGAAAATAATAATGTAGTTCTTTAAGAACAGATTTTTTTTTTTTTTTTGCGGTACGCGGGCCTCTCACTGTTGTGGCCTCTCCTGTTGGCAGAGCACAGGCTCGGGATGCACAGGCTCAGCGGCCATGGCTCACGGGCCCAGCCGCTCCGCGGCATGTGGGATCTTCCCGGACCGGGGCATGAACCCGTGTCCCCTGCATCGGCAGGCAGACTCTCAACCACTGCACCACCAGGGAAGCCCAAGAACAGATTTTTAAAAAAATGTAAATAGAAGAAGAAAAGCTTTTCAGGGAAAAGGTATAAAATTACCCTGGAAAGAATATAATATATTCTGGGGAATGTTGAGAAGGCAGTGAAGCTGAAGGCTAGATTTAGTGTCGGGAAAAATGAAGCTCATGGCAGACATGTAACACATTTGAGCACAGGACATATCTTGAATGTGAAGATGAAAAATGTGTATGATTACTGAAGACAGAAGTTATAACATTTTCCAAGCAGGAAAGACAGACTTACAATACCTCATAAACTTTGCTAATATAAAAAGAAAGAGAAAATCAATGATGTGATACAATTGATTTGTATGGACTATGCTGTTTGATTTCAAACAAGTGGAGTTTAAACAGCCAAGTAGGTATTGATATCCACGCCCTCAGTAACATTGTGATGCTTTATAGATAGCTCTTTGTATAACTGAGCTAACACAATGAAAGATATTTGAATTAAAATAGCCATTTGTTAAAAAGTTATAGAAAGTTCCACCCATTGCTTAACTTCACAGCCAAGAAGTTTTACATTACCTATATAAAATCATCATAAGACAATTTGAATATTCTTAATCCAAAAAAAATAACCCAAATTGGATTAAAGTGGTGTAGTACTGGTAATGCTCCCAAGTGCCTAGCAGAAGGAAATTAAAATTCTCTCTCTGGGAAGGTAATAGTATCCTAGAACTCCCATTATTTCTAGCAATTTTTCAATCCAGTAAACACTACGTGATTAAATATAACCAAGCACAAGAGAAAATATACCATAACCAAGAAGTAGCAAAACCACAAAAAGCGGAAACAAAAACAAAGTAACTACAGAAATTTTGAATTATAAATTGTAAAATAATTATGCCTATTAAGTTCAAGAGATATAAACCAAGTTTGAAATTTGGTTAGAGTACTGGATACTATAAAACTAACAGAGAATATTTGCAAATATATGAAATATATCTAGAAATTAAAAATACAATAACTGAAACTAAAACTTGACCAGATTGATGTACAAAATACGTAAACACTACACTCAGTGATTAATGAATATACCTTTTTTTCCAGCACACATGAAGATTCATAAAATCTGATCGTATATTAGGGGCTATAAAACAAGCCTCAACAGATTTCAGTGGGTTGAAATCATGCTGAGTATTATCTGTGATCTTAAATATCAATAATTATGCTAGAGATCAAAACAATCAGTTATCTGGAGCATTCTCTATATCTTTAGAAGTTAAGGGAATAGAGGATATTTTTGAACAATGCAACTGTGAGATGCAGTTAAAATGAAACTGAAGCCTATATATTCTCCCCTAAGTACTACTTTAATTGCACCTCACAAAATTTAATATGTAGTATTTTTGTCACCATTCATTTAAAAATATTACCTATTTCCTCAAAACTTCTTTTCCCTGCATGTTATTTAAAACTGCATTTCATCTGAAGACAGAAAACAAACAGCAAAACAAACTCAAAGAGATTTTTAAAAATGAAATAAGATAAAAACTGAAATTAATGAAATGGAAAGAAAACATACGAAAGTAAGGCCCAAAGTTGGTTATTTGAAAATAATAATAAAACCTATATTACTCTGAGTAAGCTGATAAAGAGTTAAGGCACATTTTACCAATGTCACGAATGAAAAAGGAACATCACTAGGTCCTGCAACCCTTCAAAAATAAAGAATCCTAAGGGAGTATTAGGAACAACCTTGTCAATAGATTTGATGAAGGCAAATCAAGGTGTGAGGACTTGCTTTTCCCCAAATAAAGACTTAATATAAAATACAATAATTAAAACAGTGTAGTATAGGGGCATGAAAGACAAATAGACAAGAGAACAAAATAGTCAAGTTAATATCCACAACATATGGATCTATTACTTATGTCAAAGTAGCAATACAGAGCATGGTAAAAGGATAATAGTTTCAATAAATTATATAGGGCAACTGGTATGCCAATTAAATGGCAAAATAAATAAAATAACTGAATTTTAGAAAAAAAATATGAGACAATCTTGGGGGTAGGGCAATATTCCTCAAATAAGACAAAAAATAGCCATGAGAAAAAATTTTGGAGAATCGGATACATTAACTTAAGAACTTCATATTATGGGTGAAAGATAGGATATTTGACTATGTGATTTTTGTTTCAGAATAATTTAATGGAGAAGATTAAGTGTAAGTAAGTTGAAACAAAAGTGGGCATTGGTTGATAATTATTGAGATTGTGTTACAGGTATCTGGGGGTTATGGGACTATTATTTTATACATTTGTATATATGTTAGGTATCACAAAAAGTAGTTGTAAAATTTAAAGGGAAGTAATCTGAGAAGCCTATGTTACTTTGTCAAGTGATTAGTATTTAATACTGTAAATTTTTCCACAAATAACCCTCACAAATAAAATATTCTCACTTATATTGGAGCTTCATTAAAACTGTCTGCTTTGGAGCTTTTAATCAAGTATTTTATAGTCAAACCCTATAGTTTATTATTTTAAGCACAAATATGCTCCTGGTCACTCAGTAAATTAGTTCTTAGCCCCTCCCCCCACCCCAGGATATGTGACCATAGAACTATCTTTCACATTCCACAAATATATGTTCAAATAATTTTATAAATCAGAAAAATATTGCATAAGACTAAGCTGTAACATCAGTAATTTTAAGGTGTTATATCAGCATTTTAAACAGTTAAAATGTATTGTTCTTCATTTTTGGCTCAACATGAACCTCACCTACCTATTCTGAGTCAGTCTTCTCTGCTAAATCTTGCACCTTTGAGAGAGATCATTTTAGTTTGTACCATGGTGAAAAAAAAAATCTAACATATTAACACATGGATTTCTGCCATCCAAATTCTTGATTAATAAAGAAAATATACTCATACGAAGAAAATGAAAACACTAATTTGAAAACATATATGCAACCCTATGTTCACTGCAACATTATTTGCAATGGTCAAGATATGAAAGCAACCTAAGTGACCCATCAATAGATGAATGGATAAAGATGATGTGATATATACATACAATGGAATATTACTCAGCCATAAAAAGAATGACATCTTACCATTTGCAGCAATATGCATGGGCCTAGAGGGTATTATGCTAAGTGAAATGTCAGAGAAAGACAAATACTGTATGATTTCACTTGCATGTGAAACCTACAAAACAAATGAACAAACAAAACAGAAACAGAGTTATAGATATGGAGAACAAACAAGTCATAGCTAGAGGGGAGGGAGATAGGGTACGGAAAGAAATATATGAGGTAGACTAAGGGGTACAAACTTCCAGTTGCAAAATAAATTGTCACAGGTATGAAATGTACAGTGTGGGGAATACAGTCAATAATTATATAATATCTTTGTATGGTGACAGATCATAACTAGACTTAACATGGTGATCATTTTGAAATGTATGGAAATATTGAATCATTACATTGTGTACCAGGAACTAAAACAGTGTTATAATAGGTCAATTATACTTTAAAAACAAAGAAACAGACTCAGAAAAAGATCAGATTTGTGGTTAACAGAGGTGGGGGGAGGGAGGTAGTTGGATGAAGGTAGTCAAAAGGTACAAACTTCCACTTACAAGAAAAATAAGTACTAGGGATGTAATGCACAACATGATAAATACAGTTAATACTGCTGTATGTTATATATGGAAGTTAAGAGAAAATTCTCAGTTCTCGTCACAAGAAAAATATTTTTTCTATTTGTTTAATTTTGTATCTACATGAGATGATAAATATTCACTAAACTTACCATGATAATCACTTCATGATGTATGTAAGTCAAATCATTATGTCGTACACCTTATACAGTGCTGTATGTCAATCATACCTCGATAAAACTGAGAGAAAAAAAATGCAAAATCCAGCAAAGGAGAATGCTTATAATAAAATATAATAGACAGAATAAACACATTCTCCAGCAAGATGTGACTTTTTAGATTTGTAGTTGAGTAGTATTGTAACCTTTATAATTCTCTTGGTAAACTATATTAGGCTTGCTAAAAGAGGCAAACCAATTAATGCTGACTGGAAATGATTACCAGCTTGTGACTTATGAATCTACTCCCAAAGACTGTGGCAAATAGTCTTTGCTATTATCCATAAGCCATATCAGCTTTTATGTTTATATGTGTACTTATATAATACACACATCTTTACAGGGAGATATACGTGCCTCTCTTTGCAAAAAAGTATTTCCAAACCAGAAGTAACCTCAGAAATTCTATAGTTCAATTTATTCACTGTGCAGGAATGATACCTGCACAGGTTATAACGTCCATTTTCTTGAAAGTGAGCAGACACACAAAAACACCTGCATATTTTAAGATAGGTCTTATAATATTCCTAAAAGTTTATTTAATGTATTACTGACTAGCTATTACTTGTATTTGAGTGTGTTAAAAAATTACCCAGAAAAGATCACCTATGTCTCCAGATATCTATTTATCAACTTCATGGCCAAGTCTTGTGCTAGTTGTTGGAAAACAAAGTTGAATAAGCCAGAGAAAAACTTTCTAGCTATAAATAATAGAATATCCAACTTGAAATGGCTTAAATAATATAGACTCAGGGTCAGAAAAACAGTGGGCTATTAGGGAAAAAGTATGAAGATCTATGTGTACCATCCTAAGGAATATGAACTTCATCTTCCAATCAAGGAGGATCTAAAGAGGAATTACAAGAGAAGGGTGATAGGATCCAATATGTCTGATAAGTGTGAGTGATTTTAGAATATGTGTGGAGAAAACACAAAGGTGAGATTGGTGAATGGAGAAAGCAGTGACCATGAAGCCAATTAGGATCCTACTTTCATCCAGATAAGAGAGTTTAGCCCTAAAATAAGGCAGTGGTACTATGTGTGAAGATAAAGTGCTACATCTGAAATATACACAAACAATAGAATTCACCATTACTGTAGTTGAAATTTTTGTGTTACAATATATCATGGGAAATAGAATTTCTCTTAGGATTTAGCCACTATTATTAGATTGTAGTTTTTTTTAATCATAAGGCAGATCTTTCAATTTAGAATGTTGAATGAGATATGAAAACTTAAAAAACATTTCTAAATAGAATATACTGCCAGAATTTTATCTGTTTCTGAGATAAAAACAACAAAATCTCATTACAAAAATAGAACATTCTTAAAGCCAAACTGCTAACAATGTGTGCCTGAGTTATAACAAAATTAAGGTCTAAAAATAAAAAGCTCAAAGTAATTAAAAATGAATTCAACCATACAATAAATATTGCAGGAAATATCTTCAGCATGAAATTCACTGTAAATGCAGACTATTTTTTAACAACAACAACAACAATAACAACTCTTTGAGGCTGTTGAAAAAAATATAGGGCATCTCACACATTGTAATCTAGTGAAGGCATTCAATAAAGACCTTTGCATCTTTATGATGCCAAGTATGGTACTTGGTAAGTAAAAGAATCAATGCCACACATTATACAAAAAGTACGTGAAAGTTCTTAATTGGGGGAGAGGTGACTCGTGACCTGTTGCAAGTCTGATGAAAGTTATGGTCTCTCTCTCTAGAACAAGGTACACATTTATACATGCATATACTTTTATATTCAACTTTAGAGGCTTGTAAAACTCGTCCATGGAACCCAGTTAAGAAATTCTGACTGAAAACAACGGCTTATTACTTCTTCTCAATTTGTACAAAAAAAAAAAAAAAGTTTCATGAGCAAAATATATTTCCATTATTATAAACAAAGAAAACACAAGTCACTAAAATAACTATAGAGAAAATTTTACATAAGACATTCTTTAAGTATGTTAATACTTGGCATACCCCTTTAGACATTAAAATAAGTAAAATAATATCTTGAAGCTTAGAAGGAAAAATAGGAAGAAACCTTTTTATCTTAAATGTAGAAAGAAGTCAAAGAAGCTAATAATAAATAAAGCTTAACCTTAAACGAAGTAAAATAAACAGAACTGCTATAAAATGTCCCCTGATTAATCTTCGTCTTTGAACCCATACCTGCCTGTTCAGAGGTCCCTCTTAGGGCAGGTAGAGGAGAAGAAAGAAACTAAGTCATGCTTCATGAAATGAATTAAACTTGTCCAATTTAAGTCTAGATTGGCTAAAGAGACAATGATGTAACTGGCTAGACACCATTTCCTGCAAATATAATCCCCAAAGAATTATGAATCAAAATTCCTGAAACTATCTGCATGCAGCAAACTGACTCCATAATAAAAAGCACAGAATTAATATCAATTTTCAAAATACAGAAGATAGTAAAAACCTTAAATCACACTAATTTATAACTATGCTTTTTAACTCTAATTTCAACATAAACAGAACACAGTAAAAGAGTAGAAAGGAGGAAGTCTCGATAAGTAACTATCCAGTCTTTTTAAAAAATTTTTTTGTTTTTTATTTTCCAATTCATCCCCGCCACAACCACCGCCCCCCCCGCCCCCGCTGTCCCCCTTTGGTGTCCATACATTTATTCTCTACATCTGGATCTCTATTTCTGCCATGCAAACTGGTTAATCTCTACCATTTTTCTAGATTCCACATACAGGCATTATTATGTCAGACTCTGTATGACAGGCTCTAGGTCCATCCACATCTATACAAATGACCCAATTTTGTTCCTTTTTATGGCTGAATAATATTCCATTATATATATGTACCACATCCTCCTTATTCATTCATCTGTCAATGGGCATTTAGGTTGCTTCCATGACCTGACTATTGTAAATGGTGCTGCAATGAACATTGGGGTGCATGTGTCCTTTTGAATTATGGTTGTCTCTGGGTATATGCCCAGCAGCAGGATTGCTGGGTCATATGGTAATTCTATTTTTAGTTTTTTAAGGAACCTCCACACTGTTCTCCATAGTGGCTGTACCAATTTACATTCCCACCAACAGTGCAAGAAGCTTCCCTTTTCTGCACACCCTCTCCAGCCTTTGTTGTTTGTAGATTTTCTGATGATCCCCATTCTAACTGGTGTGAGATGATACCTCATTGTAGTTTTGATTTGCATTTCTTCAATAATTAATGATTTTGGGCAGCTTTTCATGTACCTCTTGGCCATCTGTATGTCTTCTTTGAAGAAATGTCTATTTAGGTCTTTTGCCCATTTTTGGATTGGGCTGCTTGTGTTTTTAATATTGAGCTGCATGAGCTGCTTATATATTTTGGAGATTAATCCTTTGTCCATTGATTCGTTTGTGAATATTTTCTCCCATTCTGAGGGTTGTCTTTTGGTCTTGCTTTTAAGTTTCATTAGGTCCCATTTCTTTATTTTTGTTTTTATTTCCATTTCTCTAGGAGGTGGGTCAAAAAGGATCTTGCTGTGATTGATGTCATAGATGTTCTGCTTATGTTTTCCTCTAAGAGTTTTATAGTGTCTCGTCTTACACTTAGGTCTCTAATCCATTTTGAGTTTATTTTTGTGTATGTTGTTAGGAAGTGTTCTAGTTTCATTCTTTTACATGTAGCTGTCCAGTTTTCCCAGCACCACTTATTGAAGAGGCTGTCTTTTCTCCATTGTACATTCCTGCCTCCTTTATCAAAGATAAGGTGACCATAGCTATGTGGGTTTATCTCTGGGCTTTCTATCCTGTTCCATTGATCTGTATTTCTGTTTTTCTGCCAGTACCATATTGTCTTGATTACTGTAGCTTTGTAGTATATTCTGAAGTCCAGGAGTCTGATTCCCCCAGCTCTGTTTTTTTTTTTTTTTTCCCCCTCAAGATTGCTTTGGTGATTTGGGGTGTTTTGTGTCTCCATACAAATTTTAAGATTTTTTTTGTTCTAGTTCTACAAAAAATGCCATTGGTAATTTGATAGGGATTGCATTGAATCTGTAGATTGCTTTGGGTAGTATAGTCATTTTCACAATATTGATTCTCTCCAATCCAAGAACATGGTATATCTCTCCATCTGTTTGTGTCATCTTTGAATTCTTTCATCAGTGTCTTATAGCTTTCTGAGTACAGGTCTTTTACCTCCTTAGGTAGGTTTATTCCTAAGTATTTTATTCTTTTTGTTGCAGTGGTGAATGGGACTGTTTCCTTAATTTCTCTTTCTGATCTTTTGTTGTTAGTGTATAGGAATGCAAGAGATTTCTGTGCATTAATTTTGTATCCTGCTACTTTACCAAATTCATTGATTAGCTCTAGTAGTTTTCTGGTGACATCTTTAGGATTCTCTATGTATAGTATCATGTCATCTGCAAACAGTGACAGTTTTACTTCTTCTTTTCCAATTTGTATTCCTTTTATTTCTTTTTCCTCTCTGCTTGCCATGGCTGGGACTTCCAAAATTATGTTGAATAATAGTGGCAAGTCTGGACATCCTTGTCTTTTTCCTGATCTTAGGGGAAATGCTTTCAGTTTTTCACCATTGAGAATGATGTTTGCTGTGAGTTTGCCGTATATGGTCTTTATTATGTTTAGGCAGGTTCCCTCTGTATCCACTTTTTGGAGAGGTTTTATCAAAAATAGGTGTTGAATTTTGTCAAAAGCTTTGTCTGCATCTACTGAGATGATCATATGGTTTTTATTTTTCAATTTGTAAATATGGTGTATCACATTGATTGATTTGCATATATTGAAGAATCCTTGCATCCCTGGGATAAATCCCACTTGATCATGGTGTATGATCCTTTTAATGTGCTGTTGATTCTGTCTGCTAGTATTTTTTTGACGACTTCTGCATTTATATTCATCAGTATATTCATCAATATTCATTCATATTGGTCTGTAATTTTCTTTTTTTGTAGTATCTTTGTCTGGTTTTGGTATCCGGGTGATGGTGGCCTCATAGAACGAGTTTAGGAGTTTTCCTTCCTGTGCAATTTTTTGGAAGAGTCTGAGAAGGATGGGTGTTAGCTCTCCTCTAAATGTTTGATAGAATTCACCTGTCAAGACATCTGGTCCTGGACTTTTGTTTGTTGGAAGTTTATTTATTTATTTTTTTTGCAGTACGCGGGCCTCTCACTGTTGTGGCCTCTCCTGTTGCAGAGCACAGGCTCTGGACATGCAGGCTCAGCGGCCATGGCTCACGGGCCCAGCCGCTCCACGGCATGTGGGATCTTCCTGGACTGGGGCACAAACCCGTGTCCCCTGCGTTGGCAGGCGGACTCTCAACCACTGTGCCACCAGGGAAGCGTTTGTTTGTTGGAAGATTTTTAAGCACAGTTTCAATTTCATTCCTTGTGATTGGTCTGTTCATATTTTCTATTTCTTCCTGGTTCAGTCTTGGAAGGTTATACCTTTCTAAGAATTTGTCCATTTCTTCCAGGTTGTCCATTTTATTGGCATAGAGTTGCTTGTAGTAGTCTCTTAGGATGCTTTGTATTTCTGCAGTGTCTGTTGTAACTTCTGCTTTTTCATTTCTAATTTTATTGAATTGAGTCCTCTCCCTCTTTTTCTTGATGAGTCTGGCTAATAGTTTATCAATTTTGTTTATCTTCTCAAAGAATCAGCTTTTAGTTTTATTGATCTTTGCTATTGTTTTCTTTGTTTCTATTTCATTTATTCCTGCTCTGATCTTTATGATTTCTTTCCTTCTGCTAACTTTGGGTTTTGCTTGTTCTTCTTTCTCTAGTTCCTTTAGGTGTAACGTTAAATTGTTTATTTGAGATTTTTCTTGTTTTTTGAGTTAGGCTTGTATAGCTATAAACTTCCCTCTTACAACTGCTTTTGCTGCATCCCATAGGTTTTGGATTGTCATGTTTTCATTGTCATTTATCTCTAGGTATTTTTTGACTTCCTCTTTGATTTCTTCAGTGATTTCTTGGTTATTTAGTAACATATTGTTTAGCCTCCATGTGTTTGTGTTTTTTACGGTTTTTTCCATGTAATTGATTTCTAATCTCATAGTGTTGTGGTCGGAAGAGATGCTTGATATGATTTCAATTTTCTTAAATTTACCGAGGCTTTTTTGTGACCCAAGATGTGATCTATCCTGGAGAATGTTCCAAGTGCACTTGAGAAGAAAGTGTAATCTGCTGTTTTCAGATGGAATGTCCTATAAATATCAATTAAATCTATCAGGTCTATTGTGTCATTTAAAGCTGTGTTTCCTTATTAATTTTCTCTCTGGTTTATCTGTCCATTCGTGTAAGTGAGGGGTTAAAGTCCCCCACTATTATTGTGTTACTGTCATTTTCCTCTGTATAGCTGTTAGCATTTTCCTTACGTATTGAGGTTCTCCTATATTGGGTCCATATACATTTATAATTGTTATATCTTCTTCTTGGATTGATTCCTTGATCATTACGTAGTGTCGTTCCTTGTCTCTTGTAACATTCTTCAAAGTCTATTTTGTCTGATATGAATATTGCTACTCCAGCTTTCTTTTGATTTCCATTTGCATGGAATACCTTTTTCACTTGCATCTGTGTGTGTCCTTAGGTTGAAGTGGGTCTCTTGTAGACAGCATATATATGGGTCTTGATTTTGTATCCATCAGCGAGCCTGTGTCTTTTGGTTGGTGCATTTAATCCATTCACATTTAAGGTAATTATCGATATGTATGTCCCTATTACCATTTTCTTAATTGTTTTGGGTTTGTTTTTGTAGGTCTTTTTCTTCTCTTGTGTTTCCCACTTACAGAAGTTTCTTTAGCATTTGTTGTACAGCTGGTTTGGTGGTGCTGAATTCTCTTAGCTTTTGCTTGCCTGTAAAGCTTTTGATTTCTCTGTCGAATCTTAATGAGATCCTTGCCAGGTAGACTAATCTTGGTTGTAGGTTCTTCCCTTTCATCACTTTAAATATATCATGCCACTCCCTTCTGGCTTGTAGAGTTTCTGCTCAGAAATCAGCTGTTAATCTTATGGGAGTTCCCTTGTATGTTATGTGTTGTTTTTCCCTTGTTGGTTTTAATAATTTTTCTTTGTCTTTAATTTTTGTTAGTTTGATTACTATGTGTCTCGGTGTGTTTCTCTTTGGGTTTATCCTGCTTAGGACTCTCTGTTCTTCCTGGACTTAAACAGCTATGTCGTTTCTCATGTTAGGGAAGTTTTCAACTATAATCTTTTCAAATATTTTCTTGGGTCCTTTCTGTCTCTCTTCTCCTTCTGGGACCCCTATAATTTGAATGTTGGTGCATTTAATGTTGTCTCACAGGTCTCTTAGGCTGTCTTCATTTCTTTTCATTCTTTTTACTTTATTCTGTTCAAAGCAGTGAATTCCACCATTCTGTCTTCCAGGTCACTTATCTTTTCTTCTGCCTTAGTTATTCTGCTATTGGTTCCTTCTAGAGTAGTTTTCATTTCAGTTATTGTATTATTCATCTTTGTTTGTTTGTTCTTTAACTCTTCTAGGTGTTTGTTCTTTAATTCTTCTAGGTCTTTGTTAAGCATTTCTTGCATCTTCTCGATCTTTGCCTCCATTCTTTTTCTGAGGTCCTGGATCATCTTCACTATCATTCTGAATTCTTTTTCTGGAGGATTGCCTATCTCCACTTCTTTTCATTGTTTTTCTGGGGTTTTATCTTGTTCCTTTATCTGGTACATAGTCCTCTGCCTTTTCATTTTGTCTGTCTTTCTGAGAATCTGGTTTTCGTTCCACAGGCTGCAGGATTGTAGTTCTTCTTGCTTCTCCAGTCTTTCCATCAATCAATTCATCCTGGTAACCCATCCATGTTTCATGATGTGTATCAGTATAATTAAAAGATTTTTAACCCACCAAAGAAGAATTGAAAAAAGGCATTAGATGCATGGAGTGAGAAAGTTAGAGTTATTCAGTTTCTTTCACTTAATCTGAATTTTAAACATTAAACCTCAGGATATTATGGCTGCTTAGAGACATATGCTTAGAGATGAGGTTACATCTTTATAACCTTACATGTTTCTACATGGTTGTGCTCACTGCAAAGGCATATTACTTTCCCAAGGCTGATTTTGACTCATCAAAGACCAATCCTTTACTAGCATATACCTCATAAGATAATTGACTAGCAAATATGTCTGAAACTTTGTTTTCAGAGATAATTTGAAACAGTGATGTGCTGGAGCTGGCTCATTTAAGCTAATGACAGCCTACTGTTAAATATTTAGAAATTCTGTATTCTGGTTTTAAGCCAGCTTGAAATAAGTCAGAGTGGGAATATTAACATTGAAAAGTGGTAAATGTTATATTCCAGGATCTATCTTTTCTTCCTTTCTCTCTTTCTGTTTCTCTCTTCCTGTCTTTCTTTCTCTCTTTCTTTCCCTCCTTCTTTCTTTCCCTCTTTCTTTCTTTCTTTCTACCTTCCTTCCTTCCTTCCTTCCTCTCTTTCTTTCTCTCTGTCTCTCTATCTCTCCCTCCCTCCCTTCCTTCCTTTCCTTATTCCCCTTCCTTCCTTCCTATTTTCTTTATAAGAGTTAGTTTACCAGTATAATACTGGATCTGTTCATCTTATTCCTTAGTGATTTAGGAAGGTAGAAGAAATATAAAGTGGGTAGGAAAAGATTTTAGAAGGATTAGGAAATACATATGTATCATAAGCAAAAATTTAGCCACCAAAAAATGAAAAAGCATTTATTTTCTCACCTCTCATTTTAAACAATAATATAGCATTATAGCTATATATTTTAATAGGTCAGAGTATCCATGGAAGCCACTGGTACTTTCTGCTGACCTTAGTCTAGTCTTTGCCTTTCATATATATCAAAATTACAGCAGAAATTAGGGAAATATGGTACTTGCTGTGAGCTGTGTTTTAACAGCCACTCTGCCTTATATGTCTAGGAAGTGGAGCTCATTGTGGTATTTTTATAATCACCCAATGTCTCCCATCCCTGAACTAAATTTCTCTTGTTGTTCTTTGTCTTTTTCTAATATGAAGGAATAATGACACAGTAGTAGTGGTTGATAATTGTCACTAATTGATTAATAAGTAGTAGCATTGTATTAGTTATTTTATAAATATTTATTAATTGGCTGAAAACACATTAAAAGATGTTTGAAAACATTAGTCCTAAGTGATGGGAGATATGGCTATCAAATCTCTTGAAGGGGATTAGAATATGCCACCCCAAAATAAGCCTCTTTAGCATAAGAATTATTTTAGTCTGATTATTTTTAAGAAATAGCAGACACAGGGAAAGCTCTGAAAACAGAACAGAATGCTTTTGTAAGAGACTTTCACATCTATAAGAGAAATCTCCATTTGTCTCCCTCTCTGTACCGAGAAGAGGAGGATAACCATATATCTAGAAACTTGTCAATGGAGAAGGCAAGGACCTAACTCTGCATAACAACCTTACCCTTGTTTACTGTGCCTTTCTGGAGAGCTTCCCATAACTGGCTTTCCCACCCCCAACATCTTCTTTTGTCTTTAGCTGAAGATAATATTTAAGGTGGTGGCTTGGGCCATTTCAGAGAGTTACTCAGTCTTCCTGGGTATCTCCCATGTATACAGGAGGTATACATGTTATTAAACTTCTGTTTGTTTTTCTGTTAACCTATCTATCATTACAGGGGTGTCTCAGCTAAGAACCTAGAAGGGTAGAGGGAAAATCAGTTTTCCTCCTCTGTACTTCTCATTTGCAGTTCCCACTAAGGAAAAAGAAAAATTTTCATGTTTTTCTTTATAATACTAATATTTCAAAAAAATATTTGATAGTATTTATTAATTTTTATTGTAATTTTTTGGTAAATGGGAAAAAACAGCATTTCTCCTTAAATTATCAGTGTTTTACCACTAAAAATTACTTACTTTCTTTTGAATTCTGGTCTATATTTGACTTGAAGTATTGAGGCACAGCATGAGAAGCGACTATTGTATAAACTTGAATCAGAGTTTCTTAATGGCAAAATTTTAAAAACTCTTCTTCCATGAGAGTTAAGTGAAATAATTTTAAAGTCAGCAGAAATATATAAATTGTACTTTACTAGGTTACAGCCTTGCACATCTGCTGTGACTCTAATACCCACTGATGAAAGACTTCATGACAGGGAAGAATATTGTTATTGTCTTTTCTGTAATATGTAACAAGTTAAGTTATTAAGGTTATGAATCAAACCAAATTAACTGCACACAGCTGTAAGAAGCTTAGTATATGACCAAATAACAGATGGGAAATTCTTTTGTTTTCACTGGTGATATACCTAATGGTGAGATAAATGTCTGATGACATACATAGTCCAGTGTCCTGTCAATCCTTAATTATGTTTTTCTTCACTCCTCATGTTTGTGACAGAGAGGAGTAACTGTTCAACTATAAGACTATCTTCATAGTTTCTGCTTAAGGAAGCCCATATGCAATAAAAAAAGTTTCAACCTATATTTAAAATGTAAATATAAAAAGAGAATACTTTGTACAATACTCTATACATGATCTAAAATGATTTCCAGAAATTTTAGGATACCCCAATTAAATCAAATTTTAATAATTTTGCTTATGAGAAAATAGTACCATTAATATATTAAGAAAACTTCCTACCTAGTCATTAAATTTATTTTTATAAATTTATAGAAATGTATGTCTATCTACATGTAATATTTTCACATGGTTAAATAAAAAACATTATATGATTTAATCAAATTCAAAGTTTCAGCTACTTCTGTCCATATTACAAAGGAGAAAACTGAGATTTCTGGAGTTTAAATAACTTTCCCCAAAATCCAAGACCTAGTAAGTGGAAGACTGGCAGAAAAATAGAGAAATGGTTGAGATTTGAGCAATCTTCTGACCAGTGTGATGAGTTAGAGAAAAGCATGAAATGCAGTGAAGAGACTGGCAGAGGTCATATCATGGAAAGACTTATAAGTCACAGTAAGCATTTAGATTTATTTCCAGTTAATCAAATAACAAGTCATTATGACAAGTGCTTAAAAGGAACAGTAAACAAATGTATGGTAGTACACACAATGCCACAAATTCTGGCTTGGAAAATATGCAGAGTTCCAAGGAGAAATATCTGAAATTTATATAGGCCTTTATGGGCAGAACGAAAAGCAAAGATATTTAGAATTGGTAGAAATTGAGGAATACAGGTTGTGAGAGTATAGAGCCTGTTCCTGAAAGGAGAAGTACCAAGTATGTCTAGAATATGTGAGGAGGGTTGGCCAGAAGTAAGTTCAGAAAGGTAGATGTTAAGTAGATTGATATAGGTCTAGAGACAATGCTATGGATTTTGGACTTTGTTTTATAGACAACACAAAGCCAATTTAGATTTCTAAGAAGTGCAAGTGAATAGTTTCAGGTTTAAAACTATACCAGTAGAGTAAAGGACAGAATGGGAAAGAGGAGAAGATAGGGACAGCAAGACCAGTTAAGTTGCTATCGCAAAAGTAAAGCTGGGGCTTCCCCGGTGGCGCAGCGGTTGAGAGTCCGCCTGCCAATGCAGGGGACACGGGTTCGTGCCCCAGTTAGGGAAGACCCCATGTGTCGCGGAGTGGCTGGGCCTGTGAGCCATGGCCACTGAGTCTGCGCGTCGGAGCCTGTGCTCCGCAACGGGAGAAGCCACAGCAGTGAGAGGTCCACGTACCGCAAAAAAAACCCAAAAAACAAAAAAAGTAAAGCAGGAGTGAATGTCCTTGTCCTCATGATTATTAGTGCTGGAGACTCCAAAAAGTTAAAAAAAAAATAAAACAGAGCATGATAATGTAGTAAGCTATGGAAGCCTAGCTAAGCCCCAAACTCCTTTTGTTTGTTTGTTTGTTTTGAATCACCAATAACAGAATATATATAACATAATCACCAATTAACAGAATAGATAATTGAGAGAGCCAAGTCTTCACATAATACATATTTAAATATTTACTGTGTGTAAAAAGATTACTAAAGGGATTAGAATAGCTATATGTATTGTATAAAGGATGTGGCAAGGATCAAAAGAAACAAGAGACATGAAAGATCTCATAGTAAACATGTTATATAAATACAATCAATTAATATTATATTTAATCCCTATAAAAAGATTTTGTCACTTTTACATAATCCCTGAAAAAGAGTAATAACCCAGCTTATCTTATACTTTAAATTTTTTTAAATGCCACTTTATTTTTTTATAAAAGCTTCATCTTTGATGTGTATGCATGAGAGAGGGAGGGGAAAAAAAACAGAATAAAGAAATTGGGAAATCCACCCTTGTTAGTCACGCAACCTAAGTACAAGAAGTAAAGATGATTCTTCCATCTAACCTCTAAGAATTTTCAAATATCTTTAATTGGATCTATCCTGCTGAATTTTCCTGGGGGAGAAAAAACCTGTAATTACTTTTATATGATACAGGAATTGAATTTTTTCTCAAAACTCTCACAGTGTTTTCATTTTCTTGGGAGGTAGCACTGTCTACTAGAAAGAACATGGTCTTTAGAGACATGCAAATCTAGACAAGAACACCAGTTCTGCCACTTAGTTACTGTGGAACTTTAGGTACCATACAAAACCTTCAAGGGCCTCAATTTTTGTTTGTAAATTGGAAACTGCTAACACCTTTCCTTCAGGATTGGCATTAGGGGAAACTGAAATAATATAGCTAAAAGGCCATCAATCATGGCATAGAGTGGCTATTAAATAAATGCTAGTCCTACCCTTTTCAGGTTTAAGGTTTTCTATTTCCTTTGTATGGCAATTCTGATGCACACTAATTGGGCTATAGTAAGTGCTCAATAAATATTTTTGAGTGAGAGAGAGAAAGAAAGGAAGGAAGGAAGGAAGGAAGGAAAGAAGGAAGGATGGAAGGAAGGAAGGAGGGAGGGGAGGAAGGAAGGAAGGGAGAAAGGGAGAAAGAGAGAAAGAGAGAAAGAGAAAGCAAGCAAGCAAGAAAGAAAGAAAGAAAGGGAAAGAGAGAGAGAGGGAGGGTGGGAAGGATGGAGAAAGAAAGAATAAGAAAGCAAACTAGCTAACTTAATAGGTTTACGCTTCAGATCTCTTTTTTATATTAGTGGTATTCTTCCCAAATGTGTTTGGTAGGAATATATTATCTTAATGAGCTGAAAATAGAGGTAGGTAATTAAGACATAGCCAACTTATCTTTTTGGTCTGTTTATCACTTGGAAATACAGTATATTATTTATTGGGAAAACTGGCCACAGTATTTCAACTGACACTACTAAAACCAAGTAGTTTCTTGATACTTCTTTGTCCAGACATGCCCAGATTGTTGTAGTATAAAATAGAATGTTTAGTCATATAATACCTAATCTCAACAACTACCAACATTCAACAAAGTAAACAGGATTCCTCTCCCTGACATATATAAGTAGTGCCATCTCTGTTACCATATCTGTTGATGGATCCTTGTTTTCTCCCTTTTTCATTTCTGTGAAATCAGCCCCCCGACTTGTGTTGCCTTACAAAATGGCACGCCTAATGCCTATGTTCATAAAATTTATCCTATCCTATGCTGCCATCTGCTGGGAATATCATGAGCTTAGTCAGGGAAATTAAATTTAAATTGATATCAAACTTTATATTACTAACTTGTTAAATGGAAACATTTCATGGGAATTTATCTGACAAAAAATATTTTTTGTGCTTTTATGATAGGGAACAAGAAAAGGCAACAACCTACTTTTTAAGTTTGTTAGGTACATAATACTTTACCCTGTAAATAACTTGCTGATTCACTCAATCTGTCATTTAGCCAAAATTCATTAATATCTTCTCTGTGCCAGGAATTCTGTAGAAACCATACTGATATAGATATAGCAAGTAATGGTCCTCGTGTAACAGGAATTTATTTCCCAGTAGAAGAGTCATGATTAAAGGAAATAAATGTAGTAAATTATTCTAGATATTACAGTAGATAAATGAACAAGGTGGAGTAATTACTACCCAGAAGTCAGCCTTGTAAAAGCAATGATGGAGGATTCACCAGGAGTTCTCCAGGACAGGAAAGAGGATTCTAGCCAGTGGCAATATTATGAACAAAGACATGTGTTTTA